>NW_027397110.1:0-152185 GCF_003265705.2 Callorhinus ursinus | reverse complement strand
GAGAGCTACTGTGCCAGCCACGGCCTCCCACACCGCCCCGCGGCCCCGCCCGCGCCCCCGGGCCGCGCCCCCGCCCCCCATGCACCATCTCCTGGAGCAGTCCGCGGACATGGCGACAGCGTTGCTGGCCGGAGAGAAGCTGCGCGAGCTGATCCTGCCCGGCGCGCAGGACGACAAGGCGGGCGCGCTGGCGGCGCTGCTCCTGCAGCTCAAGCTCGAGCTGCCCTTCGACCGCGTGGTCACCATCGGCACCGTGCTCGTCCCCATCCTGCTGGTCACCCTGGTCTTCACCAAGAACTTCGCAGGTGAGGCCGGGGGCGCGTCCGCAGGTGTCGGGCGCCGGGCGCTCCCCGAGTCCCCACGCCGGCGTCCCGCCGCGGGCCACCCACTGGGGCCTGGCGGTATTGGCGGCGCCCCGGGGGTCTCCCAGCAGATCCTCAGCCACCACCCCCTCCCCCCGCATCGCTGCCTATGTCGCCAGCCGCCTGGGGCTGCCTCCGAGACCCCTCTCCTCCGATGTATTGTTTTTACTTTCCATGCGCTCACCGTGAGCCCTGGGTGGACGCATCCTGGACCCGGTGGGTCTCAGGCATAAATGAAACCCGGGGTCTGGCAGGAGAGACCAGGAGGGGGAGTGGGCCGGCTCTGAGGGGGGAGGAGTGGCCAGGTGGGGACGGGAGAAGGGCGTCACAGGTGATGAGAACGGTAACTGAAGCCAAAGGCTGTCAGAGCACCTGGCGCAGCCCTGCGGCCGGACTTGCCCCGAGGGTCCCTGAGACCCAGCCGGTTCTGGTCAGCTACAGGAGGAGGCCTTGCTCTGGGCGTGGGGAGCCCAGAAGGTTTGCAGGCAGGACGGGTGAGGCCAGGCTGAGCATCCACAGCGGTGCTGGGCAGCGGCCCCACCTGGCCAAGCAGGAGGCCCATGCAGGTGGAATAGGGCAGTGACAGGAACCAGCGCTGTGAGATGCTGAGGCCTTAAGTTGACAGACGTGGGGGCACCAGGAGGACCTCCTGACAAGTGACCCTGGGTGAGCCAGCCTGGGAGGCACTGGGGGCAAGCGGACAGAAGAGTGGGCTCCAGTACCATCCTTCCTGAGGAGCAGGGACAGGGTCGGGCAGGGAGAGGTAGGTGGGAGGCTGGAGGCAGAGAATGGCACCCCCCCACCCAGATCTGGTTGGCAAGGGGTCCAGGGAGGCCCCTCCGCAGTCCATTGGCCAGACTTGAGGGCCAGAGGTGCCCGTCCGTGGCGGAGGGTGTGGGTGTTCCTGTGCACCCCTCGAGGAGGGACAGGTGACTCTGTCCCCTGAGTGACATTGGCAGACATTCTTGCCTTCTGCATTGGTTCTTTCACAAAGGGCTCGATTTTTAGGGGTCCCCATGATCTGGGAACCCACCAGACCTGAGGGTGGACATGTTCGGGCCCACGTGATCCTGCTCTGAGACTGGGGGCCTCTGCGGTTTCTCTCTTTGGACACCGGTGCCCAGACGCTCTCTCAGGGACGGGGGTAGTGCACGTGCAGACGCAGGTGTGACCCACCAGTGTCGCTCAGGGCATCTAGGTGTATTGGGTTTCTAAGACGACTGTAACAAGCTTGGTGACTCAACTGTCATAGTCTGGAGACCAAAAGTCCAAAATCAGGGTGTGGGCAGGGCCTCTCGCCCAGAGGCTCCAGGGAGGGTCCCTTCTGGCTCTCCAGCTTCCGGGGCCTCCTCACCCCGTCCCTGCTCCTCTCCCTGGGCGTCTGTTCCAAATCCCCTCTTCTTACAAGGACATGGGTCATTGGGTTGGGGCCACCCTACTCCAGTGTGACCTTATCTGTTTTGTTTTGCTTTTTTAAGATTTGTTTATTTGAGAGAGAGAGTGAGTGCACGCGCAGCGAGGGGGGGTGGGAGAGGGAGAGAGAGCATCCCAAGCAGGCTCCCCGCTGAGTGCGGAGCCCAGGCACTTCACCAACTGAGCCTCCTGGGTGCCCCCAGTACGACCTTCTCAGGACCACAGTACAAACAAGGTCATATTCACAGGAACCAGGGGTTGGGACTTGAACATCTTTGGGGGGGACACAATTCTGCCCACTACGGACGCACACAGTGGGGCAGGCTCAGGACTGCCGTCCTCAGGTGACCCCCGCCCCCCCCCCCCGGGGACAGGGGCTCCATTCTCATGCTGTCCAGTGCGTCCAGCTCACCCCAAGTGGAGCCTCAGCACTGCTCCACGCCCAGCCAGGCTGGGGTCTCCCAAGTTCATTCTTCATCCCTGGTCCTGGTGGTGCCCTGGGACTTCCTGTGCAGGCCTGCCCCCCCGCCCCGTGCTGACCTGCATTTGCACGTGGACATGCCTGTGCCCACTTGGGCTCCTGAGCATGGACAAGGCAGACCTTCTGAGCGGTGGCAGACAGGCGCTGGACCCTGCTGCCCTGCATCCCGGGCCATGCAGCGCGTCCCGTGGAACATGCCCGCCTTTGGCACCTGGGTGTGCCCGAGGAAATCTTGTTCCAGGTCCCCGAACGCAGGGGGGCTGGCAAGAGCTGGTCAAGTGGGCTCTGGCCCCATTGCTGAGCGGGGTGCACCTGCCTTGGTCCCCTCACGGTCTGGGGGGGCTTCAGCAGCTGCTCTTGCTCACGTGGATTGGGGGTCAAGGCAGGACAGTGGCTGTGTCGGCCTGTAGAGTGGGATGTCTCCTGGTGCTTCACACAGAATGTGGACGAGCCCCGTGCCCCTCCCCAGGCCCGAGGACAGTAGGGGTGCAGGGGGAACCACGTGTCCACAAGCTGAACTGCCAGGAGAGGCCCTGCTGACACGTGGGGACGACTCAGGTGGGGCAGGGGTGCCAGAAGGAAGTGAGGTCACAAGCTCTAACCCTCAGAGGGCACTGGAGGCCCCTCCCCCCAGATCCCCCCACCCCCAGCGCTGTGTCTGCATCCATCCGTAGGCCCCAGCCCCGGGTACAGGGCCGGCACGTGTGCCAGAAGGATCCATGCCCCATCCGCGAGGAGCTGGCCTGGAGACGGGGGCTCGACACTCACCACCCCCCAGCCGACCCTGCCTGGGGTGGACGCCCAATGCCCGGGAGCTTGCTGCTTGGGGATCCCCTAGAGCAGGGGAGACCCGACTCTACGCCCTGGTTTGCTTGTCAAGGACACGATGCTGGCCACACATGTTGGCCATGTCCAGGGTTGGGGTGAGGAGCTGACAAGGCAGCACTGGCTTCCTAGCCTAGAACCCCCCCAGTCTGGAGGGCCACAGACAGCAGGAAGGACCCCCGTGGCCCCTGGCCAGGCTTGCTGTGAGCAGACCCCCCTACTGCGCCGTGGACAGAGGGGGCCGGCCTTGTGGGGTCGCCAGGTTCCACAGATGTCCTTGGGCCACCGCACAGGGGAACTTCCAGCAGCGTTTTCTTAAATAGCTGGGCCCCACATCACCTGGGGGCCTCTCTAGCCTGGAGGGGCGCAGGTAACCCCAGAGTGCGTGCCCTTTTCGCAAAGGAGAGCGGGCAAGTGCTCGGCCCCAGGAGGACTGCTGAGCGTGGGCTTCAGGGCCTGTGCCACGTCCGGAGGGCCAGGGGAGCCAGCAAGGCTGACTGCTGTCTGGGGAGGGGAGGCCGCACGTCTCAGCGGCCAAGTCTCCCCGACCCTCGTCTGTGGCCTCTGAGGGCCTTGCCCTCCCTCGTGTATGGGGTCCCACCCCCTCGGCCCCCAGCACCGTGGGAGAACGTTTGTTCACACCACTGGGGGGGCACAGGGGGACAGGAAAGGGTCTCGGCAGAGGAGGCAGCCAGCCAGCAAGTGGCCAGCCACCACCTGCGTTAGCTTCCGGCTGATGCTCTAACGAGTGACCACAAACTTAGTGGCTTCAATGACACAAGTTTATGCTCTTAGAGCTCTGCAGCTCAGAAATCTGAAATGAGTTTTATGGGGCTAAAGTCTAGGGGTCAGCAGGGCCTCACTCCTTCTGGAGGCTCTGGGAGACTGTCGTCTGCCTTTTCCAGTTTCTAAAGACCCCACAGTCCTTGGCTTGTGGTCTGTCCTCCACCTTCAAGCCTGGCACAGTGGCATCTTCTCTGCTTTCATCCTCACACCCTTGACTCCGACCCTCCCGCCTCCCTCTTCTAAGGACCCCTACCCGATAATCCAGGGTCATCCTTCCCACCCCCGCCCCGAGCCCTAACCTAATCCCCCTTGCGGAGTCTTGTAAAGTTCTGGGTATTAGTACGTGACGCCTTTGGGAAAGGTCTGCGCCTCCCCTGGGAGGAGGTGGGGGCCATGAGCCAGGTCTGGGGGTAGGATCCCACCAGCCAGAGGAGCAATGTGGGCAGCGCTGTAGGGGGGCCGCTGACCCCCAACCTGTGTGGTGAGAGGTCTCAAGCCGGCCTGGCAGCAGGGTGGCCAGTCCCTCGGGGCAGTGAACATGGGGGCCTAGTGCCGCACAAGGACAGCCCCATGCCTGCCAGGTGTTGCCCTTTGGAGAAATGTTCAAATGTAACAGCCCAGCAGGTGGACCCCAGCGTGGCTCCAGACATGTCCTTTTGGTGTTGTTTTGTGCCCGTCGTCATCTGGGAGGGAAAATAAAGTTCAGTGACAGCCTTTTTTCTGCAATTCAGGAGGTCTCCACCGTTCCCAGTGGCAGACACTGCCGTCCTGGTGAGTGTTCCTGCCAGAGTCCAGGTCACTGCCCGTGCCCACCCAGCGTCCAGGACTCCCAGCCTGCCCTTCTCCAGGACAGTGGGTCTGGGAGAGACACCCCATACCCCTCAGGGGCAGGCAGGGCCCACTTTTGTGCCACCATAACTGCCTCTGGCCAGGCAGGACGGTCCGGGCCATTCACCCTCCTAAAGATGGAGCCCCCGGCAGTGCAGCCCAGGGCCGGTAGCTGTGCTGAGGGGCCTGTCCTGCTGCCCTGTGGGATTGGGTTTCCCCCACGTGCACACAGACCCTATGCATACAGAGGGGGACCCCAGGTTTGAAGTGCAGGGCAGTCCCTGAGGGGCTGTACCCCCCACCCTGTGCCACAGGCAGCTGCTGAATGTGGGGGTCTCCAGGGTGAGCCCCCCAGCCACCGCGGCGGGTCGTAGGCGACCGGGGCATTTGTGCTGGGGAACAGCAGTCCCTGGCATGTCTGGCGCGTCCCCCCACCCCCGCGCCCCAGCCCGAGTCTCCTCTCTGCCCTCAGAGGAGCCCATTTACTGCTACACGCCGCACAACTTCACTCGCGACCAGGCGCTGTACGCTCGCGGCTACTGCTGGACGGAGCTGCGGGACGCGCTGCCCGGCGTGGACGCCAGCCTGTGGCCGTCGCTGTTTGAGCACAAGCTGCTGCCCTACTCGCTGCTGGCCTTCGCCGCCATCATGTACGTGCCCGCGTTGGGCTGGGAGTTCCTGGCCTCCACCCGCCTCACCTCCGAGCTCAACTTCCTGCTGCAGGAGATCGACAACTGCTACCACCGTGCGGCCGAAGGCCGCGCCCCCAAGATCGAAAAGCAGATCCAGTCCAAGGGGCCCGGCATTACGGAGCGCGAGCGGCGTGAGATAATCGAGAACGCCGAGAAGGAGAAGAGCCCCGAGCAGAACCTGTTCGAGAAGTACCTGGAGCGCCGCGGCCGCAGCAACTTCCTGGCCAAGCTGTACCTGGCGCGGCACCTGCTCATCCTGCTGCTCAGCGTGGCGCCCATCTCCTACCTGTGCACCTACTACGCCACCCAGAAGCAGAACGAGTTCACGTGCGCGCTGGGCGCGTCCCCAGACGGGCCGGCTGGCGGGGGCCCGGCCGTGCGCGTCAGCTGCAAGCTCCCGTCCGTGCAGCTGCAGCGCATCGTGGCAGGCGTGGACATCGTACTGCTGTGCGCCATGAACCTCGTCATCCTCGTCAACCTCATCCACCTGTTCATTTTCCGCAAGAGCAACTTCATCTTCGACAAGCTGCACAAGGTGGGCATCAAGACGCGCCGGCAGTGGCGCCGCTCCCAGTTCTGCGACATCAACATCCTGGCCATGTTCTGCAACGAGAACCGCGACCACATCAAGTCGCTCAACCGGCTGGACTTCATCACCAACGAGAGCGACCTCATGTACGACAACGTGGTGCGGCAGCTGCTGGCCGCGCTGGCCCAGTCCAACCACGACGCCACGCCCACCGTGCGCGACGCGGGCGTGCAGACCGTGGACCCCAGCGCCAACCCGGCCGAGCCCGACGGCGCCGCGGAGCCGCCCGTCGTCAAGCGGCCGCGCAAGAAGATGAAGTGGATCCCCAGCAGCAACCCGCTGCCGCAGCCCTTCAAGGAGCCACTGGCCATCATGCGCGTGGAGAACAGCAAGGCCGAGAAGCCCAAGCCCGTGCGCCGCAAGACGGCCACGGACACGCTGATCGCGCCGCTGCTGGACGCGGGCGCGCGCGCCGCGCACCACTACAAGGGCAGCGGGGGCGACGCGGGGCCCGCGCCCGACAAGAAGCATGCGCGCCACTTTTCCCTGGACGTGCACCCCTACATCCTGGGCACCAAGAAGGCCAAGCCCGAGGCCGTGCCCGCCGCCGCCCTGCCCGCCTCCCGGAGCCAGGAAGGGGGTTTCCTGTCCCAGGCGGAGGAGTGTGCGCTGGGCTTGACCGCAGCACCCACCAAAGGTAGGCGGCTGGGGACCCTCGGCCCCAGGGAAGGACGCCCCCCCCCACCCCGCCCCACGCACGGTCCGCCGCAGACCAGGCATCTGGGAACCGTGTGCGGGGGTGAAGCAGCTAGCGGAAAGAAGGGGGTGGGCAGCCAGGGGGCCGACCTTAGGGCAGAAGGCAGGCAGGCCATGAGGGGCGCTGCCCGGCACACAGGAGGAACGCTAGCAGGAGAGCCCAGGGGGATATGAGAGTAGGTTGTTCAGGCTCTAGAGAAGGTTCTGGAAACGGGCCCTGCTGCTCCTGAGGCAGTGCGAGATTCCGCCCAAGCAGGCCGGAGTGTGCAGAGAGGGTCTTGGGCGGCCCCACATGGCTAAGGAGGCAGGAGGAGGGAGAATCAAGCCCTCCCCGGGGCCTCGGGGGGGCCTCCGACGGAGCGGGGCCCTCGGTGACCAGTCTCTGCCCGGCGGGGTCTGAGAGGGGCAGCAGCGGTGGAGGGGCGGGCGGCCCGCAGGCTGTGACCTGCCCGTGTTCTCGGCTGTTTGCAGATGCTCCGCTCCCTGACAAGGAGATCCTGTACCCAGCAGAGCCAGCCCGGGCCACGCTTCCTTCCGGGGGCCCGTTTCACGTCCGCTCGCCCCCAGCAGCCTCCGCCACAGCCCCTCTGTCCCCAGCCACTCTGGGCAAAGCTGACCCGCTCGCGATCCTGAGCCGCAATGCCACACACCCGCTGCTGCACATCAGCACGCTGTATGAAGCCCGGGAAGAGGAGGACGGGGGTCCCCGGGCTCCCCCAGACGTGGGCAGCCTCATTGCCATCCCGCCCCCCCAGCAGATCCTCATCGCCACCTTTGACGAGCCGAGGACAGTAGTGAGTACCGTGGAGTTCTGAGGAACAGGGCTGCCCGGGCCATTACAGAGCCCTCCGCATGACCGAGGAGTGCCGCGGACCCCAGCCCCACGGGGATGTGGTCTCTGCTTCACCCAGCACTGCCCGCACCTCCTGGCCTCCTGTCCGCATGCCCTGGGGCTGAGACCTGGCCCACCCGCCCCCCAAGACAGCATCGTTGGGGTGCTGGCTGGGCCAGGGGCTGGCCTTGACCCCAGCGGAGCCCCCAGCCAGAAAGGCCTGGAGCCACCCCCACCCCCACCCCCCATCCCTGCATCAGGCACTCGGCTGTGAGGTGAAGAGTTTATTTTTTTAGTCGATTTTGTCTTGGGCCCAGGCTAAGGCAGGACAACTCTGGTCCTGAGCCTGGAAGGAAGCTGGGGGTGATCACACCACCAGGCCTGGCTATGCCCAAGGGGCCGTGCTCAGGGCTCCCTCCTGCAGTGGGAGGTGCCGGGGTCCACCCTCCATCAGATCAACATGCACTTTCTCCTTGTATCCCGACATACCTGTACTTTATTTTACTATGATTACTGTAACTACTGAGCGTACATGATCAGGAGACTGGACGGTGTGCGAGTGGATGTGTGCGTGAGTGGGCACGGAGCTGAGTTGGTGTGGACGCCGGCGTGCAAGGGAAGGAGTCCAACGCAATAACCACGTCCCCCCACCCAGGCCACCAGCCCCCACCCAAGGACCCACGCTGCTTCCCGTGGGGACCCAGGGCCGGCGCTCGGAGGGTCTGTCCCTATTACCTCAGCCACGGTGACAACGTGACAGTATTAACAAGGTAGCACCGAGCAGATCAATAAATATTATTCTGATACCGCCTGAGTCCCGTGTGGTCCACCCTGCAGGAGACCTGTGCTCTGACTGGGCTTGCCGCGTCTGGGCCAGCTGCCCTCCACCCACCATCGTCACGAGGGGATGCTGCCCCCCAGGCCACCTTGGGGGCCCGGCTGCGCCCACCGTGAGGCAGGAGCACATGGTGGTCACTTGCCATTGACCTTCCATGACCTCTGACTGACAGGCATGCTCTCCAGGCCTGGGGGGTAGTTCAGGTGAGCCCTGCCCTCCCTGGGCTCACAGGCTCAGCAGAGGCAAAGGCAGGAGCCCCCAGAAGGCTGTCCCCTCCATCAGATGCTTGGGGACAGGGGACTGTTGGGTACACTTAGGGGGAACAGGGAGAGCCACAAAATCTTCCCGGAAGAGGTCCCCTTGATACTGCTGGGGGTGCCCCTCATGTTCCAGGGACCCAGGGCAGGGGGCCCTCCTCACTGGGCCCACGACTCAGGTGGGATGAGCCTAGTCTTACGGGTACACCATGGACCCACGTGCCCTTCGGTCCATGGCTGGGGACCCCGAGAATCTGAACAGAGGCTCCTTGGAGCCAGGTAGCTGAGGCAGCCAGGCCAGAAACCTGCGGGCCCTAGAGCGAGGGGCCGGGGGGGCCCGGCTGAGACCGGTGTGAGCCCACTTGCTGTGCTGCCCAGAGACCTGCCCGGCCCGGCCCCTGGAATCCCCGGGGCAGCCTTGAGCTGGGCAGGCTGAGCTTCCCTGGCGCTGGCTCATCACACAGGGACACAGACAAGGGACTGCATCCCTCCGTGGATTTTAAGTGTGGTTTTATCATCACTCAGGTCTGCTGAGGCCTGCGACCAGCAGACAGCCGCCATCGGGAAGACAGCTTCCCCCAGGAGGAGGGGGCACGCCGTGCCCAGGCTGGGGGCCGCTGGGGGAAGCACCAGCAGGCAGAGCGGGAGGGGGACAAGGGCAGGAGCCATTCCTGTGGTTTCCGCAGGAAGGAACGGACAAGGCAGGTGAACAGGCTTAGGACTGGCCTGTGTGAATACCGACCACGGGTTCACCCGGGCTCACCTGGCTGGTGGGCACCTGCCCTGGGTGGTGGGAGCAGGTGAGAGAGGCCCCGAGGGTGGGGGCCCCACAGAGGGGGTGGTGGGCCGGGGCCCTGGGTCAGCTGGTTTGTACATGGGAGTTTGTGGTTTCTAGGAATTAGTCCTGGGAGGGGCCGACCTTCCAGGGTCAACTTGGCCCAATGTCAAAATATCAGAAAATGAAAAGGCATTGTGAATACACCCTGTCCCCAGAGAGCACTCGGCCTCACCTGAGCCAGGACACTTCCCGCCCAGCATCCCAGGCTGTGAAGCCCACTGCCCCTTGGGTTGGCACTCACCATTTCCACGTGTCCAGGGAAGGGACCCCACATGCCCACAGGACCAGCTCTGCAGAGTGGGGACAAGCCCCTGGTCCCTCAGCAGCTCCCCCCTACCTTGGTCCGCACCATCAACCGGCTCCACGACCCTGTGAGCAGGGTAGCTGTGCCCACCTGGGGGGCTCAAGTCCGCAGCTCTTGCCACGCCCCCACCCCCAGCTGCCCGCCATTCCCTGAGTGTGGCTGGAGTCCAGTCCAGCCTCCCCAGCCATCCACGGCCACACTCACCTGCCCACCCTACCCATCCACGTGCAGAGCTCAGCTGGGCCCTGCACCGGTCATCCCTGCCCCTGCCCCGGTGGCTGCACTCAAAGTGGGGATGGCCCCAGAGCCCCGCAGAGGCGTTCGCTGCCTGGGCCAGGCAGCAGGCCGGTCTCGTGCACCCTCGCCCTGCCAGTGAGCACCAGTACCGCGGGCTGAGCGATGTTCACACACACACGTCTGCGTACGGTTAGCGCACGCCTGCCGAGGAGGCCCCCAGCGCAGCCACCTCCATGTCTTTGAGGAGACTGCTCTGTCAGGCTCTCAGCCACCTGTCCCCGGGGCCAACGCCCAGCGGGACACTGCGGAGCAAGTCTCATCCCGCAGAGGTCCGTCCTTCGGAGCGCACGCAGTGCCGTCAGCGTGAGCTGAACCCTTGCCCTGGTTTGCTGGGGCAGAGAAGAGCCCAAGTCACCATCCCGTCGAAGCCAAGCTCTCCCTGCAGGTGCCGAGGGCCGCCATCCGGCCCCGCTCTTGCAGGAGGGCACCCCATCAGCTCTAGTGTTGGTCTGAAGCCCCCGCCCACCTCTCATCTCCTCACCCCTGCCCTGTAGCCAGGGCACTGCAGCGGCCGGGGGCAACTGGCCCCGCCTCAGAAAAGAGGAGGCTCCCACACAGGCAAGACCGGAACCCAGGCCTCTTCCTGGCACGCCGGCACAGCATGGGCCTCGCAGCCAGACTCGCGCCAGGCCCCACCACACGCTGCCTGGCGCACAGTGCCTGCTCCTGAGAAGGCGGCGAAGGTGGCTGGGACGCAGAAACGACCTGAGCCGGCGCAGAGGGACGGAACAGTAACTGGACAGGAGGAGCACGTACCAAGGAGGACAGAGGCCTCCCTGAGGCCAGCCGGGCCCTTCGGGGACCAAGAAGCCGTAGGAGGGAGGTGGGCGGCAAGCCTGCCCCAGAAGCGTCAGCCTGGAGTCTCCAGTATACAGAGCTCAGCGGGCGAACAGCCCAGCCTGGTACCAAGAGTGGCCGGGGGGTTCTCTCTCACATCAGCTGGACCCCAGGACTACCCCACCGAAGAACACGGGAACCTGTGACCCCTACAAGTCACCAATGCCAGGGCCTTTCTTCCTGGAACCTGAGGGGCGGCCCAGTGCCCAGCTCCGAGCGCTGGTGGATTGGCCCAGCAGGTCCAGGCCCAGTGGGGGCTGGACTGGACTGTGCCCTCACTCCCAGGTGGCTCCAGAGTGAAGGGCAGGCAGCCTGCTCCAGCTACTGAGGCCCCCAGCCAGCCAGTCGTCCCACGGCCCTGAGCTGGACACAAGCTTCAGTGGAGCTAGCTGACTGGGGGTCCGCGTGTGGCCAGCAGGCAAGCCGTCCCCACATCCACCAGCTGCAGGGTGCCCAGCCCCAGAACCACCCTGCGAGAATGGAGGAGGGCCCAGGCGAGGGCAGCAGGCCCCAGGCCCCCTCCAGGGCCCAGGCAGTGGGGGTGGGCGGCCGGGGGCGCTCCACGTGGGGAGAAGAGGGCGGTAGCCTCGGGACACCCTACTGGGAGTCCGCCTCCCACCCCCCACCGCCCACGTGACCAAATGGGGACGATGAGGGGCCAGAGACACGGCGGTTGGGGCCCCTCCGCGGCAGTGGGTCTGTGGCTCCAGGCTCGCCGGGGTCCGCCCGATCTGAGACCGCCCATTAAACACCCCTCCGGGGCTTGGGGTCCAGGTCTCAGCCTGGTGGGCAGCAGGACCCCTGGCGCCTGCCCTCCCAGGGCACTCCACCCACCAAGTCGAGGGATGGCCCGGTCGCCGGCGCGCGGGAGTCTAGGCACCCCCAACCCAGGTAGAGGCACGTGGGCTTGCTCCACACCCCGAGTTTTTTGCTCCTCCCATCCCGCTATAGGCTGCCCCTTGGGCGATTGACACAAAGTCTCTCCGTTGACATCGCGGGAACGTCATCCCTTTTACAGACTGGGAGCTGCGGTCAGAGAACTTAAGAGTGCTCTGCAAGGCCGTCGGGCTCCCCCACAGGCCCGGGGACTCGAACTCACGTCTCCAGAATCTCCTTCTTCCTAGAACCAGAGGCGCCGGGGTCGGAGTGGAGCGGGGTGGGGCGGGGCTTTTCGTGCGCGGCCCCCTGGGAAGTGTAGTCCTCGGGCCCTCGCGCACGGCTCCTGGGAAGTGTAGTCCGCGGGCGCTCGCGCGCGGATCCCTGGGAAGTGTAGTCCGGCGGCGCGGACCGAGCGCGCCGACGGAGCGGACGGGCGGCGCGTGGAACTGCGCTTCCCGGCATGCCGCGCGCCGCCCGCCCCCGGCCCCGGCCCGTCCGGCCGCTCCGCCCCCGGTCCCGGCCCCGGTCCGCCCCGTCCGGTGGGGCGACTAGCCGCATGGAGGCCGGTTGAGGAGCGCCGCCCCGCCTCGGTACGCTGCGCGGCGCGGGCCCCGGCTGACGGGCAGGGGTCGGGGTCGAGTCGGGGTCGGGGACGGGGGCCACCTCGCTCTGGACCGGGCCCAGTGCAGCCCCTAGCGCGGGGTCTGGGGCTGGAAGGGTCAGCCCAGGCCTGTAAAGAGGGCGCGCGGGGCCGGGCCGGCGGCCAGGGCTCGAGGCGGGGGGGGGGGGGGGAGAGGGCCGGGGGGCGGGGGGGGGGGGGGCCGGGGGCCGCGGGCCTCTCCCGGCGGAGGCCCCGGGCCCTGCCCTTCAAGCCGAGCGAGTAGGGCTGCCGTGTGGCAGAGCGGGCGGAGGTGTCCCTCTGTGCGCGCAGCCGAACTTCGGCGGCCTGCAACAGTCTCCACTTTGTTTCCGTGGGGCAGTCGTGTGGAGGTGTAACTTCTGTGCCGCGAGGTGCCGGTTTGAGAGCCCGTAAAACTCTCCCCGAGAGGCAAGGCCGCCTTGGTATCGGCCTCTCGGAAACACCTAGGGCTCCGCTCTCGAGTGCTTGCCACCTTTGGGCATCAGGACAGCTTCGTTAGGAGGACGGGTGGTTTCCAGGTGGAGTCCCACTGGCGTTTGGGGTGCCCCGGAGAGGGGGACGAGCGGCCGCCAGGCTCTCCGCGCTCCTGGGCGGGCTCGGCTCCCTCTGGGTCTCTTGCCGCCCACCCCCTTGCGGCATGACTGGAAGGGAGCCTTGACTCTGGGACCGCTGGTCGGTCTTACAGAACGGCCGTGATGCTCTGGTGTCCGAGGCTCTGCCAGGAGAGAGCCTGGTAGGGTGAGTAGCCAGACCCCTGCACAGCGCCTCCCAGTGCTGGTCAGTGTGGGGGCCTGGCGATGCGCAGCGTCCAGGCTCCAGGAGGGTCAGTCAGGTGTGCTGGGAAAGGGGCCACTCAGGCCTCCAGCTCAGATACAAGTGGGCGTGTGTGCTCTATCCCAATCCCAAACTTTGCCACGCCTCCACAAAGCAGGTGCTGCCAGTCTCAGGGGGGTCTCAAGTGGCCAGGGGTGCCCAGGCTTAAGAAGTGGGGGCATTGGGGAGGTCAGAGCTTTGGCCACATCCTGCCATCTCCCAGCTGGACGTTTATTTCTGTAGCCCACTGGTCTGTCCAGATTGGGACCTCTGAGTTTCTGAGCAAGCCTAGTGGGTTGGTTGGGAGATGCGGGCTTTTCTGGGAACTCCATTTGGTGCTGGTCAGGTCTTGGCCATGCTGAGAAGCCAGTCTGGGATCCGGGAGGCAGTTTGTGGCTTTCCAGTTTTTTGAAGGGCGAGGGGGGCAGAGATGGGTGTCTCAGCTTGCTCTGCAGCCATAACAAACGGCAGAGATGGGGCTTAAATAGCAGATTTTTTTCACAACTCTGGAGGCTGGAAGTCCGAGATCAAGGGTGGTTGCTGATGAGGGTTTTTCCTTCCTGGCTTGCTGATGGCTGTCTTCCCACTGTGTTCTCACACAGCCAGATCTCTGGTGTCTCTTCTCAGAAGGGCCCTAATACCATCATGAGGCTCCACCCTCATGACTTCACAGTAACCTTAGGCACCTCCCGAAGGCCCCACCTCCAAACACCATCACCCTGGGGATTAGGGCTTCAGTATATGAATTTTGGGGGACGCACTTCAGTGCATAGCAATGGGACCCTCCCCTGCCTGGGCTGGGCAAGCAGGAACCTGGGTCTGCCACTCCCACTGAACTGTCTGATGTCCTCTGCTTCTGTCCTGACATGGACACCCAGCAAAACATTATCAGACGCTAACAACATCCTCCAGGGCAGAACAACTTAACGTGTTACTCTGATTTGTATCTCAGGGCTGTACACCCCAGGTGGGTCCCTAGTGCAAGTGGGGCTTTTCCTGTCCTTTGAGCAGGTACTTTTCTTGGAGTACTGGGGAGGGTGGGTCCTCCTGGGGCTGTTGGGAATTCCCACCACTTTGGAGTTGGTTTTCCTGAAAGCTTGTGGTGATTCTGCTGCTGTCCTCTGTGTGCAGCATTATGATTTCCAGAGCCAGATCATGGTGTATCCCTCTACAGATAAGGAGACAGCCAGAGAAGACTCATGTTCTATTGTCCCCTGAAATCAGACTGCTGGTTCTTTTGTGCCCCATGGGGTTTGCTCCTGCCCACACAGGAGGAAGCCCACAGAGGTCTATAGGTCATGAGCTGAAGTGAAATCTGCGTGTGGCACACGTCTTTAGCTGGGAGAGGGCCTACTGTGTGCAGACAGATGGGACGTCTGGGTGATAGCTCTAACCACCTCCATCCTAGATGCAGGAGCTAAGAGTCCCAGCAGGTTGGGAGAGTCCTGCCCGGGGCCGTGCAGCACCAAGTGGCTGGTCTGAGATCTGGCCAAACCCAGGCCATCCCCTGCAGTACAGTTGAGGCATCTGCCCACAGGTCATCTCGGTGGACAACCCTGCTTGGCAGTGACAGCTGGTCAGGGGGAGTGGGTAGCCACTGCATCTGGCAGAAGGCTCTTCCTGCTTTGTGCCAGGTTCCAGAGGCCCCCAGCACTGGTGGCTGGACCGTGGCTCAGTAGCAGGGCTACACACTGGGCTATGGATTTAGGAAGGGACACATTTGTCTCCCCTCGAGGATGTCAGCCAGGGCTCTGCTTGTCACTGCAGTGGTGTAAGGAACTGCTGGGACCTCTAGATCCAGAGAATGTGTGGCAGGAAACTAGGAGGGATGTGGACGCTCCCCGGCAGCCACTGGTGGGTGCAGAGAGGTGGGGCCTGGGCTTGGAGGTCTGTGGGGGCCTTTGCTTCCCTCCTGGCAGCTGGGAAAGGCTCAGGCCCCAGCCATAAATATTTGAAATTTACAACCCACTGAAATGACATTCTACAAGGGTATTGCCAGGGGACCCACCTCTGAGGTTGAGAGAAACCAGGGTATTGGAAAGTGTGTGGATGCAGCAGCATCAGAGAAGGAGGTTTCTCAGAATCACGGACTCAGAGCTGAAGGGGTCTCAGTGGCCTTCCTGCCTGACTAGACCAGGCACCCATCTCTGGGGAGCAGCTGCGGGGAGTGGGACAGAGAGCTCCAGGGGACCCGGGTCCTGGCACTTAACAGGCTCAGGGCTGGGCTTTAGGCCTGACAGGCTCGTCTGCCACCCACATACCCCCAGCCCACAGGAGGCAGGACTCAGAAAGGGCACACCCGGAAAGGTGCCCCCAGCCTCTGCACGGTGGGGCCGGCCTGTCCCCTGTGGGTACAGGCTTCCTCCTGGGCTTCAGAGGGTGGGTCTGGCCACACTGCCCCAGGGCGGGTGAGGGCTGCCAAGCCCCAGGCCTGCCACCACCACACCCGTGGGAGGGAAGGCTGTGGCAACAGCGACAACGTGGTGACCTCAGATTTGCTGGTTGTTGACGGGAGCCTCCCTGCCAGAGCACAGGATGTTTTCTTAAGAAGTTTTTCTGGTACTTTGGCAGCCTTGTGCTGCTTAGAAGTAAGAACTGTTTGCTTTTTTTGTGTAAAGCTGGACTAAGGACCGGCATCTCCACCTGCCCCCCTGGGCCAGCTCAGGGGCCTGGAGAGGGGCAGGCCCAGCTCCCCTGACCATTCAGCCCTGCCCTCCAGCTTCAGACGCCGCTTCCTGTTTGTACTTAGTTGGCATCTTGCATTGGTGGAGTGCTTTAATCTGTGAAGCGGGAAGACGGGGCTTTGGGGATCCTGGACAGGAGGTCCTCCGGGAGGAGTGCTTAGAAGGCCGGGCCTTCTTTCCCCTCCCCAGCCACCCTTCTCTGCTGGCCAACCTCCCACCAGGGCCTAGCTGCTTCCTTTGGCCCTAAGCCAGTTCCTCTTTCTGACCCTTACTGTGACTGTATTTCTTTCAGAAACCTGGCCATCCTCAGGATGGGCTGCCCACCCCACCCCGGTCAGCTCCGAGGCCTGTCCGAATGTCCCTGGACACCAGATCAGGCGTTTGGTTAAACCGGGAGGGAGCCCCGCTCCATCTCTGAGCTGCCTGCGCAGGTGGCGGGTCCCTCCTGCTGCTGAGGAGGACACAGGCTCAGGGGGAAGCAGGGAGTTGCTGGCTCACTGCCCCTTGTGATTGCGGTGCTCAGAGGGGAAGTGAACCTGACGCAGTGCCTTACTTTACCATGTGCTCTTCCTTCTCTTGTGAAACGTTGAGAAGTGTGGTGTGAGGGTGGGACTGGAGTGAGGCCCGCGAGCATTGCACAGCCCCCGGGGCCGCGGAGCTCCGGTGGGCGCTCCCCACAGCACCGCTCCGCGCCCTTCCATCCCCTGGTGCACGTGGGACAGAGGCAGGCTCCAGAGCCAAACACGGTACCGCACCACAGCTTCCAACCAGTTGGAGTGACGGCCTGCAGTCACGAGTCAGACTTCTCCAGGGGCTCCTCCTTTCAAGCTGCTTTCCCCCGCTGTGCTGGCCACCCCTGCACTCAGACTCGGGGCTGAGTTTTCCCGTGGCATCTTGGGGAAGCATGGGTGAAGTCTGCGTTGTCGGTGCTGCCGGCCCTTCCCGTGTCCAGAATCCCACGGCCTGACACAGGCCTCGGGCTCCTGATTCCCCTTGGCCCTGGAGGTCTGAACGGTCCGTTGTCTTTGGCAGTTGTCTGTCCCTGGTGACACAGAGGACCCCCAGTTCACCGGCTGGGGCAAAGCCAGGCATCCCCAGCCCTGTTCTTAGCCCCGTGGTGCAGGGTTTACAGGTCCCACACCTACCGTGCCCGGTCACAAGGGACCCTGGACCTCCATAACTGGTGGCGGACAGGTGACGATCTATCTGGAAATGCAGAGCCTGTGATCCCGCCCACGGATCTTTCAAAACAGACTGAGCACTGGGCACGGCCCTGGGGTTCCAGGTGCGAACATGGCTCCTCTGTCTCCTCAGGCTTCACTCATCGGTGCCAGGAGCCGCCACCCAGCCATGGAGGGGGAGGAGGAGCAGGGCCAGCCACCTCAGGAGGTCAGAGGCCTGGGCCAGATGCTGGGGTGTGGGGGGCCTGCTTCTTGTACGACCTTGGGCTCAGGGTCCAGCCAGCTGGTCAGCAGAGTGTGGGTCCCCCCTCCGTGTGGCCGCCTGGGATCACTCTGGCTGCTTCTATAGGAGAGCTTTGTGTGGTTTTCCTGACCAGAGGGTCAGCCAAGGGGGACCTTGGGGCAGGGAGCCCTGGGGGTGGGCTGCACACAAGGCAATGATCACAGAGAGGCTTTGAATGCTGGGGAGCATGTGGAGTTGATGGAGCAGTAGCCCAAGTCCTAGGTGGGCCCCACTGGGGACAAGTGGGTGCCCTGAGCCCAGGCAGGCCCCAGGGAGGGTGGGCACCCCAACTCACACATTCCCTTCCCTCTGCAGGCCGACATGGAACCTGTTGTGGGGGCTTCAGAGGTGGTGCCCAGGGTGCTTTCTGGAGAATCCCAGAACCTGTGTGCGTGCTCCCTGAAATCATTCAGGGCTGGGGGGCAGGGGCAGCTCCCTGGCAGAAGGGGCTCGGACTGGGTGATCTGAGTCTGGCGACCAGCGGCCCGGGCCAGCCCCGGGTTGTTGGGGAGGAGGCTCTGGAGCATAGGCAGGGTTGGTGGAGCTCCATCAGGAGCCCCTTCCCTGGGGTGGGGGGCTGAGTGCTTCAGAGACGCCGTGGAGGCTGTGACGGCTGGGGGCTCCCCCTCGTGGAGGATGCAGAGCTTCCCGAGGCCCAGGACCCTTTCCACAGGGAGGGTCTTGTCAGACGGTGCTGAGCCCAGCTGCACTCCGTAGTGAGCAGGGACCGGCTCGTCACAGCTGGGAGGGACCCCCGTGGGCGGTGCTGCTTGGGGGCGCGTGCCCCTGTGTGCATCTGGGCCCCGGGTGTGGCTCGGCCTGAGAGCCGGGAGCCCAGGCCACCGGTGTGCACGGCACCCCAGCTGAGCTGCTGTCCTTGCAGCCGACGCGGACGCGCTGACCCTGCTCCTGGAGATGAAGCTGAGGAGGCGACGAGAGCGGCCCAGCCTGCCGCGCACAGTGACCGAGCTGGTGGCTGAGGACGGGAGCCGGGTGTACGTGGTGGGCACCGCCCACTTCAGTGACGACAGCAAGAAGGACGTGGTGAAGGTGAGGCCCGTCACGCGGGGCCGAGCGGCTCCGTCCCGTGAGCTGCCGCCCTCCTGCATGAGTCCAGTGCCCCTCAGAAAAGGGGTTTCTGAGGCCACGGAGCCCTCGTGGCCTTGTGCACTTTTCTGTTGTGTTGCTTTCTCTCAGTCACTTAAATGAGTTGTTGCCACGGCAGCTGAGGTGGCCCCCTGGGGATGGGCCTCTCGGTCGGTCCCAGCGTGGCCTCCACCTGCAGGGTCAGGGTCCACGCTGGGGGCGGGCGCCGGGCTGAGCCGGCTTATCCGTTGCAGACCATCCGGGTCAGGGTCCACGCTGGGGGCAGGCGCCAGGCTGAGCCAGCTCGTCCGTTGCAGACCATCTGGGTCACAGTCTGCGCTGGGGGCTGAGCCGGCTCGTCCGTTGCAGACCATCAGGGTCCAGGTCAGGGTCCGTGCTGGGGGCAGGCACCGGGCTGAGCTGGCTCGTCCGTTGCAGACCGTCAGGGTCCGGGTCAGGGTCCTTGCTGGGGGCTGAGCAGGCTCGTCTGTTGCAGACCATCAGGGACAGGGTCAGTGCTGGGGGGTGAGCTGGCTCGTCCGTTGCAGACCATCCGGGAGGTGCAGCCCGACGTGGTGGTGGTGGAGCTCTGCCAATACCGTGTGTCCATGCTGAAGATGGACGAGAGCACGCTGCTGCAGGAGGCCAAGGAGCTCAGCCTGGAGAAGCTGCAGCAAGCCGTGAGGCAGGTGCGGTGTCGGGCGGGCGCGGGCTGTGCGCCCCTCCCCAGGCAGCCACGCTCCCTGCTCTGCCCACCTGTGAGCACACGGCCTTCCAGGCAGTGTGGAGGTGCCCAGCCCGCCCTGGGGCCCTGGCCTGGGGCGGGAGAGGGGCATATGCCTTTATTGGGTTTCAGACAAGGCAGGTAAGGTGGGTGAGCTTCAACCCCCAGGGAAGACCTGGACAGGGACCCCAGGGAGCTCGGCAAAGGGGAAAGGGGGGGTCCAGAGTCCCCGCCAGCCCAGCACAACATATGCCCCTCGGGGGGACGTGGGCAGAGGAGCTGGGGTCTGGGCTGGAGGGGCAGGAGGGAAGGGGCATCCACTGTGGATGTGGCCGCCTGTCCACGGCCTTTGCTCAGTCCCAGAACACAGGCAAGGCCTCCCCTCACGTTTGAGGAAGCCTGTGCTCAGCGCCCACATGGCCGCTGACTGTCGGCTCTCTCCCCTGCAGAACGGCGTCATGTCCGGACTCATGCAGATGTTGCTGCTGAAAGTGTCGGCCCACATCACCGAGCAGCTGGGCATGGCTCCTGGTGGCGAGTTCAGGGAGGCCTTCAAGGAGGTGGGCCTGGGTTCAGCCAGGAAGGGGGCTCAGTGCCTGGGCAGCCGCCCGGGGCTCAGGCTTCCCCAGCCAACACCCAGCCTCTGCCCCAGGCCAGCAAGGTGCCTTTCTGCAAGTTCCACCTGGGCGACCGGCCCATCCCCGTCACCTTCAAGAGGGCCATCGCGGCGCTGTCCTTCTGGCAGAAAGTGAAGCTGGCCTGGGGCCTGTGCTTCCTGTCAGACCCCATCAGGTAGGGCCCCTCAGCCTCCCGCGGGCAGCCCCACCCCGGAAGAGCGGCCCGGGGCCCGCCGTGCGACACAGCCCCCTTGTTCTTGGGCTAAGCCTCCTCAAACAAGGCCTTCCCACCCCTTCCTTCCGCCGTGAGCCCAAACACAAAGGGTGCGGAGGTCCCTGCCCTGGGTCAATAGCACCAGCCTCCTGCTGGCCGCCCCATCCCCACGAGGCTGGCAGCGTGCCCTCTGCCCCCAGCAAGGATGACGTGGAGCGCTGCAAGCAGAAGGACCTGCTGGAGCAGATGATGGCGGAGATGATCGGCGAGTTTCCCGACCTGCACCGCACCATCGTCTCAGAGCGTGACGTCTACCTGACCTACATGCTGAGGCAGGCCGCCCGGCGCCTCGAGCTGCCGCGCTCCTCCGATGGTGACCGCGACGGCCGGCCCGGGAGGGGGCTCTCCGGGCACTGGCACCACCAGGCCGCTGCTGACGCGTCGCTTCCCCCACAGCTGAGCCCAGGAAGTGCGTCCCCTCCGTCGTGGTGGGTGTCGTGGGCATGGGCCACGTCCCGGGCATCGAGAAGAACTGGACCACAGACCTCAACATCCAGGAGATCATGACGTGAGTACCGCCTGCCCACGCACGCCACGCTGTCCCGCAGCACAGAGTGGGGCCTGGGGAGGGGGCGGCAGCCATGCTGGGGCTGGGGGCGCACGTGCCCCCCCACCCTGAGCCAGGCCCAGCCCGCCCTCCCTTCCCCAGCGTGCCCCCGCCGTCCATCCCCGGCAGAGTGTCCCGGCTGGCCGTGAAGGCTGCCTTCTTGGGCCTGCTGGGCTACGGCCTCTACTGGATGGGACGCCGCGCCACCAGCCTGGTCCTGTCACTGCCTGTCACTCAGTACTGTCTGCAGAGGGCATCCACGGCCCGGCCGCACAAATAGGAAGGACGAGCACCGCGGCGGCGGCTCCCGAGTTGCAGCAGCTGAGAGGCGCTGGGGCCGGCCCCCCCCCCCACCCCGAGGAGCTCTGGGCGCCACCCCCCGTGGGGGTCCAGGCCCAGCCACGCCTGCCCTCCCCCAACCCGCCCAAATAAAGAATTATTTAACTGCTCTGAGCTCAGGCTTCCCAGCAGCCCTGCCCCCACCCCGTCCCCAGCCCTGCAGGGACCACTCCTGGGGTTCACGGGGTTCACGGGCATCAGGACGAGCTGGTGGGAGAGGGGCCGAGGTGGGCGCGGCCAGCCCTCCCCTACCTCACTGTGCCTTGTCATGCGCGGGCGGCGGAGCCCCCGGCCCGGGAGCGACTCAACGGTGGGTTCTGGGCTGCGGGGTTCCCGCCGGCACGTTTGGGAGGGGCCGGAGCAGCCCTCGAGTGGCTCCGGGGAGCCCACCTCCCGACGGGGCAGCTGGGCTGAGCTTGGTAGCCGCTTTCCTTGCAGAGGTGGTGTGGTTTTGGCTTTTAAAAATGTCTGAATTTTTTTTACTCAGGTAATTTTAACTTAAGACAAACTGAAGCCAATGTCAGGAAATACTAGCCTTAAATCTGATTGGGACAAAGAGGGTGTGTTGGTGGTGGGGGGTGGGGGGCACTCAGCTCTGAGCCGGCGAGCCTGGGGGAAGGGTTGGCTTTAGCAGCGGGGCCCGGCCGGCCTCCGGACGCTGCCCCCCCCCCCGCTGCCCCCCCGGGCAGCCCCTGGCTGGGGGGTGTCCAGGGCTGCAGCCCCCCCCGCCAGGCCTGAGCCTCCCCCCGGCCATGGAGGATCGCACCTGCTCCCCGTGCCGCTCTCTCAGCGGACAGAGGGCGTGTGTCCGCCAAGGCCCCCAAGTTGGCACACGTGCCGGCGGGTGCCGGCCACCATCCCACCGCCCCACACGGGGCGTCCACCCGGGCGTCTCCCGCGTGTGTCGTCGCCACGCCTGGTCGTGTGTCTGTGACGCGGCATCTGTGCGGCCCACCTGGGGCCCGGGGTCCTGCCCAGTTGTGCTTGTGCTGACTCAGTGTCTGACAAAGTCAGGTGAAACCCAGGGCCGTGAACTGGCCTGGGCCGTGTTGTTCCTGTCGCGGAGGCGCGTGTACACGTTGCTTAGGAACTGAAATAAAGTCTAATTTTGGAAGCTCCTGTTTTGTGAAATGTGTGGAAGCGGCACTCGAGGGCTAGGGCAGGAGGTGCCCCCCGGGCCCGGCGAGGACACCTGCCAAGGGGAAGTGTGCTCGGAAGAGCGCCCCGGCCCTCACCTCCCTGTCCACACCCTCGGGCTCCCCGCCCTGGCACCTGGGAGGGGAGGAGGCAGGGTGAGCCCAGCGCCCGCACAAAAGGTGCTGGGGACCAGTGGCTCAGCTCTGCCCCGAAGGACAACAGTGAGCGCCTGGGGGGCGTGAAGGGAGGCTGGTGGGGCCGTGGGCTGGGCTCCCCACCCACCATGTCTGCACCCCCAGGAAGCATGGCTGCCTGCCCTGTGCTGGGTCTTGCTGCTCTCCTCTTCCTCTCAGCGCCCCAGGCCAGCTCCGTGGTGCAGTATCGACGGCTGGTAAGAGTGGCCATCAGACCAGCGGGTCTCACTAGCCTGACATGAGCTGGGGACTCCCAGAGCCACCGAGCCTGCCTCTCACCAGGGTCCTCTCTCCACAGGTGCCAGTGGTGCTTCTGGAACCCCAAGGTCTGGCTGGGGCGGGGGAGAGGGAGGGTCCCACCAGGTGGGCCCAAGCTGGACAGCCTCCCACCTGTCACCCACAGGTCCCCACCCAGCAGGTCTCACCCCCCATGAGGACCTGGCTGGGTCCCTGCCCAGAACAGCTTGGGGGGGGGGGAGGGCAGGCAAGGACCAGGCCCCACGGTATTCCCTCCTAACGCCGGCTTGGGGTAGCCCTCAGACCACTGCCAGGCCAGGAGGAGGAAGGTAAGGAAGCCAAGACTGACCTTCCAAGGGCAGCAGGTGAGGGCGTGAGGTGGTGTCCAGGGGCCTCGGGAAGAATCGAGGGTCTGGCCGAGGGCTGGGGGGCCAGCAAATTGGCAGAGCCCAAGGCACAGCCATTTCCGAAGAGGCCTGGGACAGGTATGGCCCAAGGTGAGGGGACTGTGGCCGCCCACCCACCAGGACCAAGGTCGTAAATCATCCGCCAGATTGTCACAGAGCGTCTGCAGGAGGAGGGTTCTGGTTCCGGTCACCGAGAGAGCATGGCCCCTCCCCAGGCCCTGAGCCTTTCTGGCCGTATCCCCCACAGGGAGGGACTGCTCTCATATCTGGTTGGAGAGCCCCACGGCCCGCAGTGGCGTGTACACCATCCAGCCAGAGGGAGTCAGCACCCCCTTCAAGGTGAGCAGCCTGCAGCAAGGGCCCCGGGGTAATGTGTGTGTCACTTGGACGAAAACAAGAGATGGCACTGTCCACCTAGCAGGAGAAGGGCCAGCCAGGCCAGGCGCTGCTGGTGGAGTCTGTCCTCAGACACACCCGGGGAACAGAGGTGTTCGTGGACGTTGTGTTACAGCCAGAAAAGGTTGGGAGAAACCTAGGCTCCCACCTCGAAGGGTGTGAACAAAGAAAGAGCCCAGGAGACAACATTAAGTGAAAAAACAAAGCCACAAAGCAGGGTGCAAAATGACATCAAACGGAGCAACCCTCCTGGGGGCCTGTGACCTCACTGCCAAGCTTGACCCCTTTTCTGAGAAAGTAAACTTAATGTGATGCAAATTTATATGACATTTGACAAGTAGAAAAAGTTTGTTTTCAAATGCAAAGTGTTTAAGGGAGGACGGGCAGGAGAGGGGCAGGCCTGCTTGCATCCACGGGCTGGCCCTTTCCCCAGGTTTTCTGTGACATGCGCATGGACGGTGGCTGGACGGTGATTCAGAGCCGAGACCGGGGCCGGCGGAGGCCTCTGGACTTTGAGAGGTGCTGGCAGGAGTACAAACAAGGCTTCGGAGACCTGAGAGGTAGGACTGCGTTGCCTGTGGGGCACAGGGGCGTAGCCAGCACCCCAAGGCCCTGATCCCCACCGGGGACATAGGAGAGAGATGGCGGGAGGAGGCTAGGGGTGGTCCATCACACAGCAGCCTCTGCCCAGGTGCCCCACTCCTGCAGGTGACCACTGGCTGGGGCTGGAGCACATCTCTGGCCTGACCTCCCAGCCGGGCCTGCGCTCAGAGCTGACGGTGGATCTCCTGGGCCTGGACAACCACACACTTCAGGCCCACTATGAGCACTTCCACGTGGACAGGGAGGACCAGTTTTACCAGCTGACCCTTGGCCCGTACTCGGGGAATGCAGGTGAGTGCTGGGGAGGTAAGGGACCCCTGTGCCTGCCCCCAAGTGCCCTGTTTTGCCCCCTGGGCTCTCTAGGCTGTGGGAGGGGGACTCTTGCAGCAGGCCAGGGTGGGTGGGGGAGGTTGGGTCCCGGGAGCCCCCAACTTGCCGGCCCACATCTGCCAAGCTCTGAGCTCTGGGGAAGACTGTCCCTCCCCAAGCGCCTGCCCTTCTGGGGCCCCAGATGGCAAGGCGGCGAGCGGGGGCCTGAGGGGCAGCTGGCCTGCCGCCCACGCCACCACACTGCGCAGGGGACGCATTCCGGGGCGTGGGCCAGACGGACAACCAGGAGGGCTGTGGCTTCAGCACGCTGGACCGCGACCATGACCGCTGCTCGCCCTGCACGGATGGCGCCCAGACCTTCACCAGCTGCAGCCACGATCGCTCAGGAGCCGGTTGGTGGTACAGCGCCTGCGGCCACGCGGACCTCAACGGGCCATGGCCAGAGCACACGGGGGCCGCTTCCGGCATGCGCTGGGCCGCGGGCAACCACCAGCCCGCCTTGCGCGCCAGCGTGCTGCGCGTGCGCACCACTGCTTCCCTCAAGGCCTAGGCCCCTGCCCATCCGTGGCCGAGCCTCATTAAATGTTCAAGCCCGGCTGTCCGCTGCGTCTTCCTTGGGGCCAGGACGGGGGGGGGCCGAGCTCAGCTCCGACCCACCCTGGCTGCTCAGACCCCGCCCACCCGGGAGGCCTGTCCATCCAGGACAGGCCTGGGGAAACCCAGGAGGCTGTGCAGCGCAACGTTTAGGCCGGAAACAAGGTCACCAGGTCTGGGAAGGCACTACCCCTTGATGCTGACCTCCTGGAACCCTTGGCACCCACCAGAGCCCCCACTGGCTGTGACCTCCGTGAGGGCAGGCCAGCAGGACACAGGGCCTGATACTCTTGAGCCTTCAAGAGCCCAGGCCCACCAGATTCCAAGGTGTGGGTAAGACAGTGGGGTGAGGGGGTAAGGAGATGGGTCAGAAGGGCCTGGGACCTGGGGGAGGGGGGAGCGGTGACCGGAGGCTCAGGCCGGGCCCCCTAGGCAGTTAGGAAAGAGGCTGGCAGTAGGGGACTCTGATAGCAGGCCAAGCAGACAGGGCCCCAAGTGAGGCTCCGGTGGAAGGGGAGGGCAGGCTGCAGGAGGAGACGCTGGGGCTCGGAGCCCCTGCAGGGACCTAACCACGTTGTACTCCACACAGAAGGTCGTGTCCTTGTTCCTCTCAGGGATGGCGACCCTGAGCTGGAGAGGTTGAGGGGTTCCCCAGTGTCACAGCTGGCAGGGGCGGTTCTCATGAAGTCTGGGAAGCCCACATTGTGGCCCCAGGAGAAGGTTCCAGAAGAGGCTGCTGGAACTTAAGTGTAGAATCCATCCAGGAGGAAGCTGGGGTGTTTGTCTGGGGTTCTCCCACGTAGCTCCTGGTCTTGGGCTTTAGTATGGGGCCAGGTGGGGGAGGGGGTTGGGAAGCCCTTCCAAGGACCTACTCCGTGCAGGCACCACAGGGGTCTTTTCCAGGCCCCTCTGAGCTGAACATCGGAGTTATTTATTCTGCAACAGTCATCGCGACTTCTCTGGGGCAGACGCTTTAAGGCCAGGCCCGGCGCTCCCTAACCTCCTGGACAATCTATGGGGAGTTTCTCTTGGCCAGGCGCTATTCTGGGAGAACTGGCACACACATCATCAAGACTCCGTGCCCTCCTAGAGCATGGGTGAGGAGAGAGACACGGAAGAAACAGGAAAATGAGGGAATGAGTTCGTTTCAGGGAAGTGCTATGCAAGGAAAACACAGGGTGCCTAGAGGCACTTTAGGAGAGGCATGGGCAGGGTGGGCACGGAAGCCAGGACACGTGAGGACTCCTGCCCCAAGCAGAGGCAGAGCAGGAGCAGAGGTGCTTCTGCACTGGGGAGGCGCCTGGCCGGAGCGCTGCCCAGTCTCAGCCTTGGCTTCGTCCCGGGTCTCTTCCTGGCCTATCCCCACGGACACTGACCCTCGACCCGAGCTGAAAAACCTCTTTCCCTTCTGCCCCGCTGCCCGGCGCAGCCGAGGACAATCCAGAGACGGGCCCTGGCACAGCACGGGGCCCGGGCTGACCCTGGCTTCACCCCGGAGTTGAGAGGCACCCCTGCTGGTCTACCAGGGACGTCACTGAGCACGGTCACCCCACTCGGAGCTCTCAGCCCCGACTGTCCGGTCTTTCCCGGGTCGGACCTCCGGGACCTGCTGGCTCGTTACGCAGGCCCGGTTCCCCCGCTCCCCGGTCCGCTTCAGCACTCGGCCAGCCGCAGGCCCGCGGAAGCGGACGGGTCGCGGGGGCACAAGTCCTCCTTCCCCGCCCGGGCTGCTGCGGGGCCGAACCGCAGGAGCGGACAGACGCACGGCGCGGCCAATCAGAGTCAGCCTTTCGCGGGCGCGGCCCGCGCAGGCGCACGAGCAGACACCACCGCAGGCGATTGGGCGACTGGGCACGCGTGCCGGGGCTTCCGGTCGGGGCAGAGGGGCTTCCGCCGCAGCGGCGCCGCGGATGGCCGCGTTCGGGGCTGCCGTGAGGGCCTTGCTCGCGGCCGCCCGTGCCCGGTCGCCGCCGCTGGGCCACCGTCCGCCGCGCGCGCCCTGCTCCGCCTCGGCCGCTGCCCGCGGCGCTGCCATGGAGCCGGCGCCCCGCTGGCTGGCGGGGCTGCGCTTCGACAACCGCGCCCTGCGCGCGCTGCCCGTGGAGACGCCGCCGCCCGGTCCCGAGGGCGCCCCGTCCTCGCCGAGGCCCGTGCCGGGGGCCTGCTTCAGCCGCGTGCGGCCCGCGCCGCTGCGCCAGCCGCGCCTCGTGGCGCTGTCGGAGCCCGCGCTGGCGCTGCTGGGCCTGGGCGCGCCGCCCGCCGACGCCGCCGCCCGCGAGGCGCGCGAGGCCGAGGCCGCGCTCTTCTTCAGCGGCAACGCGCTGCTGCCGGGCGCCGAGCCCGCCGCGCACTGCTACTGCGGCCACCAGTTTGGCCAGTTCGCGGGGCAGCTGGGCGACGGCGCCGCCATGTACCTGGGCGAGGTGTGCACGGCCGCCGGCGAGCGCTGGGAGCTGCAGCTCAAGGGAGCCGGCCCCACGCCCTTCTCCAGGTGGGCCCGGGCGGGGGGCTGGGGGCCGGAAGGGGCTGGCCCTCGGAGGGGCCCCGCACGCCCTCTCCGGTGTGTGGGGTGGGGGGCGTGCTCAGTCCCGCAGTTTCCCTTCCTAGCTGGGGGTGAGATGTAACGGGAAGTTTGATCTAGGGACAGAGACCGGGGGAGGGGGTCCCGATACCCTGGCGAAGGGAACAGCTTGTGCAAAGGCCCTGAGGTCAGAGGGAGAGGGCCGAAGGAGGGGCCGTGGCTGCAGAGCCTCCGCCCCTGCTGCAGTGCTGCTGCCAAGTGCCCTTGTCCCCTCTGACCGGCTCGGGGAGGGATCCCGCTGCACTCCCCCCCTGGTCCCGCAGCGCTAGCAGCTGCTCCGTCCCGTTCCCATAAACAACACAAGGACTTTGGAATCAGTCCTGCGTGTGACACTGGTGTTTACCGCTTGCCCAGCCTAGCCACCGGTGCTCGCGGGAGGCAGGGTGATTTGTCCTCTCCAGCGTAGCATCTGTGTGTCCACCCACAGAGGCCCAGTGTGTGGCCGGTGCCCTGGACAGGGACAAGACCCCCCTCAGATCCGATGCCCCCCGTGGTCATTCTCCCAGGCACAGGCGTCTGAGCACTTGTGGGCCAGGACCTGGGTCCAGATCCGGACAGCCTGACCCAGCCGGCAGGGGGCTCTCAGAGCTGTCCTGCCTCTTACATACGAACAGTGCTGATCGTCCGTTCTGCTCTTTTCCACTAAACAGCGGGTGCATTTAGTCCGTATTTGTTAAATGCTTGTTGAATGGCTAAAAAAGTTACACCTGAGTTGTCATTTTCTGTTCAAAGAAATCCTGAGGGCATGTGTCTTCTCTGGCCACTTCCCTGTGCCCTCCCCTCCTCTCCCTCCAGGATCTGACGCATCCTGCACCCCCTGCCTGCCTCCCAGCAGCTCCATCTCTGACCCCCAGAATAACTCGTTCTTCCTCATCACCCAGTCTCCAGGCCTTTCTGTCTCTGGAAGTCTCCTGAATTCAGCCTAGCACCACTGCCGCGCCCCACCAACAGCCTGCTCAGAGTTGTCTGCACCAGTGACTAATGGGAGAGTTCTGCCCCTTGAAATGATATGTAAATGCTTCTCACCTTGGGGCCTGCTCATTCTTTGAGCATCTTTAAATTTTATATATTCAGTTGGGTAATTTATTCTTGCCAGTCATAAAGACAAACCTTTTTGTGAGAGTAATCTGCTATGGGATATCTATTCTATTTGAAGACTTGAGTGTTAAGTTCCATGTTTCTAGACTTGAGGTCTGCTAGAAAATTTTTCTTTAAAATAGAGGGGTCATGGGGCGCCTGGGTGGCTCAGTCGGTTAAGCGACTGCCCTTGGCTCAGGTCATGATCCTGGAGTCCCAGGATCGAGTCCCGCATCGGGCTCCCTGCTCAGCAAGGAGCCTGCTTCTCTCCCCCCTGTCATGTACTATCTCTCTCTCTCTCATTCTCACTCTCTCAAAATAAATAAATAAATCTTTAAAAATAAATAAAATAAAGGGGTCATTTAACCTTTACTCAGGTTAGCACCCACCCCCCAACATGTCCTAGGTTCCCCAGCCTCAGCATGACTTGAGGCTTAACATCCAAAGTGGCTTTGTGTGGCTTAAGGCCAACTCCTGGCTGGGGTAGTACCCAGATGTGGGCTTTGGGTGGTGGGCAGGTGACTTCTCGCCCATGCCTCCTGCCTGCCGAGGGGGTTGAGATTTCAGGACATGCCTCTCCTGGCAGGTACGAAAGAGCTTGTCCTCAGCTGGGTCCATCCCAGCAGCTCGGCTGGGAACAGACATGGGTGTGCTGGAGACGGGACTGTGTCGTGGGTCCTGTTGGCTCTGTGGGTGCAGAGAGGCCCTTTATCCTTGCTGTGTAATTGTCCAATTCTAGCTTTTGCTTTGGGAACCTTGCCTTGGGCAAGAAGGACAGGCTGCTGATTTTCAGGACCATTTTTACCAGATTCAAGATTAAATTGAGCTGTGCTGGCTTCCTGCTGAACATGAAATCTAGCTGGGTAAGAGGTGATTCTCAGGACCAGGGAGGGGTGGATTGACATTTGAGGACAGGTTTCCTTGTCACAGTTCCTCTCGTGGACTAGAAGGAGGTGAGTGGATTGCAGCTGTCACACTGGCCAGAGGCTGACGCAGTGGCCCTGGGGTGACTGCCAGGTCTGGTTTCCAGAGGGATGAGACATACTCAGGCAAGGCGAGGCCGGAGACCTAGATGTGTCTCCACACAATGGGGGCTTGCAGAACCCCGAGCACCATGACCACCACATCAGGGCATGCAGCACATATACAGTAATAGCATTTGATGAAATTGAGCTCCCATTCATGGTAAAAACTCAGTAAACTAGGAAGAGAGGAACTTCCTCAAATTGATAAAGAATATCTCCAGAAAACCTACAGCTAACTTCTACTTAGTGATGAGAGCCTGGAAGCCCTCCCACTGAGATCGGAAACAAAGTAAAGATGTTTCCCCCACCATTGCCTTTCAACATCATACTGGAAGTCCTAGCTAATGCAATAAGACAAGAAAAGGAAATTAAGGGTACACAGATTGAGATGAAAGAAAACTGTCTTTGTTTGCAGATGAACATCTATGTAGAAAATCTCAAAGATCTGACCAAAAACGTGAACTAATAAGCAAGGTTGAAGGATACAAAGTTACCATACGAGTCAGTCACTTTACTATGTACGAGCAATGAGCAATTGGAATTTGAAATTAAAAACAATACTGATTACATTATTACCCCTCAAAATGAAATACTTAGGTATAAATCTAACAAAATATGTATTTGTACCTAAGACCTTTATGAAGAAAACTACAAAACTGCTAAAAGATATCAAGGAAGGACTAAACAAATGGAAAGATGTATCACATGTCCATGAATGAGAAGACTGAATCTTGTCAGGATGTCAGTTCTTCCCAGTTTGACTTGTAGATTCAATATGATCCCAATCAAGGCACCTGGGTGGCTCAGTCAGTTAAGTGTTTGCCTTCGGCTCCGGTCATGATCTCAGGGTCCTGGGATCAAGTCCCGCAGCAGGGAGCCCGCTTCTCGCTCTGCCCCTTCTCCCTGCTTGTGTTCTCTTTCTTCTCTCAAATGAATAAATAAAATCTTTTTAAAAAATACAATCCCAATCAAATTTCAGCAGGTTATTTTGTAGGTACTGATAATGTGATTCTAAAGTTTATGTGGAGAGTCAGAAAACCTACAATAACCAACATAATGTTGAAGAACAGCAAAGTTGGAGGACTTCAAGCCTTACTATAAAACTATAGTAATCAAGAAAGTGCAGTGTTGGTGAAAGAACAGATCAATGGATAGACCTCCATAAATGTAGTGATTTATGACAAAGGAGCAAAGACAATATAATGGAGCAAAGATAGTTGTTTGAACAGATGGTTGGTGCTGGAACAACTGGACATGTACACACCAAAAAATGTATCTAGACACAGACCTTAGACCCTTCACAAGAATTAACTCAAAAGGGATCATAGACCTAAATGTAAAATGCAAAACTATAAAACTCCTATAAGATAAAATAGAAAGTCCAGAGGCCCTCAGGTTTGGATGTGATTTTTTAGACACAACACCAAAGGCAAGATCCATGAAAGAGATTACTGAAGCTGGACTCCGTTGAAGTCGAAACTTGTGCTCTACAAAAGACAATATCAAGACAATGAAAAGAAAAGCCACAGATTTGGAGAAAATATTTGTAAAAGACACACCTGATATACAAAGTATACTTTGAGTATACAAAGTATACAAAGAACTCTGAAAACTCAGACTATAAGAAAACAAAAACAAAGACTTTAAAATGGGTTAAAGATCAGGTCATGACCCTGGGGTCCTGGGGTCAAGCCCCGTGTCAGGCTCCCTGCTTGGCCAGCCTGCTGCTGCTTCCCTGCTTGTGCTCTCTAGCTCGCTGTCTCTCAAAGAAATAAAATCTTAAGATGGGCTAAAGACCTGAACAGACATGTCACCAAAGAAGAGCTAGAGATGGAAAATAAGTACATGAAAAGGTGCTCAAAATCATATGTCATCAGGGAAATGCAGATCCAGACGACGGTGAGACACCACTGCACACCTATCAGAATGGCCAGATCCAGAGCACTGACACTAGATGTGTCTCCACACAATGGGGGCTTGCAGAACCCCGAGCACCATGACCACCACATCAGGGCATGCAGCACATATACATGCACCAAATGCCGGTGGGGATGTGCAGCAGCAGGAACGTGCACTCACTGACGGTGGGCTTGCAGAATGGTGCAGAAGACAATTTGGCAGTTTTGTAACAAAAGTCAGCATACTCTTACCAGATGATCCAGCAGTTGTGCTCCTTGCTATTTACCCAAAAGACTTGAAGATCTCTGTCCACACAAAAACCCTGCACACAGATGTTTGTAGCAGCTTTATTCATAATTGCCAGAGCTTGGAAGCAACCAACATTAAGTGTGGTACATCCAGACAATGGAATATTGTTCGGCACTAAAAGAGAAACCAGCTATTGGGGCGCCTGGGTGGCTCAGTTGGTTAAGCGTCTGCCTTCGGCTCAGGCCATGATCTAGGGGTCCTGGGATCGAGTCCCACATCGGGCTCCCTGCTCAGCGGTGAGTCTGCTTCTCCCTCTCCCTCTGCCTGCCGCTCCCCCTACCTGTACTCCGTCAAATAAGTAAATAATATTTAAAAAAAGAGAGAAATGAGCTATCAAGTTCTGAAAAGACGGCGGCGGGGGGGGAGGGGGGCACGCCTGAGATCCTTCATCCTTACTGTAAGAGTGTTCTTGTAAACTCATAACAGAACTTCAGGCTTACAAGGGAGTGAGTTACACTCCCTGCTGGCTGGGTCCTGTTGCAGAGGCCTGATGCAGCCTCGCTGTCCCAGCTGCAGGCCAGGCACCTGGTGCCGTGGCTGCCACATCTGGGGCAATGTTAGGGGCCCATCCGTATCAGGTATTCTCTAAAACAGAGGCCTTTTACAGTGACATTACAGCTGTCAGGGAATGATTTTTAAAAAAGCCCTTAGAATGCTGTCTTTCAGTCCCTCCCATTTGCTGCCTGTTGAACGGACACCCTGATGGCACAACAACCTGTGTGTTTGATTTCAGACAGGCCGACGGCCGCAAAGTCCTGCGGTCGAGCATCCGCGAGTTCCTGTGCAGCGAAGCCATGTTCCATCTGGGCATCCCCACCACGCGGGCCGGGGCCTGCGTCACATCCCAGTCCACAGTCGTTCGAGACGTGTTCTATGACGGTAATCCAAAATATGAGAAGTGCACGGTTGTGCTGCGTATAGCTTCCACTTTTCTAAGGTAATGCTGGGGTCCCTTCGGGCTGTCATTGTGCGGAGACAGATGACAAGGCTGGTGGAGGGAACGCCCCACAGGGACACGTGTGGGGAACCCATCCCATGGCCAGTCCCGAGCAGCACCAGATGGCCACGAAATAGATGCTGGGCGCCTGCAGGGAGGGAGGGGGTTTAATGGGCAAAAGGCACCGGACATTTCCTGGGCCGGGAGTCCTGTTCTGCGTGTGGATGGCTGTTCAGGCACCTGTTGCCCCCAGAAGGGAGGTGGTGGCAGAGAGGTGGCCCGTGTCGCGGGTGCATGGCTGGCTTGAGTGAAGGGGGACAGGGCCTCGGGCCAGCCGAAGAGGGGCTGCCCAGAAGCGGGGCTCTGGGAAGGGGCATGTGCAGAGCTGTTCACTTGGAGTTTAGGACCAGGAAGGACATGAAAGTCACCCAGAAAGTGGCCTCGTTCCGTCACTGTGAAGAAGAGGCGACTCCACGCGTGCTGTGCCCCCATCCGCCGTGGCCACCCTTGCTCCAGCCCGGTCATCAGCTGCCACCCTTTCTGGTCCCTCCCTGATGTCACCATGCTGTCTGGCATCACACGGTTCTGATGGCCCGAACCCATGGTTGTCAGGAAGCAGCTGTGACTCCCTCTGGTCCTCCCTCCTGTGGAGCCAGGCGGACCCTGTGTGTCAGGGCCCTTCCCACGGTGCCTAAGGCTCAGCACCTGGCTTTTTCTTTTGTCGTCTGGGAGCTGGAGGAGCCAGGGCGGTCGCATCCACCTCCCCCAGGAGACCCAGGGCTGCTTCCCTGAGCAGCGCTCCTGGCAGTTCGACCAGAGTAACCTGGGGGGCTGGGGGGTCCCCCTGGGCCTGCTGGCTGTAATGCTAGTCGTGGCGACCAGAAGTGTCTCCAGACACCGCCTCACGTCCTCTGGGTGACACGACCACACGGTCGTAGAGCTGACCCTGCTTGTCACCTGACCGCAGGACGCCAGTCACCGCCGTGCTCCTTGACCTGGGGGTGAGCACAGAGCCCTGCTGGTCCCCAGAGGCAGCCGTGCCTTCCTGGGCCCCCCACACGTATCCGGCGTGCGTGGGAGCTAACCAAGGGCAGAATGGGTCTGTCTGTATCACCAAAAGACTAGTTATGTTTTTGTTGGTTTTGTTTTAATCAGGGTGTTCTTACCGCTAGAGGCTACAAGGCCTAGCAGCCAGACTTCTGTTTTTCACAAGGGGCTAGAGCCCTGTTTAACCTGTTAAAATGATGGGTATTTCCTCCAGGTTCGGATCCTTTGAGATTTTCAAGTCCGCAGATGAGCACACAGGGCGCGAGGGGCCCAGTGTGGGGAGAAACGACATCCGAGTCCAGATGCTTGACTATGTGATCAGCACGTTTTATCCTGAGATCCAGGCCGCGCACGCCGAGGACCGCGTGCAGAGGAATGCCGCTTTCTTCCGGGAGGTAGGCGGGGCTGCACAGCAGCCCTCCCTGCGTCCCGCCTGCTGATGAGACACGGTCTGCTGGACGGTGGACAAGGTTCTCTGAGTCGTTCCCCTGTCCCAAAGCCTGTCCCCCCTCGTTGACTCTGAGCAGGACCGACTTCTGGGAATGCTGCGTTGAGGGTCAGGGGCCCTGGGACAAACCCAAGGATCACTTTGTTTCTGTGGCACTGGTGGGGCTGTGTGCCCCCGCCAGGCCCAGCAGGAGAACGGTGGGGGGAAGGACTCCGCTTCCGGGGGGGGATGCGGACGGTCACGGTGGGGCCCCGGGCACAGCAGCCTGGACCCAGGGCAGGCTTTGCCGGCTCGTGTGACTTCCCTGTTTCCACACGGTTATCCTCCTGGGCCTGAGTCGTGGGCATAGTCAAGGCTCCCTGGTATTTTTGGTTTCATGGGTAAAAGCCAAAATTAGTATATCGAAGAGACAGATGGCCTGAGTGGAAATTAGAGCCTACACGTGTGCGCTCACCCAAAGCGCTTTTCCTTCTTACACGTCCTTCCGCGTTTGCCCCCGCTGCTGAGTGTGCGCTGAGAGGGCAAACCCGAAGAAGTCCCTGGGAGCAGAGCTGTCCTCAGGGAGGGAGGGGGCAGGCGGCAACCTGCACCCTGTCATGCCGCAGGTGACCCGTCGCACGGCCCGGATGGTGGCCGAGTGGCAGTGTGTGGGCTTCTGCCACGGCGTGCTCAACACAGACAACATGAGCATTGTGGGGCTCACCATCGACTACGGGCCCTTCGGCTTCCTGGACAGGTGAGCAGCCCGGGGCCAGCATGTGGGTGCCCATGGCACAGGGACCACTGGGGAGGGACCAGCTGTCCTCGATACTTGGTTGGAAATGCCTGGTCAGCCCTTCCCAGCAGCAGAAATCCCCTGGAAGGTTTGGAGCAGAGCGGCATTTTCAGAGGGTCCCTCCATTCCCGGATTGGGAATGGACTCAAGGGGCCAGGGCGGGAACAGGCAGCGAGCAGGAAGGAGGGACGTGGCCGGCCAGGGGCAGTGGGCTGAGGCAGCTCCGCCCCCCTGCCGACTGAGCGAGTAGGAGTCAGCTGCGGCGCCTGGACCTGCACCTGTCAGAGCTGGGCCCCTGCGAGGCAGGGCAGGAGGGCAGTGGCCACATGGACGTAGCCTCTGGGCACCCCAGGACCTGCCTCATCCCCTTGCTGGCTCCCCTCACCCCGTGTGGCAGGTATGACCCTGACCACGTGTGCAACGCCTCCGACAACGCTGGACGCTATGCGTACAGCAAACAGCCCGAAGTTTGCAAGTGGAACCTGCAGAAGCTGGTGGAGGCCCTGGAGCCCGAGCTGCCCCGTGAGCGGGGTGAGGCCATCCTGGCCGAGGAGTTCGACCCGGAGTTCCGCCAGCACTACCTGCAGAAGATGCGCAGGAAGCTGGGCCTGGTGCACGCCGAGCTGGACGAGGACGGAGCGCTGGTGGCCAAGCTCCTGGAGACCATGCACCTGACTGGTGAGTGTGGCTAGGGGGTCTGTGCCACACTGGTGGCCCGGCGTTTTCGTTTCGGTGAAATAGACACAACATAAAATTGGCCATTTACCATGAGGTGTGCTCTTTGGGGGCACTAAGCACATTCACCCCGCTGTGCACCCATCAGCCCCGTCCGTCTCCCCACACGGACACCCTGTCATTTCCTCCTCCTCCTGCGCCCCTGGCACCCCCGGTCTACTGTCTGTCTCTGTGCCGAGAGGGAGCGAGCGAGGGCACAGACCCCACCAGAGGCCCCTACTGTCCTGACTGGGATGCTGCTCTGTGGGCTCTTTGGCTTGGGTATCCAGGCAATGCTGAGTTAGGAAATGTTCTCTCCTGTTTTTTGGAAGTTTGAGAAGGACTGGTGATAATTCTTCGATATTGGGTAGAACTCACCAGTGAAGCTATCTGGCCCTACCGTTGTCTTTGTTGGGAGGGTTCTGATGGCCCATTCAGTCTCCTCGCTTGTTATAAGGCTACTCTGATTTTCTACTTCTTCCGAGTCCACTTTGGTAGGTGGTGTTTCTAGGAATATTTCTGTGTCATCTCCGGATCTGATGTATCAGGGTGGAATTCAGTCTTCTCTTCGAGTGCTCTTGCTCTGTGGTCCATAGTCACAGCCCCACTTTCATTTCTGATTTTAGTTACGGGGCAGTAGCTAAAAGTTTGTCAGTCTTGTTGATCTTTTCAAAGAACCAGCTAACTCTTGGTTTTAGTTGTTTTCACTTCATTTTTGTTCTCTATTTTGTTTATCTCTGCTCTACCCTCGATTTCCTGCCTTCCGGCTAGCCTAAGTCTTACTTTGTTTTCTTTCTAGTTCCTTAGGTGTAAGATTAAGTTACTGGTTTGAGGCTTTTTTCCCTTTGAGATTTAACAGATATGTAGCGGTGTCAGGGTATGTGAGTCACTATTTGTAGAGATCGCAAAACCGTCGCCTTCCATCACCCCACAGTTGCAAATTTCTTTTTGGGGGGCGGATAAAAGAGGTCTGCTCTCCTAACGTAGGTAATTAGCACCATAAAATTCTGACCACCGCTTTTGTGGCATCCTATAAATTTCAGTATTGGTGTTTCCACATTTTCCTGCCTCTACGTATTTTCTGATTTCCCTTGTGATTTCTTTTTGGACCCATTGGTTAGTTTTCACAGTATCTGGGATTTTACAGTTTTCCTTCTGTTTGTGATTTCCATCTTCACTCCACTGTGGTTGGAGAAGATACCAGTCTTTTTAAGCATACTGACTTGCTTTATGGCTGAACCAGCGGTCTGTCCCATGTGCACTTGAGAAGACCGATGTCTGTCTGATGGAGCAGCCTGACAGCGTTCAAGTCCCCCCGTGCCCTCACTGGTCTGCCGTGCGGACGTTCCATCCAGTATCCGGAGTGGGGCGCTGAAGCCTCCGGCTCCTACGGGGAACTGTTCTGTTTCTCCTGCCGTTTTACAAGTGTTTGGTTTGTATGTTTGTAACCGTTACTTCTTCTTGATGAACAGGCTGTTCGACACATAAAGTCCTTGTCGTTTGCAGGTCTCTTGCTGACAGTGGTAGGGCTGGCCCCGCTCTGCAGGTTACCGTCTGCTTGGGGTATCTTTTCTGTCCTTTCCCTTTGGGCTCGACAAGTTGGAAGCACTTTAGTTCAAGCTGCCAGTCTCATTTGGAGATGAACCCATTTAAAGTCATTACTGATGAGGATTTCTGTCGTTGCGCTATTTGTTGTCTGTGTGCTCTGCTGTTTTTCCTCCCTCACGTCCTCCATTCCTGCTTTTGTGTCTCTGTTCTGGTCCCTTCTCGTTTCCCTTCTGTGTCTCTTCCTGGGACGTTCTCCCGGGGTTACAGTGACTGTTTTAACAAGTCAGGCCGAGGACCTCCCCGCATCTATTCTGTGTTACGCCCCGTTTGTTTGTAAGTGTTTCAGGGGCTTGTCCTTGACGCTCTGCAGCTCAAATAGGCAGTGGGGACTATGACCACAGTGGGGGTGGCCAGGGGCTGACCTCGGCGCCTGTGCCATATTTACCTGATTCACGGATGGAGGAACGGGGGCTTGGAGTGGTGGCCGAGCTGGGTGGCAGGTGGGTGGGGGCTGTTGAGGAAGCTGGAGGGGAGGGGTCGGGAGCCCCTGGGCCTGGCAAGGCATCTACACTCGGCGTGGATGGTGGTGCAGGAGGCAGGTGCAGGGCCCTGCCTCTGCCTGCCAGCACCCTGAGCAGTGGCGTGTTCCAGGGGCCGACTTCACAAACACCTTCTACTTGCTGAGCTCCTTCCCAGTTGGGCCAGAGTCCCTGGGCCTGCCTGAGTTCCTGGCCGCGCTGACTGCACAGTGTGCCTCCCTAGAGGAGCTGAAGCTCGCCTTCCGACCCCAGATGGATCCCCGGTGGGTACCCAGGTCTCACTTCTTGGAATGTGCTTCCAGAAGGAGAGGACCATTTAGAACAGAGCACTCCAGGGAACAGAAGAGGGAGCTGGCTGAGGCTCCTGGGGAAGGGGGCGGTCGGGCCCTCGTGTCTGCAGCGCTGAGGCCCACCGGTCAGAGGGAAGGACAGCATGTTATCACCACTGGGGGAGGCCAGTGGCACAGCTGGGGAGCAGCTTCCCAGAATGGCTCTCTTGTCTGCCCGGGAAGAGCCCCGGGGCCCTCAGGTCTCAGCCAGACCAGGCTTTCCTGTGCCGCCTCGCACTGGGAAGAGCACACAGTGTCTGAGCCCACACCCGGAGTAAGACACGGGAAGCACTGTGGTTTGAGAGAATTTAGTGCCGCAGGGTGGTGAGTGCTGACGGAGGACAGGCTAGTAGGACCAGGGAAGGGGGTGTTGGTGCTGTCCCTGCCCCACCCCCAGGCCCTTCTGCAAGTGGGGAAGGACCCGGCCTTGTGGCCACCGTGGAGAAGCAGCCAGCAGTGACCTCCCCTGGGGGGAAGCAGGTGCCCCATGCACCCCGGGGGCCCGCAGGTCAGCCGCGGCACTGCCCCCCCGAGCACTGCCCCTCGGCTGTCCTGCGACCAGGAGGGGCTGCCGCAGAGTAGGGGTGAACGGCTGCCTCACCAGTCGGGCCGGGTCACCCCCTCGTGGGGCAGTCAGCAGTGGCAGAGCAGAGCCGCTAAAGCCACTGCCACCTCCCCCGCGCCCGACGGCCGTCTTCCAGGTGCCCAGTGGCCTCAGGACACAGCCCACGGCCAGGGGTGGGGACGCGCCTCACGCTGCCCCTCTGCACAGGCAGCTCTCGATGATGCTGATGCTGGCACAGTCCAACCCTCAGCTCTTCGCACTCATCGGCACCCGGGCGAACGTCACGAAGGAGCTGGAACGTGTGGAGCAGCATTCGCGGTTGGAGCAGCTGAGCCCGGCTGAGCTGCTGAGCAAGAACAGGGGCCACTGGGCTGACTGGCTCCAGGAGTACAGGTGAGGCTCCAGGGGGCCGGGCGCAGACTGCTCGCGTCGCCCTCTCCCTGGGAGGGGGCTGCGGACGACCCCCCAAGCAGGGAACCAAATGCAGGAGGGGTGTGGGGGCGGCATCTGCTGGAAAGATGAACTTGGATGATTCCAGAACCCGGCTGGAGAAGGACAGGGAGGGCGTCAGTGACAAGGATGCCTGGCAGGCTGAGCACACGCGCGTCATGCATGCCAACAACCCCAAGTACGTCCTGCGGAACTACATTGCCCAGAATGCCATCGAGGCTGCCGAGAACGGAGACTTCTCAGAGGCAAGCACACACCTGTCCCTCCTCCGTCCCTGGGTCCAGCAGCAGGGGATGGCCCGGGGAGCAAGTGGCAGCCCCTAAAACTCCTCTCCTATGGCCCTTCTCCAGGTGCGGCGGGTGCTGAAGCTACTGGAAACCCCTTACCACAGGGATGGGGAGGCCACCGAGGTCCCGGAGGCCACTGAGCCCGAGGGGGCTGGCGGGGCAGACAGTGGGGGGCACTCCTACAGCAGCAAGCCCCCACTGTGGGCGGCCGAACTGTGCGTGACGTGATCCTCGTAACGGCCTTGGAGGCCTCCACACGTGGAGCCCCCAAGGCCCCGAGTCCCACCGAGTCCTTGAGGCGGTGCGCACCCTGTGGACAACCCCACCCCTGCCTCTCCATGACGGCCGAGACGTCCAGTCAGGCCCTGACCCGTCTCTGTCTGACGTAGACTCAGCAGCCCAGCCCCACGCTCACTGCGCTCCCTATAAAAGCCGCTTTGTGCAAGGACAGGAGCTCAGCAGAGGGAAGCAGGCCTGGGGTGGGGTGGGGTGGGGTGGGGAGGGGGAAACAGAGTGGCCCCAGCCCACCTTGCCGGCCTGGCTCCTGCCTACTGGGGACATGCGGCCCCCAAATAAACCAGCAGCTTCCCTGGTCCGTCTCTGTGTGGTGACTCTGCCCCTGGCCCGCCATCGTGGGGACCCGGAGGGGCCGGGGGGGGGGATGGCACCTGTGTCACGCGGCCTCAGGCATCCTGATAGTAGTTGTTGAAGTTGATGCGCAGCAGGAAGTCCTCCAGGTGGGGCTGGTAGCCCCGGTTCACCAGCTTGGTCACCACTGGGGGGGGGGGGGTTGCCGCTCAGCCAGGCCCACCCGGTGGCCTCTGCCCTGCTGTCCCCAAGCCCTCCCGGCCCTGGGGGACAGGCACCTTTAAAGAGGAAGTGGGAGTAGTACTTGAAGGTGCTGTAGGACTGCTGCATGAGGGCGAAGTTAGGGTGCTCTGCACCCTGGGGGCCACCAGCCGGGACCCAGGGCTGGGAGATAAGCTGGCTGCGGAACTTGAGGACAAGGCTGAAGATGCTGTGGATGACGTTCATGACGGGCGCAGCCTTCTCTGTCAGCAGGCCCCTGGGGGGGGGGAGCAGGCAGCTGCTGGTGAGGGGCACCTGACCCCCTCTGCACGTGCCCAGGGAGCAGCCCCAGGCACAGCGGCTCACCTGAAGACAGCCTTGTGCAGGTACTCCGCGTGCGCACGCTGGATCTCCTCCAGGTCGCCCACCTGCGCCAGCCGGGCTCGGAACTCACACCAGGTGACATGCAGGATCTGGTTGGCGATGTAGCCCTGGGTGACCTTGACAAAGTGCTGCATCTCGTGCTTGAACAGCTGCAGCTGGCGGAACTGCACGGAGCCGGCCGCGTGGCTCACCAGAGCTGCGGGGGCGCAGAGGGGTCAGCCGGGCCCCAGCCGAGGGCAAGCCTGGGCTCTGGGCCAAGCCTCACCTGTGCGCTTGAGGTGGAAGCAGATGTCCTTGAGCGTCCACATCATCAGCTTCAGCTGCAGCAGGAAGGAGAAGATGCCGCTGTACCTGCTCAGGCAGCCCTCGGTGACCACGATGTTGAGGGGCCAGTCGACCTGCGGGGAAGCGGGCTCAGCATACCCTGCGGGGGAGCCCCCGGCCCGCCCACTTGGCGGCGCCCTGCTGACCTTGTACCTGAGCTCCAGGCAGCTCAGCACGTCCGGGGCGTTGGGGGCAAACGTCTCGGGCAGGAACTTGAGGGCGAAGGAGAGGTTGTCCGCGTAGGGGGTGTCCCCGTGCAGACTGTACTGCAGGGCCTTGCTGAGCACGGAGTTGAGCACCAGCGGGTTGAGCAGCTCCCCGGGCGTCTGCCCCGCCCCCAGCTGGCCAGAAGAGGGCGCAGGTGTCCCGAGGGAGCCCTGGCACGGCGCCCCGGCCCCGCAGCCATGCCCGCACCGCGCCCAGGGGTCACCTTCTCAAACAGCAGATCGCTGAGCGACTGTGCGAACTCCCCGTCCTCCATGAGCAGGAAGTGTCGCAGCGCCTCGAAGTGCGCCTCCAGGCCCAGCTCCACGAAGAAGTAGTCCACGGCGGCCTTGTTCACCAACGAGACGCTGGCAGGAGGGGCGGGGTCAGGAGCGGGGCCTGGTGGGGGCGGGGCCTTCTGGGAGCGAGGAGGCGGGGCCCTTCCGGGGGCGGGGCGTGCACTCACTGCGCGGCCAGCGGGGCAGTGATGGAGTGCTTCATGAGCACGGGCAGGGGCAGCAGCTCGCTCAGCTGCACCGCGGTCTCATCCGCATCTGACCGGACCCGGGGGTCCTCCGGGAGGGCGAAGGCGCGGGGAAGCCCATGGTGTAGCAGGTGGGCGACAGGAGGCTCCGCTGTACGATGGCAGACGGCCGTTGTTAAGAGGCGGGGACACACCGGCCCGGCTTCTGCCCGCCCGCCCACCGCTGCGGCTGCCCACTCACACATGGCCTCGTAGCTGTCCGGGTACTGCTCCAGCCGGTACTGCTCTATCAGACCCGCCAGGTAGGCCTGCTCCCGGCCCCAGCGCTGGGCGGCCACCGCCTCCTCACCAAGGCTGGGGCTGCCCTGGGCCGCCGCGCCTTCCTAGAAAGGAAAGGGTGGGGTGGGGTCCCCTCCGTGCTGCCCCATCCTGGAGGGCCAAAGCCCTCACTGCCCATGCGAGGCCAGACCCCTAGCCACATCTGCCCTCACCTGTGAGCTTGGAGGGTGACCGAGAGAGAGGTCCTCGGTGTCCCCACTCGTCCCTGGTCCTGAGCAACACAAGTGCGGCAGGAGGGGGTATCAGGCCCAAGTGCCTCCTACAGGGTGATACCTCCCAAGTCCCCAGGGCTGCAGACTTCTTGCCCTTCCTCCTTGCCCACATCCCTCCCGGGCCCACAGGTGCCACCAGTGATGGGACAGCTGTAGGGACCCCACTGACCTGGCTCCTCGGGGATACCATCTCCCAGATCCCGGGATGCAGCCACTGCAGACAGCGAAGCCTGGAGGCCACTCGCCTCCCCACTCCTGGAGCCAGCCTCCTGAGCACAGGAGCTGTCTGAGGCTGTCTCTGCAGGCAGCCGTGGCTCGTGCTCCCAGACAGGGCTCTGTGCTCCCAAGCTGAGGCCTGACTGGGACACATGGTCAGGGGGGCTCTGGCAGGGCCTGGGTATATCGGGCTGGCCTTCCCCAGAGAGTGCACCCAGTACCACATGGGACTGAGACACATGTCCGTGGACGTTCCACCGGGGCCGCGAGGGGGCCACATCCCACACGTTCTCCCCCACCTTGATGCTGGCGTCAGATACGTGTCCGTGGACATTCCACCGTGGCTGCGAGGGGGCCACATCCCACACGTTCTCCCCCACCTTGATGTTGGCATCAGACACGTGTCCGTGGACGTTCCACCGTGGCCGCGAGGGGGCCACATCCCACACGTTCTCCCCCACCTTGATGCTGGCGTCAGATACGTGTCCGTGGACATTCCACCGTGGCCGCGAGGGGGCCACATCCCACACGTTCTCCCCCACCTTGATGCTGGCGTCAGACACGTGTCCGTGGATGTTCCACCGTGGCCGCGAGGGGGCCATCCCAGAAGCATAGCCCCCTGTGGGAATGCTGCCCTCTGACACATGCCCGAGGAGCTGCCCCATGGCCTGGCTACTCCCGTCCTTGGGGAGGGTGTACCCAGAGGGGTGGGCGTGAGGCAGAGCCACCTGCCTATCTGAGACACCTGTACCTTGTGGCCGCGTGACACTGTCCCCCCACAGCTGCTGCCCCTCATTACTCGAGCTGCCTCCTACAGTCTTCAGGGACCCTGGGGAAGCCAAGGGGGCTATAGCTGGCCTCAGGATGGTTCTGAAATCATACTCCAGTGGCCCAGAAGGCCCCGTGCCCACCACTTCGGATGGAGCCGAGGGAGGCAGGTCTGAGCTGATGGTGTGCAGCGCCTCCTCCAGGACAGGGGCCACACCAGTGGGTACAGGCGGCTCGGCCTCCCGAGCTGTGGGCAGGAAGTCTTGGATGCTGAGGCCCTCAGAGCACGGCCCTGGCCTGTGCACCAGCCCCGAGCCACGGGCCCCTGCTGCTGGAGGTGTGAGCTGCTGCAGCGTCCGTGCATTCGGGCAATCCCAGGCAACCACGTGCGGCTGTTCTGCATACCCAGAGTCAGAGGTGCTGCCTCCCGCCGAGTGCCCGGGGCCTGGAGACAAAGCCTGAGACACAAGTGGGTGTTGGTTCCCCAAGCTCAGTTCTGCAACCAGCACCAAGTCAGGCTCAGCAGCCACTGTGCTCCCAGGGCACCGCAAACCTGGGGCATCCAGCTCACAGCCCCATGCTCTGCGCCCTGAATCCTGACCCCAGCCCCTCACCTGGGAGCCGGCAGCAGGGAGGATGGAGAGTGGCTCCAGGGCCTTCCCTTCGGACACGTCCTTCAGCATCCCCTGAAATTCAGGCAGCAACAGTGAGCACCTAACCCCACACAATCCAACCCAGAGCTTCCGCACCCTCACCCAACGCACAGAAGCCACAGCTCCTGACTGCCCACACGGGCCACAGCACTGAGGCGAGAAGGGCCCGGGCCTAGAGCTAGCTCTCAGCACTGCCCACGTCATCCTAGGGCGGCATGGTCTCCTCCCAGTCTCGACGTCCCTGAGCACTGAGTTACCAACCCTCTCCCAGAACCCAGGTCTGCGTGTACTCTCGGGCTCCGAGACCCCCGAAGCCCAGGGGAAGAGCTCCCGTCAGAAACCATGGTGATACCTGAATGAGCTTCTGATCTTCTACGAGGAAACGAAGCCGTGCACTTGCCAATCGGTGCCTCTGGATTTTCCACAGCGCCTTCTGCTCTCGACGAGCTGCTTCTGCAGACAACTTGCTATAATGGTCAACCAGTGCTTGCCTAAAGACACAGCCAGAGAGGCCCAGCTGCCACAGTCGCGCAACTCTGTGCAGCTGGCGCCCCGTGGGCTAGCATGGCTCTCCACAGCAGAGGCCCTCGGCACCTTCCCAGGCCAGCAGCTGGTCTGCGTGAGGCCCCACAGCCCCTGCAGGGGCCTTGCCGGGCAGGTCTTTCTGCCCCCACCAGACCAGGACCCCAGCGGGCAGGCACCTAGCTGGGGCTCAGCAGATGTCTGCTGAGCAAATACCAGAACGAGCGCCCACACGACCCGAAGCCGGAGGACAGGCAGGAGGCCCAGGGCTGCTAGGCACCCCGCACGAGAGGTGCCTTCCTGTTCTGCTGGGGCGAACTCCGGAGAGCGAAGGATAGATGCGAAAGGGGGCACAGCACAGCACAAGTGCTGCATGCGCTTCCCTGGCAGCTGTCCCCGCTCGTCACTCGCCAGCAGGGAACTGGGTCCGACCTGGACTGGCTAATTCCCATCTGGCTGCCCCCGACCAGGGACACAGCCCCGACACCTCGCTGTCCCCTACGGAGGACAGAAGAACATCTACCCGCGCGCGCACACCCACACACGAGACACACCCTCCGAGAACAGTACGGAAGCTCAGGACAACTGGGACCCTGAGAGACAACAGGCGGGAAGACGCAGCCCGCCACCGCGGTGCCCCTGGGGGACCCCGACTGTGCTGCAGCTCACGGGAGACAGAGGGGCGGGCACCGCCACGGGACGGCCTCCTGCTGGGTGCTGGCCTGGACAAATGCCCCCGTCTGTCCAGCGGTCGGGCTGATCACAGGCTTAAAAATCAGGGGCAGGAGCTGCTGAACTTAGAAGAAACAAAGAGACGGAGAGGCGGGCGAGGCAAACCCAGTGTGCGCACCTTGTCTGGATGCCAGTCCACACTAACCAACCGGGAGAAGACGTTCTGAGGACAGGGAAGCACACCTGAGTGTGGGAAAACGGCCACAAGCACTCCGCCCAGGTGCACGTTGGAGTTTGGACCCCTACTCTTCCTAGCTTAACACACGCTTAAAAAATCTCCAAAATGAAAAGACAACCATCACCAGACCCTGCCAGGAGGGTCAGCCCAGAGTGCCCGCCTCGCCCGCAGCCGCCTACCTCGCCTTCCTCTCCAGCTGCTCCTCCAGGGCCCTCAGCCTCCTCTCCCTGTCGCGGAGCTCCTGCGCATAGCCCAAGTCGTCATCCAGAGCCTCCTGCCTGGCCGCCCGGCGCCGCTGCACAACGCACCACACGTGCTCTTGCAGGTTAGAGCTGGACTCCACAAGCCTGCACCCCCTGCCCCCCCAACGGCCGCACCACCTACCTCTTGGTCCTTCACGAACTGCTCCTTCAGCCTCTGAAACTGCTCTCGCTTCCGGGCGTCCAAGGCCATGCGTTCCGACGTCTGCCGATCTACGTTGAGATGGGAGGGGGCGGCGTGGTGAGAAGCCCGCAGCAGGTGACCCCAGAGCCCCAGAGGGCGACCCGAGCCACACGTACCGCTGAGCGCTCGCAGGACTCTGGACGCTGCTTCCCGGGCCTGGACAATCAATTCTTGTTTTGCAATTTCCATTCGTAATTCCTGAAAAAGATCATCTGTAAACACATCCCAACTCTCTGTCCCCTCCTCTAGGGCGGCCTGAAAGTGGGGGCTGCTCGGACCCCATGCAGGCCCCTCTAGGGGCAGCACCCTGGCTCAACAAGCCTAGGTAGTCAACACACTCTCCAAGCAGTTTGAGGCTGAGACCCCAGGCCTGCGTGCACCCACCCTGGAGGGGACCGGGAGCTTGGCGCGGGCTTCCCCACAGGGAGGGAGGGCCAGCCCCCTCCCCGCATCCACCCCTGCGTGTTCTCTCAAGTCTCCCCCCGGGGGCCAGGCCAGAAATGGCTTTCCATCAAACCCCTCCCTGGGTACACAAAACACTCAAAGCTCAGGTCCTGGTACGCCGGCCCCTTCTGAGCAGGAGAGGAGCTCACAGGGGCCACCAAGTGCAGGAACCTCCCATCCTGCTGCCCAGGACTGGGCATGTCTCCCGCCCAGCCAGCCCCAGAGAAGAGAGGACAGAGCCCTGACCGGGCGTCCCCCACCCAGATACCCTACCGACAGAGAACATCAGGGCAGCCTCCCCACTGGCCCAAGACCCTTAGAGGGGAGGGAGGTGCACGGAGAGCCCCCAGGCCCACAGCGCCCGACACCTTCTCCTCCTTGCTGATGGAGCTGTGGCGCGCTACCCTCTCCATCCGCCCCACGTAGATGGCACAGTCCCTCTCAACCTCCTTCAACTCCTCGGGGGAGAAAATCACTGAGATCCGAGGGACGGGCACGTCAGACCAGTAGAGGTAATGCTACCAGGAAGGAAAAGCTGAAGTGAGCCAGTGACATGCAGACCCATGCCCAGCTCTGCCTCTGTTCCTGGTGACCCATGGGGACAGCCCCCTTTCTCAGAAACATTCATTCACTGGAGGGGCATGGCTCCAAGGACATCCCAGATGGGTTGTGCAGCGTCTCTGCCCAGGCCAAGGCTGCCTTCCACCAGCGACTCTCCAGAAGCTGTGAAGACCTCTCCTCAGCCTCCCTCACTGGAGGCGCGTGGGCTACAGGCCCAGGGTCAGCCTGCACAGAACAGACCCCACTGCTGGCCACCCCTCCCCCAGGGAGCCCCAGCCTTCAAGCTCCCCAGCATCTGGCCCCTCCCCATGTCCTGACAGCTCCAGTCTGTTCTCAGCCCAGCACAGGAGGAACCCCGTCAGCCACAGGCTGAGCCTCCTGGCCCCTCCCCAGCCCCGGCCTGGGCAGCCCCACCTGCCTCCCTGCTCTACAGGGCTTCACACCATGGATGGCATGTGGGCCGCTGCCAGGCCTCCCCCGCAACCCTCCAAACCACGAGACACGACTCCCTAAACCAGCCTGGGTCCATCTTCCTGCGGATGCGGCCCATAACTGTCCCACTGGGGCAGTTTCCCTCGTGGAGAGAGGGAAGGAGCCCACCGCCCCTCGGCCTCTGAAATGCCTTTGCTTTTCATCCTGTCTTTGGACAAGCTCCCAGAAACTCGATGGAGGAAATGAGAGGTCACCACACACTACAGACAGATGGCCAGGTCTCAGGGGACAGGGAACAACAGCAGGACAAGAAGGGACGGGAGGGCGGGCTCTCCTCACCCGGGGGCAGCAGAGTTTCAGCAAATTGATGGTCTTCCCGCAGACGTACACATCGTGGGCGATGTGCTTCAAGAACACAGGGACACAGTCCTCCACCTCTTTGGAAATGAGCACATAGCCGTGGGTCCAGTAGAACTTATCTGAATGGGGGACGGAACACATGGTTGGCCAGCGTCCAGCACTGGCCCCGACCCACCTGATGGCAGAGGCCCAGCCTAGCAGCCAGCAGCCACCTACCTCTGAAGCCCAGGTACTCGTGGTTCACCTGGATCATGAATTCGCCATAAACGTCTCTGAAGACCCCACTGTACACCCAGTCATGGATGAACCTGCCAGGGTGGACAGACCAGCCATGAGGGGGCATGGCGGCCATGGGGGTGGTCCGCCAATGTGCCCACAGTCCAAGCCCAGCTGCGCTACTCCCCCCTCCTCCCACACAACCCCCGCCCTTAGGAGATGTATGACAAAAGGCTGCTGTCCTATGTCAGCGCGGGGTGCGCGGTCTGTGCAGGGTGCGCCGGGGTGCGCGGAGTATGCAGGGTGATCAGTCTGCACGGGGTGCACGGGGTGCGCGGGGTATGCAGGGTGCACAGGGTGTGCAGGGTATACGGGGTGCGCAGTCTGCGCGGGGTGCACGGGGTGTGCGGTCTGCGCTGGGTGCACGGAGTGTGCGGGGTATGCAGGGTGCGCGGTCTGTGCGGGGTGCACAGGGTGCGCGGATGGCACGGGGTGCACAGGCCCCACCTTGTGTAGGGCTCACAGCTGGTCTTCAGCAGGGACAGCAGCACTGGGTAGTTCTCGTTGCTGCAATTATCGAGAGCTTCCTGGTACAGGTAGGAGAGCAGCTTCACCCCCTGGAGACAGCAAGGGGAGGGGCTTCAGGGTAGTACCACACGCGGCTGACGCCCAGCAGCAGCCCCACCAACGGGACGACACTCAGGAAGAACCCAGAACTCACAGTGGGGAATGCAGCCTTGGGTTCTCCGCCCCCACTACCTGGGAGTGCAGTGCCAACGCCACAGAGCTCAGCCAAGTACCTAGACACAGAGGCTGTGTGAGACCAGGGAGCAGACACTCAGAGTCCCCAGGTCCAGTGACACCACAGCAAAATGTCTCCCAGGCCCATCTCTGCCTGCCTTCAGGCTCCAGGTTTAAAAGCACCCGGACTTCAAGGACTCCAGATTTGAGCTTCCTGCCTGGTCCCTCCCTGCACACCCTGTGCATCTCCACCCCCTTCTCAGGTTCGGACCAGACTCAGAACCACCCTGAGTGCATGACCCTTCCCCCGCCCCCACAGCACCCCGCCACCTCACGCCGGGTGACACCTCCTCTGCCTGGATGACCGCCCAGACCCCGCCCAGACCCCCCACCCTCTCTCCCCTGCTGCAGTCTACACCCACATGGCAGCACAGTGCCCCTGCCCCAGCACCCTCCAGGCACCCCCAGACTCTTGCCACCCCCACTGCACCCCACCTCCAGCCTTTCTGCCCACAAGGTTTCCTCTCCCACCGAACCCTTCTCCCCAGCCCCTCATGCTCCCTTCTCCAGAGGGCACCTGCCACACCACTCCGCCTGGTGTTTACGAACTGGCCAGGAGCGCCAGGAGCGCCAGGAGCCAGGTCTGTGGAGACCCTGTGTGCCCTTCAGGCAGGTGCCCCCAACCCTAGATGGGGCCTGCCATGGTAGGCCACCAAAAGAGACACAGCACACAGCACCCAGGGAGCCCACCGGGGGCAAGGGCTCCTGTTCTCACAAGCCCTTTGCGGCCCAGCAAGTCCCGCACCTGCCTCCACACGGCCCCCAGACTCGGCCCCCATGCCAAGGCTCACCTGAGCTGCCGGCCCAGTTTCTTGAAAAGAAAGCCAATGGTGAGGAGGCTCAGGGTGGGCGGAGTGGAGAGGACGCAGGCACGGTAATACTGCAGGTACTTCCTCAGGCCGCTGGTGAAGGCCTATTGGGCAACAAGGCTGGGAGGGGGGCAGCCGGGCACAAGGGCACGGCCGCCAAGCTCAGAACTTAAAGGATACACTGGAGCTGGGGGGAAAGGCTTGGCTCCCATCCCCAACCTTGGGGCTCCATCTTCCAAGGAATGGACATAGATGGGTCATGCCCAGGCACCCCAGCCCAGCTGGAAGAAAGGACCCTTCACGGAACCCCAGGGCCCAGACCAGCTACACCAGGAAACTGGGAACTGCAGGTCCCAGGGGGAGTTCTGGAAGGGGTAGCCAGGCTCTGCATGCAGGTGCCAACTCTGAGAGGGTCTCTGGCCGCTCAAACCACCGGGCTCTTGGCAACACATGCGTCCTGGGCTGCACCGCAGCAGGAGGTCTACACGGAACGCTCCAGAACAAAAGTCAATCCACCCACCAGCCACATCCTCAACCCACATGGCAGTCCCTTCCATCTTCGTCAGTTTCCTCCTTGCCTCCATGGGCCCGGCCTGCACCGTCTCAAACCTGAACCTCATCAGCCAACAGCACTGCCACAGGGCCACGAGATGGAAGGAACCCGTGCCGCCCAGCCCCCGGGGGGCCCCAGCATCCTGCCTCCTCTGCTCAGCCTCCCTGCTGCTCTTCTCTCAGTTCTCCCCAACGCCCTGCTCCATCTGGACGCCTGCCCCTCCCAGCAGGCCGCACCTGCTGCCCCAGGGGGACTCTGCCTGGCATATGGGCCGACTGTAAGGTCCTCCGGAAGAGCTGCCTCAGCCCCGGGGCCTAGAACTTTAACACCCCAAATCAGGGAGGACGCTGTGTCAGTTGCTGTGCAACTCCCTGAGGACCCAGCAGGGAGCAGGCAGCACATGCCTACCCCATACCGCCCAGCCCCCGCCCCAGAATGCTGGCCACACCTGTATCCCATGGCCTAAACACGGCTGCCCAGGTCTGCAGTTAAGTGACAGTGGAGCTAAAACATCATCCCTAGGGAATTCGTTCCTGAAGAGTGACTGTCAGCTTTTAGACATTGCTAAGGAAACAAAAGGCTTGCACTCAGTGGTCTTGGAGTAGAATCTGAGGCTCCAGGAAGGTCTGGGATATAGCCACGAGGCGGAGGGCCGTACCTGGAACACAAGGCCCTTGCTGCACGAGGAGTCCAGCACAGGCTGCAGAGAGAACTGGCTCAGGCGTGCGTAGTGTGTCCCCCACTCGCCCACCTCTGAGAGGAGACTGCTGACGCTCTCGGGGGAGGCTCCTGATACGTGGACACCCCGCTTCACCACGAAGGTCTGAGCTGGCTGGACAGGCAGAGGAGAGGCTACTGAGTCAGGCACCCAGAGCCCAACATGGTACTGTTGCCCCATTCCACCCTCTCAGCACGGCGCAGGGTGTCCCAAGACTGGGTGCCCCAAACCAAGACACACACACAGGAAGCGCCAAGAGCAGAGAGCAGACGCCACAAAGCAGAGCCTGACCGTCCCACCCTCGGCAATAAAAACACACATGCAGAAACAACAAAGTATGAGTTTTTACAGACCACACTGAAAAATAATACATATCTGAAACGTCAAGCCAATTGTGGATGCGGGTGCAGGAAGACACACGGCCTCCCACACTACCCGAGAAGTGCACACACAACACCTAAAGTGCTGTCGTTAGATCTGACCACTGGACTTGCAGGGACACGTCCAGAGGAGAAAACAGATGGCTGCTGCCGAGCTGTGTCCTGGAATCACAGGGAAAGCCACAAAGGCCGGCCTGCTCCAGCTCTGGCACGGCGGGCAGGGAAGGCCAACAGACAAGCCCCAGGCGTCCCGGCCAACAGCCTCTCTATCAACAGGCTCCCACAGACACAATACCTCCCAACAGATTAAGATGGAAAATGTTTTGTGTATCTTATTGCAATTTAAAGAAACCTTTAAAAAAACAAAAAACCCTCCCAACAAAGAAAAGCTCAGGACCAGATGGCATTACCAGTGAATTCTACCAAACAATTAAAGAACTAACAGCAATTGTTCTCAAACTCTTCCAAAACCCGAAAAGGAGGGAATACCTCCTAATTCTAAGAGGCCAGTATTGCCCTGATTCCAAAGCAAGAAAAAGACACTATAAGGACAGAAAACTATAGGCCAACTTCCCTTATGAACGTAAATGTAAAAATCTCTGATAAAGTACTAACAGATCAGGGGCGCCTGGGTGGCTCAGCCGGTTAAGCATCTGACTCTTGGTTTCAGCTCAGGTTGTGATCTCAGGGTCATGGGATGGAGCCCCCCATGGGGCTCCGTGCTGGGCGTGGAGTCTGCTTGAGGATTCTCTACCTCTCCCCTGCCACCCCCCCCAAATAAATAAATAAATCTGAAAAAGAAAACACTAACAAATCAAATCCAGCAGCATGTTAAAAAGGGTGGCTCGGCATACAAAAATCAATCAATTCGGTCTTTGCCGAGGGTCTGACCCGCGAGCTGCTTCAGGGGCGTCTTTAGTAGGAGTCAGTACCGTGGATCAAGACCGAAGTCCAGAACTACCAGACTGCCCGGCAGCCAGCCGCTTCCCCAGCCAGAGGCAGAGCAGGAGCCGCTGGAAGAACTACGCGGACTTCATGAGACCAGCCCCTGTACGTGTCCCGCAGACCCACATCCTGGGTGTCAGCCCGGAACCACCGCCTGGCAGAAGGCACGTTTCCTGGGAAGATCTCAACTGGCTCCACCGGCCTCTCCTCTGTCCTCCACCCTTCTCCCACCTGTGTGCCAGCCGATCCCCACCCTGGGATCCTGAATCATGGCTTAGCTAATAACAAATACTCACTGGAGAAGTGAAGAAAAAAAAAAATCAATCAATGCGATAAGCCACATTAATAGAATGAAGAAAAAATAGGGTTATCTTAATTGGTGCAAAGAAAGCATCTGACAAACTCCAACACACTTCCATGATAAAAACATTCAATAGGTTAGAGAATATAAGGAACCTCCTCAACATGATAAAACCCATGTATGACAAAGCCACAGCTAACATTACACTCCACCGTAAAAGACTGAAAGATTTTCCCCTAGGACAAAGAAGGAGGCAGGGATGTCTGCTTTCACCACTTCTGTTTAAAATAGCACTGGAGGGGCACCTGGAGGTGGAGGGAGGCTCAGTCGGTTAAGTGTCCAACTCTTGATGTTGGCTCAGGTCATGATCTCAGGGTCTTGGGATGGAGCCTGGTGGTCAGGCTCTCGCTCAGCAGGGAGTATGCCTGGGATTCTCTGCCTCTTCCTCTGCCCCTCCCCCTGCTCACATGCTCTAAAATAAATAAATCTTAAAAAAAAAGAACCAAAATAATCTTGAAAAAGAAGAAAAATATTGGAAGACTCACTTCCCAAGTTCAAAATTTATTTATATTTATTTTAAAGATTTTATTTATTTATTTGAGAGAGAGCGAGCGAGCACAAGCAGGGGGAGCAGCAGAGGGAGAGGGAAAAGCAGGCTTCCCACTGTGCAAGGAGCCCGATGCGGGGCTCGATCCCAAGACCCTGGGACCATGACCTGAGCTGAAGGCAGACGCTTAACCATCTGAGCCACCCAGGCGCCCCCCAAGTTCAAAATTTATTACGAAACTACAGTAATCAAGACAGTGTGCTACTGGCATAAAGACAGACATCTAGACCAAATGAACAAAAGAGGAAACCCAGAGATAAACCCTCACATATATGGTCAATTAATTTTCAGTAAGGGTACCAAAACTATTCAATGGGGAAAGGATAGTCTTTTCAACCAACAGTGCTGAGAAAACTGGACATTCACATGCAAAAGATTTAAGCTGGATCCTCCCCCAACACCATATACAAAAATACATTCAAAGTATGGGGCGTGCCCGGCTGTCTCAGTCAGTAGGGCATGTGACTCTTGGTCTCGGGGTCGTGAGTTCAAGCCCCACCCACGCTGGGTGTAGAGATTTAAAAAAAAATTCACTCAAAGTAGATCAAACACCTCAACTTAAGACCTAAAACCAAGAAACTCTGAGGTGAACACACAGAGGCAAATCTTCATGACCCTGGATTTGGCAGTTTTTCACATATGACACCAAAGGCACAGGCCACAAAATACAAATAAATTGGACTTCGTGAAAATTAAAAACATGTGTGCTTCAAAGAAAACTATAAGGTTAGTGAAAAGACAACCTAAAGAACAGAAGAAAATATTTGCAAATCATGAAACTGACAAGGAACTAATATCCAGAATATATAAAGAAATGCTACACAACTCAACAATTCAACTCAAAAATGCACAAAGAACTCAAATACACAAATCTGCAAAGAAGATATACAAAGGGCCAATAAGCACATAAAAAATGTTCAGTATGATTAATCACTATGGAAATGCAAATCAAAACTATGAGACACCACTTCACACCCATTAGGACAGTTATCTTTTTTTAAAGATTTTATTTGGGGGAGCGCCTGGGTGGCTCAGTCGTTAAACGTCTGCCTTTGGCTCAGGTCATGATCTCAGGGTCCTGGGATTGAGCCTTGCATCGGGCTTCCTGCTCCTCGGGGAGCCTGCTTCTCCGTCTCCCTCTGTCGCTCCCCCTGCTTGTGCTCTCTGTCAAATAAGTAAAATCTCTTTTTAAAATATGATTTATTAAATAATATTAAATATTGTTTATATATTAAACATATAAATATTTATTTATTTTTTAAGATTTTATTTATTTATTTGACAGAGACACACAGAGAGAGAGGGAACGCAAGCAGGGGGAGTGGGAGAGGGAGAAGCAGGCTTCCTGCTAGCAGGGAGCCCGATGCGGGGCTCGATCCCAGGACCCCGGGATCATGACCTGAGCCGAAGGCAGACACTTAATGACTGAGCCACCCAGGTGCCCAGGACGGTTATCGTAAAGCACATGAAACAAGTGTCCATGAGGACGCAGAGAAATCGGAACTCTCGCAGGATGTGGGAAGGAAGGTAAAGTGGTGCAGCCACCATGAAAAATTGTTCATTGGTTCCTCCAAAAGCTACACATACACGTATTACAGGGCCCAACACTCGCACTCCCGGGTATATATTTGAAAGAACTGAAAGCAGGGACTCAAACTCTTTCACACACATGCTCACGGCAGCACATTCACAATGGCCAACCCATGTACCCACACACAGATGAATGCATAAATAAAACGTGGTACATACATACACAGAGTAGTACTCAGCCTGCTGACACCTGCCACGACCCGGGGGAGCCCTGAGGACACTGTGCTGAGTGAAATAAGCCAGACCCAGAAGGACAAATCCTGTCTGGTTCCACTTCTAGGAGGCACCTGCAGTGGTCAGACCCAGGGGGACAGAGAGCAGACGGCGGGGCCGGGGAGGGGCTGTGGGGAGAGTGCGTGATGTGGGGACAGAGTCTGGGAAGTTCAGGTTGGGAAGATTTTGTAAACAGTGATGATGATCACCCAACACTGGGAATGTAATTAATGCCACCAAATAGTACACTTAAAAGTGGTTTAAAAAAAAAAAAACCAGGGGAGCAAGATGGTGGAGGAGCAGGAGACCTGGATTTCGTCTGGTCCCAGGAATTCAGCTGAATAGGGATCAAACCATTCTGAACACCTACGAACTCAACAGGAGATCGAAGATAAGAATACTAACAACACTCTGAACAAAAAAGCGACCACTTTCTGCAAGGTAGGACGTGCGGAGAAGTGAATCCGAGGCGATATTCGGGAGGATAGACGGCGGGGGAGGGGGCCTCCGTCGGCCGCTTCTGGCAAGTGCTAGAGCCGCGGAGCACAAAATCGGAACTTTTAGAAGTCGGCTCCGCGGAGGGATGTCGCTCCAGTGGCTAAGCGGGGGGTGGAACCCTCGTGGGACAGTGTGGTCTCAGGACCCTCGGGGTCACAGAAAGACCGGGGGTGCCTGAGTGCGGCAGAGCTCCCGGGGATCGGAGCGGGGAAGCCGGCTGCAGAGACGGAGCCGAGGCGCGGGCTCTCAGCTCGGGGTGGCCATAAACTGTGATCCGCGGCCCAGTCGGGCCACTGCTCCTCCAGCAGGGACCCAACAAGCGGCAGATCCGGGGAGACTCCCCTTCCTCCCCTGGGAGGAGCGGCGCGGGAGCGCACCGCAGGGATCTGCTGGGTTTGGAGACTCCACACAGGGTCGGGTGCCAGACATATAAACGCTCGGTCACAGGCCGGGTGAGCACGGAGTGCGGCCGGAGACCGGGGACAAGGGAGTGACTGCTTTTCTCTGGGGGCACACTGAGGAGCGGGGCCCCGAGTTCTCAGCTCCTCCGGGTGGAGATTGGGAGGCCACCATTTTCACTCTCGTCCCCCAAAACTGTACCGAGAGCTTGCAGGGAACAAAAGCTCCTGAGAGCAAACCCGAGCAGATTGCTTAGCCCGGACTCACAAGGGCGGGGCAATTCCGCCTCCGGCAAAGACATTTGGGAACCACGGCAACAGGCCCCTCCCCCAGAAGATCAGCACGAACAGCCAGCAAGCCAAGACCAAGTTTACCGATCAAGGAGAACGGGAGAACTCCAGCGCTAGGGGAATACTGCACATAGAATTCATGGCTTTTTTACCATGATTCATTAGTTTTTCAAAGTTAATTTTTTTAACTTTTTTTTTTTGAATTTTTCTTTTTCCCTTTTTCAACCAACATCTTATCAATCCTTTTTAAAAAACATTTTTATTTTTCATTTTTAGAGTCATATTCTATCCCTTCATAGTAGATACCCTTATTTTTGGCATATATATGTAAGTTGTTCTCTCCTTAAAATTTTGAGATACAGTTTCTTCTAACAGATCAAAATATACCCTAAATAGTGTATGACTTTGTTCTAGTCTCCTGCCTGATCACATTCTCTCCAACCCCTTTTTTTTTCTTTTTTTTTAGTCCTCTTCTTTCTTTTTTCAAACAACTTATCTTATCAATTCCTTTTACAAAATCTTTTATAACTTTCATCTTTACAGTCATCTTCCATCCCTTCATTGTATCAACCCTTATTTTTGTACATACATATGTTTTTCCTTCTTTAAAGTTTTGGGAGTCACTTTCTTCTAACAGACCAAAATATACCAAAATCTAGTGTGTGGCACTGATCTATGCACCAGCCTGATCATATCTGATCATATTGTTTTTTTTTTTCGTTCTGTTTTGTTCTGTTTTTGTTTGTCTTTATCTTTTTCTTTTTTTTTTTCTTTTTCTTTCTTCTTTCTTTCCCTTTCTTTCCCCCTGGTTTCAGGTCTTTTCTGATTGGTATAGAGTATATCTGCTGGGGACGTTCTTAACCTGTTGGCATTTTGTTCTTTCATTCATCTGTTCTCCTCGAGACAAAATGACAAGACGAAGAAAATCACCTCAGCAAAAAGAACAAGAGGTAGTACCGTCAGCCAGGGACCTACTCAATACGGACATTAGTACGATGTCGGACCTAGAGTTCAGAATCGTGAATTTAAAGATACTAGCTGGGCTTGAAAAAAGCGTGGAAGTTATTAGAGAAACCCTCTCTGGAGAAATAAAAGAACTAAAATCTAACCACGTCGAAATCAAAAAGGCTATTAATGAGGTGCAATAAAAAATGGGGGCACTAACTGCTAGGATAAATGAGGCAGAAGAGAGAATCAGCGACATAGAAGACCAAATGATGGAAAATAGGCTGAGAAAAAGAGAGAGAAACAACTACAGGATCACGAGGGCAGAATTCGAGAGATAAGTGATAAGATAAGACGAAACAACATTAGAATAATTGGGATCCCAGAAGAAGAAGAAAGAGAGAGAGGGGCAGAAGGTATATTGGAGCAAATTATAGCAGAGAACTTCCCTAATGTGGGGAAGGAAACAGGTATCAAAATCCAGGAGGCACAGAGAACCCCTCTCAAAATCAATAAAAATAGGTCAACACCCTGACATCTAATAGTAAAACTTACGAGTCTCAGAGACAAAGAGAAAGTCCTGAAAGCAGCTTGGGAGAAAAGATATGTAACCTACAATGGTAGAAACATTAGATGGGCAACAGACCTATCCACAGAGACCTGGCAGGCCAGAAAGGACTGGCAAGATATCTTCAGAGCACTAAACGAGAAAAATATGCAGCCAAGAATACTATATCCAGCTAGGCTATCATTGAAAATAGAAGGAGAGATAAAAAGCTTCCAGGACAAACAAAAACTAAAGGAATTTGCAAACACGAAACCAGCCCTCCAAGAAATATTGAAAGGGGTCCTCTAAGCAAAGAGAGAGCCTAAAAGCAGCATAGATCAGAAAGGAACACAGACAATATACAGTAACAGTCACCTTACAGGCAATACAATGGCACTAAATTCATATCTTTCAAGAGTTACCCTGAATATAAATGGGCTAAATGCCCCAATCAAAAGACACAGGCTATCAGATTGGATTAAAAAACAAGACCCATCAATATGCTGTCTGCAAGAGACTCATTTTAGACCCAAAGACACCCCCAGATTGAAAGTGAGGGGGTGGAAAACCATTTACCATGCTAATGGACACCAAAAGAAAGCTGGGGTGGCAATCCTTATATCAGACAAACTAGATTTTAAACGAAAGACTGTAGGGGCGCCTGGGTGGCTCAGTCGTTAAGCATTTGCCTTCGGCTCAGGTCGTAATCCCAGGGTCCCGGGATCAAGCCCCGCATCGGGCTCCCTGCTCTGCAGGAAGCCTGCTTCTCCCTCTCCCACTCCCCTGCTTGTGTTCCCTCTTTCGTTGTGTCTCTCTCTATCAAATAAATAAACAAAATCTTTTATAAATAAATAAATAAATAAACGAAAGACTATAATAAGAGATGAGGAAGGACACTATATCCTACTTAAAGGGTCTATCCAACAGGAAGATCTAACAATTGTAAATATCTATGCCCCTAACATGGGAGCAGCCAATTATATAAGGCAATTAATAACAAAAGCAAAGAAACACATTGACAACGATACAATAATAGTGGGGGACTTTAACACTCCCCTCACTGAAATGGACAGATCATCTAAGCAAAAGATCAACAAGGAAATAAAGACTTTAAATGACACACTGGACAAAATGGACTTCACAGACATATTCAGAACATTCCATCCCAAAGCAACGGAATACACATTCTTCTCTAGTGCCCATGGATCATTCTCCAGAATAGATCACATCCTAGGTCACAAATCAGGTCTCAACCGGTACCAAAAGATTGGGATTATTCCCTGCATATTTTCAGACCAAGGTGCTTTGAAACTAGAACTCAATCATAAGAGGAAAGTCAGAAAGAACTCAAATACATGGAGGCTAAAGAGCATCCTACTAAAGAATGAATGGGTCAACCAGGAAATTAAAGAAGAATTTAAAAAATTCTTGGAAACCAATGAAAATGAAAACACAACTGTTCAAAATCTTTGGGATGCAGCAAAGGCAGTCCTAAGAGGAAAGTATATACCAATACAAGCCTTTCTCAAGAAACAAGAAAGGTCTGAAATACACAACCTAACCCTACACCTAAAGGAGCTAGAGAAAAAACAGCAAGTAAAGCCTAAGCCCAGCAGGAGAAGAGAAATAATAAAGATCAGAGCAGAAATCAATGAACGAGAAACCAAAAGAACAGTAGAACACATCAACGAAACTAGGAGCTGGTTCTTTGAAAGAATTAACAAGATTGATAAACCCCTGGCCAGACTTATCCAAAAGAAAAGAGAAATGACCCAAATCAACAAAATCATGAATGAAAGAGGAGCGATCACAACCAACACCAAAGAAATACAAACAATTATAAGAACATATTATGAGCAACTCTATGGCAGCAAATTAGATAACCTGGAAGAAATGGGTGCATTCCTAGAGATGTATCAACTACCAAAACTGAACCAGGAAGAAACAGAAAACCTGAACAGACCTATAACCACTAAGGAAATTGAACCAGTCATCAAAAATCTCCCAACAAACAAAAGCCCAGGGCCAGATGGATTCCCAGGGGAATTCTACCAAACTTTTTTCTTTTTAAGATTTTATTTATTTGACAGAGAGAGACACAGTGAGAGAGGGAACACAGGCTAGGGGAGTGGGAGAGGGAGAAGCAGGCTTCCTGCCGAGCCAGGAGCCCGATGTGGGGCTCGATCCCAGGACCCCAGAAACATGACCCGAGCCGAAGGCAGACGCTTAAAGACTGAGCCACCCAGGCGCCCTCTACCAAATATTTAAAGAAGAATTAATGCCTATTCTTCTAAAACTGTTCTAAAAAATAGAAATGGTAGGAAAAGTTCCAAACTCGTTTTATAAGGCCACCATTACCTTGATCCCAAAACCAAAGCCCCCATCAAAAAGGAGAATTACAGACCAATATCCTTGATGAACATGGATGCAAAAATTCTCACCAAAATAATAGCCAATAGGATCCAACAGTACATTAAAAGGATTATTCACCACGACCAAGTGGGACTTATCCCTTGGCTGTAAGGCTGGTTCAACATCCGCAAATCAATCAACGTGATACAATACATTAACAAAAGAAAGAACAAGAATCATATGATCCTCTCAATAGATGCAGAAAAAGCATTTGACAAAGTACAGCATCCTTTCTTGATCAAAACTCTTCAGAGTATAGGGATAGAGGGTGCATACCTCAATATCATAAAAGCCATCTATGAAAAACCCAAAGTGATATCATTCTCAATGGGGAAAAACTGAGAGCTTTCCCCCTGAGGTCAGGAACGTGGCAGGGATGTCCACTATCACCACTGCTATTCAACATAGTATTAGAAGTCCTAGCCACAGCAATCAGACGACAAAAAGAAATAAAAGGCATCCAAATCGGCAAAGAAGTCAAACACTCACTGTTTGCAGATGATGTGATACTTTCTAGGGAAAACCCAAAAACTCCACCCAAAACTGCTAGAACTCATACAGGAATTCAGTAAAGTGGCAGGGTATAAAATCAATGCACAGAAATCAGTGGCATTCCTATACAACAAGACAGAAGAAAGAGAAATTAAGGAGTCGATCCCATTTACAATTGCACCCAAAACCATAAGATACCTAGGAATAAATCTAACCAAAGAGGTAAAGGATCTGTACTCAGAAAACTATAAAATACTCATGAAAGAAATGGAGGAAGAGGGCGCCTGGGTGGCTCAGATGGTTAAGCGTCTGCCTTCAGCTCAGGTCATGGTCCCGGGGTCCTGGGATCGAGTCCCATATCAGGCTCCCTGCTCCTTGGGAGCCTGCTTCTCCCTCTGCTTCTCTCTCTCTCTCTCTCTGTCTCTCATGAATAAATAAATAAAATCTTTAAAAAAAAAAAAAAAAGAAAGAAATGGAGGAAGACACAAAGAAATGGAAAAACGTTCCATGCTCATGGATTGGAAGAACAAATATTGTGAAGATGTCAATGCTACCTAGAGCAATCTACACATTCAATGCAATCCCCACCAAAATACCATCCACTTTTTTCAAAGAAATGGAACAAATAATCCTAAAATTTGTATGGACCCAGAAGAGACCCCGAATAGCCATAGGAATGTTGAAAAAGAAAAGCAAAGCTGGCGGCATCACAATTCCGGACTTCCAGCTCTATTACAAAACTGTCATCATCAGGACAGTATGGTACTGGCACAAAAACAGACACACAGATCAATGGAACAGAATAGAGAGCCCAGAAATGGACCTTCAACTCTATGGTTAACTAATCTTTGACAAAGCAGGAAAGAATGTCCAATGGAAAAAAATAACAGTCTCTTCAACAAACGGTGTTGGGAAAATTGGACAGCCACATGCAGAAGAATGAAACTGGACCATTTCCTCATACCACACACAAAAATATAGACTCCAAATGGTTGAAAGACCTAAACGTGAAACAGGAGTCCATCAAAGGAGAACACAGGCAGCAACCTCTTCGACCTCAGCCGCAGCAACTTCTTCCCAGAAACATCGCCAAAGGCAAGGGAAGCAAGGGCAACAATGAACTGTTGGGATTTCATCAAGATAAAAAGCTTTTGCACAGCAAAAGAAAGAGTCCACAAAACCAAAAGACAACCGACAGAATGGGAGAAGATATTTGCAAATGACACATCAGATAAAGGGCTAGTATCCAAAATCTATAAAGAACTTATCAAACTCAACACCCAAAGAACAAATGATCCAATCAAGAAATGGGCAGAAGACATGAACATTTTTCCAAAGAAGACATCCAAATGGCCAACAGACACATGAAAAAGTGCTCAACATCGCTCGGCATCAGGGAAATCCCAATCAAAACCTCAATGAGATACCACCTCACACCAGTCAGAATGGCTAAAATTAACAAGTCAGGGAACAACAGATGTTGGCGGGGATGTGGAGAAAGGGGAACCCTCCTACACTGTTGGTGGGAATGCACGCTGGTGCAACCACTCTGGAAAACGGTATGGAGGTTCCTCAAACAGTTGAAAATAGAGCTACCATACGATCCAGCAATTGCACTACTGGGTATTTACCCCAAAGATACAAATGTAGGGACCCGAAGGGGTACGTGCACCCCAATGTTTATAGCAGCAATGTCCACAATAGCCAGACTGTGGAAAGAGCCAATATGTCCATCGACAGATGAATGGATAAAGAAGAGGTGGTATATATACACAATGGAATATTATGCAGCCATCAAAAGGAATGAGATCTTGCCATTTGCAACGACGTGGATGGAACTGGAGGGTGTTATGCTGAGTGAAATAAGTCAGTCAGAGAAAGACATGTATCATAGGACCTCACTGATATGAGGAATTCTTAATCTCAGAAATCAAACTGAGTGTTACTGGAGTGGTTGGGGGTGGGAGGGATGGGGTGGCTGGGTGATAGACATTGGGGAGGGTACGTGCTATGGTGAGCGCTGTGAATTGTGCAAGACTGTTGAATCACAGATCTGTACTTCTGAAACAAAAAATGCAATATATGTTAAGAAAAAAAAAAGAAGATAGCAGGAGGGGAAGAATGAAGGGGAGTAAGTCGGAGGGGGAGACGAACCAGGAGAGATGATGGACTCTGAAAAACAAACTGAGGGTTCTAGAGGGGAGGAGGGTGGGGGGATGGGTTAGCCTGGTGACGGGTATTAAAGAGGGCACGTTCTGCGTGGAGCACTGGGTGTTATGCACAAACAATGAATCATGGAACACTACATCAAAAACTAATGGTGTAATGTATGGTGAATAACATAACAATAAAAAATTTTTTAAAAAGTGGAGGATGCCTGGGGGCGCAGTTGGGCATCTGACTCTTGGCTTCAGCTCAGGTCCTGGTCTCAGGATCGTGAGATCAAGCCCTGAGATGGGTTCCATGCTTAGTGAGGAGTCACTTCCTCTAACCTGCCCCCAACCCAGCTTGCACACACGCACGCACACTCTGTCTCTCTCTCAAATAAATAAATCTTAAAAAAGAAAAAATTGGTTAAGATGGTAAATTTTATGTGTATTTTACCAAAACTAAAAAAAAAGGAGGGGGGGTTGCTTCCAAAATAAGGCCATTCATAAGAGGCCATAAAAATGGCATTCTAGAAAGTCTCCAGAGGGTGGCCCTCACACCAGTACCTGCATCAATCACCTGAGGAGTCTTCAAGACAGCATGTCTTGGGGGCAAACCCAGGCTGTGCGTCTAGCACATACTCAAGTTCGAGAACAGCCACTGTGTAAGATTGCTTAAGATACAAAGAGGCAGGGCACTTACACGAAAGAAGGCACTGCAGACTGACAGGTACAAAAGGTTTCATGCTTGTAAATACATTCATTTATTTTATGAGTGCCCAGCAAGAGGCAAAAGGTAGATAAACTGCAGCTACTGCCCCCAATGAGCAAGGTCCCGCCCACCAGCAAGGAGAGAGGCCCAGGGCACTGAGTAAAGCCAGCAACAGTCTCAGAAGGGGCGGCGGGGGGGGGGGGGGGGGCTTCCTGCAGGGCAGGTGGTGCTCGGGGCTGAGTGGTGCACCCTATCCAAGTACAGGGAAGGCTCAGAGGGCCCCTCAGCACCTCTTGAGGATGGGCATGGAAATGGTGGGCACATTTCCGTTGTTTCACCAATAGCAATAAACATCTCACTTTTGTTCAGTTTTAAAAGGGCGTTCACAAACTAATACTTTTTAAAACTGAAACGAGAAGACCATGGCCATAACCTCCAGGCAGGCCATGGAGCCAACTTCCCAGCGGACCCATGGCGCCCTACCCCCACCCTGCCTCTCAGAGGCTGGTATCTGAGGCCTCCCGCTTACGGCACTGGGCTCCCATCTACCCTGTAAAGTGCCAGGCAGATGGCAGGCTGCCAACACGGTGCTGTTGCTGCCCCCACATGCTGGCACTTGCTTACCTGGCAGAGGGAAAACGTGGCAGACACTACCCCAATCAGGACATTGAGCGCATCTTTCACCAGCTCGCACTCCTTCACCAGGATGGGCTGTGGGGTCTGCAGCAGGCCCCCACCAAGCACCTGCAGCTCCCCGTGGCGGAGCCTGCAGAACCTGTCGAAGGCGTCCCTTCCGGCCTCCGTGAGGTAGGGCTCCTCTCTGTGGCCAGGGGGGCTGTGTGGGAGACAGAGGAGGGGGCACTGAGCGGATGGAGCGACACACACACCTCAGCTGCATGAACAAAAGGCAGGGGAGAGAGGGACTAAGACCAGAAGCAGCAACACGTGCTGCCCCCCACCCCGCCTAGTGCCCAGGGGCACACGCTGATCATCAGGATGACAATCACAATGTGTCTTCATGTCAAAAATAAGCACTATGCCCACAGCAGTATTATTCACAACAGCCCAAAGTACCCCAGGTGTCCAACGACAGATGAATGGATAAACAGAACACAGCCTGCCCATAAAGTGGAATATGATTCAGGCTTGGAATGGACACTAACACCTGCTACAACACGGATGAACCTCAATTACATTACACTAAGTTAAATAAGCCACATACAAAACTGTATGCTTAAGATGAGCATGACAGCATTTTACGCTATGTACATTCTGCCACTCCTGGGATCTGGCCTAAGAGAGAGCTGACGAGAATGGCACCGGCAGCCGGCAGGGGGAGCTCCCGGTCAGGGCAGCCCCAGTAGGACAAGACACACCTGGCAGGTGGCCCCCCCATTTAGCCCCAGCAGCACGCTCCCTCCTGGGAGCCTCCCTGCCAGCCTCCCAAATATCTTAATGAGGTTTCCTTTATTCAGTTTCATGGAGCAAAAAGTCTCACAAATTTTCGGACATAACAGGCTTGCTGGTCTTGCAGAAGGTGCCTCTGGACACACAGCAGCCGCCAGGGGCTCTGCCTCCCCACGGTCCTATGCCAGAAATTCACAGCCACATCAGTAAAAAGCAGCCCCAAAAAAAACCAGTATCACTTTTTAAATATTCCTTTGAAAACCATCAACCCCTACTGAAAAACATGAAAGAGGTGTTTTTTAAAATCCACTGAAAAAATAATTTCTTTTTTTTTTTTAAGATTTTATTTATTTGACAGAGAGAGACACAGCGAGAGAGGGAACACAAGCAGGGGGAGTGGGAGAGGGAGAAGCAGGCTTCCCACGGAGCAGGGAGCCCGACATGGGGCTCTATCCCAGGACCCTGGGACCATGACCCGAGTCGAAGGCAGACGCTTAACGACTGAGCCACCCAGGCGCCCCATGAGAAAGTAATTTCTTAATAAAGGGAGCTTAGGGAATACAAGCTCTTTTAAAACTTTTCTTCTCATTTTTTTAAAGATTTTATTTATTTATTTATTTGAGAGAGAGAATGAGAGAGAGAGAGAGAGAGCATGAGAGGGGGGAGGGTCAGAGGGAGAAGCAGACTCCCCGCCGAGCAGGGAGCCTGATGCGGGACTCGATCCCAGGACTCCAGGATCATGACCTGAGCCGAAGGCAGTCGCCCAACCAACTGAGCCACCCAGGCGCCCTCTTCTCATTTTTAATACCTAACCAGCTCCTTTCTCCTCCTCTGCAAAAAAAAAATTTATTTTAGGTCTAGCATGTCAAAAAGAGTATCATTTATTCTTCAAAGACAGAAGTCATTTCCTGAGGGGGTAACAGCTCCAAGCTATAGGACATTTTAACATCAAGATGCATGTCTGACCACCAGCACATTTTCATCCCATCAGGAATGATGTACAAGGTACAAGAACAATACATCTCAGAACCTAGTAAATCAAAAATCCTGCTGGGTCGCCTGGGTGGCTCCACTGGTGAAGTGGCCGCCTTCAGCTCAAGTCACAATCCCAGGGTCCTGGGATGGAGTCCTGCATCGGGCTCCCTGCTCAGCAGGGAGCCTGCTTCTCACCCCTCCCCCGCTCCCCCTGCTTCTGCTCTCTCTCTCAAAAAAATTTTATTTATTTGCAAGAGAGAGCACGAGCAGAGGGAGGGAGAGGGAGAGGCCCCTGGGATCGTGACCTGAGCCAAAGGCAGTCCCTTAACCTACTGAGCCCCCAGGCGTCCCTCTCTTGCAAATAAAATCTTTAAAAAAAACAAAAATCCTTTTTAATTGACAATGCATGTCAATCATTCTTCCCCTCTTTCAGGAAGTATCTGAGTGCAGGGGGAGCAGTAAGGCAGACAAGCCCAGCCTCCCGGGGAAGGCGCTACAGATAGGAGAAACGAGGGAGCATCGACTTGGACCCCAGGGCTGGGGAGGACTCCAGGGGGCCCTGGGAGCAACAGGAAGAGAAAAGGGGTCAGTGTGAGTGGAGCTGGGGAGTGCGGGGACCTCACGGAAGGACTGGCCCTCGACCCAGACCAGGGGCAGCCATCAAGTGCGGCAGACGGAGCAACGATGTGCTCTGGTTTCTGTCCCTGGAAGGTGGCACCAGCTGTGTGGACGGTGAGGGAAGGGTAGGAGGAAGCAGGGAGGCCAGACCTGAGGCGTCCAGGTCGGCAGGTGGGCTGTGGCCAGACCACGGACATCTGCCCTCACGCCCCTGGGGAGAGAAGAGCGTGAGGAAAGACTGCTCAAGTTTCAAAGACCTCTGAGCTTCCTCCAGGAAGTCGCTCAGGAGAGGCGCACGCCGCAGGTGCTGTCCCATTTCTCACGCCCCCGGCTGCTCTTGCCTCCACTCTTCCGGGGTCGACGCCAGCACCACCATGGCCATGTGTGCCCCCCTTGGGGATTCAGAGCTAAGGCAGAAAAATCCATGAAGGAAAACACCAAATGCCCCTTGTCCCCACGGAGAACTCAGCAGTCAACATAATGAAACCACTCCCCCCAGAATGGGTGCAGCCACAGAGAAACGGCAGAGGATGCCTTCAGACCTGGACGGGTCCTCCAGGGGTCTCAGAGGACAGAGTTTACAGTCCTAGGGCTGCGGGTAGACAGGCAGCTCTGCTTCTGGAGGCAGCAGCTTCCTTAACTGCCCACTAGCCAGAGCTCATGGTAGGAAACTAGCAGGTGGCTGGGATTTAAACTGAAACAAGTTCAAAAAATTTGCCAAATGAACTAGTGCAAAAGGCCTCAGGGGTCAGGGGCCAGTGGGATTAGGTTCACACCAGAACAGGCAGAGGAGGATGCTTGGGGGAGGGGCGTTTGGGGCCCACGCCCGACAGAGGCATGGCCCTGAGGGTCTCGCTGAAGCAGCCACCATGTGTGCACTGCCGGGCATGGGCTCACGTCCTGGGAGCGAGGGGAAGACCGCCGCGGTAATCCTCGCTGCTGGAGCTCTAAGGTCAGCAACCTTCGGGGGACGCCAAGGAGATCAAGTGCACTCAGCAGAACAGGGGGCAAGGACAGAGACCTGGTAAGCAATCGTATCTCCTAAATGGTGTCCTAAAAAGTAGAAACTAATGAATGAAATACCACTAAGCAAATATTTACAGAAGAAAGTGCTAACTTATTGGCCCGCTTTTGAGACATGTCTGGGGTCAGCAGCAAGCGGGATGGCTAGACTTGCTTTGTGCACACAAGACAGGAAGTTGCAAGACAAGACAAGCACCCTACCGGTGGTGCTGAGGGAAGCAGGGAGCTGGCCATCCCTGGAGGAATCCACTGCAGGAGACAGATGACCTCACCAGCAGGAGCGGTGCCCAAACACAACCGGCACTTAACTGCCTACGCCCCGGCACATGTCCACCCTCCAGAGACCCTGCTGGGCCCAGAAGCTGCACCAGAAGGCACTGCACTCTTGCTAACATTGACTCTTGCATCCTATGCTCCCCAAAATGGTGTTCCACAGAATTGCCAGCAGATGAGATAGGACAAGAGGGTCCCAGGAGCAAACAGGGGAAATGTGTGTCCTCTATCCCCATTCTGGGAGCCTTTGAGGGATGACACCAGTGCTTTACAGACTCTGAGAGGTCCTGAGTGCAGAGGCCTCTGGACACGGATGAGCCCAGGGGACAGGATGCTGGCACCGGTCAGGGCAGCACTGCCATGACTGAACTTGTCAGCCAGAGAGCACCACTGTCAGTCCTGGATGTGAAGACCAGTGGACGCGAAGATTGTTCCCTCACCAGCACGCTGTGCCCTGGCCCTGATTGCACAGCCTGCTGGGCTGCCCTCGACACGTCTGACTGGGAGCCCTCACTGATTTGCAAAAGTCACTGGCACCGGAGAAACCTTCTTGAAGCCTGTAAGTCCTTCCCCTCGGCATCCCTCTCACCTCCCAGGACCCAGGCCATGCCACACACTAGCCTGACGAAACTTCCAGGCTCCAAATCCCACCATAGCTGCTCTACAAACAACTGCCTGAGCTCTCCCGAGTAAAGGCCACGCTCACATGCGGGGGGGGGGGTGCGTTTAGCAGCAAAGGCTCATATACCATCCAACTTGCTCCCAGCACCTCCGCTTGCTGGCCTCGTAGGTGAGCACAGCATCCCACAGGTCGATGTCTGGAGTCATGCCTGGTTCAGACTGGGAGTCAGGAGTCAAATTAGATGCTGACTGGAACCCTTCATCGTCGGACTGATCCACACTCTGAGGAACCTGGAGACCACAGGAAAGAAGGAAACATCATGTATGCCTTTGGGTCTAAATTTCACCCAAGTGTGGTCAGAATTCCAGGACTTCCCCACACACTTCCCGTTACTCATTACAAGAAACACCCAGCAAAATGTTTCCTCTACTTTTCTGAAGCATGTAGCTACTACACAATGTTTTCACTCCCACCGAATCACTTACTGGATTAAGATTATCAATTTCCAGTTATATATGACGTGTAAGCGTCAATATAACTTACAATGGAATTTTTCATGAAATGCTTCTGATGTGAAAATTCCATTTTGGGGAACCCAGCATAAGAAAATCATAGTAGGAACACCGGGGTGGCTCAGTTGGTTAGGCGTCTGCCTTCGGCTCAGGTCATGATTCCAGGGTTCTGGGATCAAGCCCTATGTCAGGCTCCCTGCTCAGCACAGAGCCTGTTTCTTCCTCTGCCTGCCACTCCCCGCCCCCAGCTCGTGTGCATTTTCTCTCTCAAATAATAAATCCTTTAAAAATTAAAAAATTTAAAAAATCATAGTAAACAGAAATGTACATATGCCAAGATGTTCACTATAGTGAGAATTTTTCGTAGTAAGGGAATAACTGAGTAATGATAGTGCTGAAATGTTTCAGCAACATTTATAAAGTCGCAAAACATAAAGGCCAACAATGATTTACTAAGGTAGAAAATATCCCATGTTATATGTGGAAGAAAGCGCACAGAACTGCGCACATGGTAGGAACAAACATTCTGCTGCACGGGGCTCTGCTATGTACTTGAGATGTAGCTGAACTTGTTACTTCCTTGTAATTGAACATAAACAGCAACCTTAGAGAGCAGAGTAAGTGACCTGACAACGCGCCCCTTTAGAAGATAAAAAGCGTGCTGCTTTGGTCTGCAGGTGGGCGGTGGGGTCCCTGCCCACCCAGGTGAAGGCCACTCCAGCGGCCTCGCCTCGCCACAGCTCAGCCACCAAGTGACAGGGACTCGAGCGCCAGCCTACCTTAACCATGACCAAGGGAAGGTCAAAGGAGGCATTTCCAGCTGCCGGGGAGCTGGACGCAGGAAAGCAAACACTCTACCTTAATGGCCAATCCAGAGAGGTCTGCACTGTCCGGCATCGGGGGCAGGTCTAGCCGGACATCCATGTCGTATGTGCGGCTGTGCACAAGGGCGCCGAAAAGCGAGACCCGGGTGTCTCTCTCAAACCTGTCACCGCAGGGGTCCCCATATGAGAAGAGCCCCGTGGTGGGCAGGCCCGTGCCTGGGGCCGCCTCCATCACCTGAAGCACCTTCTGGATCATGTCCTGACATAAGTACTCCTCTCTGGAGATCAAAGACTGAACGTCCGTCTCGAAAACACTCAGGTCCTGGCAGTCGTAGCCGCCGTAGGGCACGTTTCTCCCCACATGCTTATTGTTGAAGAAGCAGTCCCGCTTGCGCTGCAGCACTTGAGGGGGGCCGCTCCCTGCCAGCTGAACCAGGAGGTCCAAAACAGACGCCACCTCCACGAGCGGAGAGCAAGGGGCTGCTAGGAGCTGCTCCACGAGCTCCTCCAGACGGTCAGCCTCGGGGCCCAGACCACCCACTCTCAAGTCGAAGGACAGCATGAGGACCTTGTTCTTCACCGGGAGCTTGGAGAGATCAGGCTGCAGTTGATGAGGCTCCTCTTGAAAGAGATTCGTGAAGAGGGCACTGTAGGCCACCCTCTTCAGTCTCTGCTTTGCCCTCTTCCGGCTCCCGCCGTGCTGGCCCAGGGCAGCCTTCGCGGCCGGCAGGAGGGCCTCGCACAGGTCGTCGAACAGCTGGGGGACGCTGGCCATGCCCACCCCTTCTCAGCTCCAGGCCCCCAGAAGGTGAGAAAGCACCCCAGCCGGGCTGCACTCCGGCCTCTGAAACGCAGGGCGCGGGAGCGGGTCAGACGGCGCCGAACGCCAGGCGACCCCGAAACCCACAGCCGGAGGCTCAGCACTTGCACTTTCAGGTTCTTGCCCTCCCCGTGCCCACCGCCACCCCGCCGCCCGCAGTAGTCTGCAGAGCGCCAGCTCGCCACTCGTCCCACGCACTAGTCTTCACCCTTTGGGGGGTCACGGAAGCGGGACAACCCCGAGGAGACTGCGCGAGGGCCGTACACAGCGGACGTGGCCCGCCTTGGGCGCTCTGCCGACGTCCGGAGAGGGGCGGACGGGACTACGCGCCGCCGGAGCAGGGAGTGGGGGGTGGCGGCAGGCAGGGTCGCCGGGCGAGGCCTCACCCCACGGCGGCACCACCCGCTCCCGCCACCGCCATCCCCGCCCGCGGCGTCACTGCCTCGCGACCTCGCAAGAGAGCGACAGCCGGCGCGCCGGAATTGCGTCATCGGGAGGGGCGGGGCGGACGGGGAGGTCGCGGCAGGGAGGGTACTTCCGGCGTGGAGTGCCGCGGCCGCTTAGTCGAAGGAGGTGGCGCCACGCTCGCTAGGGTGGGCTGCGCACGCCAGGAGTGGGGGCTGGAGCGGGACCCCCCCCCCGCTGGACCCCGGCCATCGCCGCGTCTGTCACAAGCGAGCCCGAGCGCGCCCCGCGGCGACGCGGGGACCCCGAGGCCCGTGCGCCGCGGCTCCTCCGGGCAGTCCACCGCCCTGCGGCTCCGGCGGGGAGAAACGGCAGCGCCCGGACTCCGGCTTCTCGCCCACCGACCACGCCTCCCAACTTCCTTCTCCGGCTTCGCCGCAGCGTGCTGGGCCCGGGCTGCAAGTCGGCCGCTCCCGGATGAAACCCTGTGCGCTGGTAAAATGATTCTTAGGGGTCACAGTACTTGCTGGCCTGCGGTGGAACCTGGAGCGGACCCCCCACGCGCTGCGAGCTGGTGCGCAGGCAGGTGCGGGCGCCCGCGGAGCCCGCTGCCGTCTTGGACCGGGGCTGGAGGGTAAGTTTTCCCCGGATTTCCAGCTCCGCGCCCTGTGTGCGGGCGCTCCAGGCCTTGTCCTGGCTGAGAGGTCGCCTTTTCAGACCTGGACTGCTCGGTCAGAGCTGCGCTGCTGGGGAATTTGTCTGCCCTAGAGAAAAACCTCTGAGAAACGGGCCCCCAGAAGTCACAGGGCTTTGGGGGACCTCCCCCCCTTTCTGGGACCTCAGCCGGTTCTGTTTTTAAAACGGCCGTGCCTCCTCATGTGCAGTTCTCACTAAATGGACTGAATGAACCAAAAGTAGCCAACCAGGGGAAATAAACGACCCTTTGGCATGTTTCCTATACTTGTCTATGATGGCACTATGGCAGAGTCTGGGGACACTGGTCATTTGTTCCCACTGGGTCAGGTACCATGCTCTTTACGGGCAAAATCCTCGGCTGATTTTGGCAGAATGCACAGTGCACCTCCCATCAAGATTCAAAGAGATCCCTCAAGACCTCTCCCCAGAGGAAAAACAACAAACAAAAAAACCTACCCACAAAATTAAATACTCTAGAAACAAAGAAGCCCTTCAGGGCCACAAGCGTACAAAGCTCAGGGCCTCATTATCCCCTGCACTAGTCCCTGTAACACCCATTTTACCTGTGAGATGACCAATGGCAGAGGCTGGAGCTTTGTCCAGTTCCTCTGAGAAGCACCCTGCTTTCTTGACCCCATGTGCTGCTGACATCCATTCCCACCGACAGCGAACTTCTCACCGTAACTGACCTACAGGGTGCATTTTCTAGTATTCCAGCAGGTAAGCTAGGCTATCGTTTTGCCTTCAGCTGGACAGAAATGCCCCAGGGTAACAGCCCTTCTCACTGTTCACAAACCTCAGAAGCTGAATCAGATGATACAAGGTTTTCTGCAGGCTACACTTTGTTGCAACATGTAGGTGATTTGCTCTTCTCCCTTTCTCCAGCCTCTTCACAGGAGGCAGCATCCACCTGTTAAGACTTTTAGCTTTAATAGGACATAAAATCTCCAAAGAAAAACTGCAGTTTGGGACGCCTGGGTGGCTCAGTCATTAAGTGTCTGCCTTCAGCTCAGGTCATGATCTTAGGGTCCTGGGATCGAGCCCCACATCGGGCTCCCTGCCGCTCCCCCTGCTTGTGCTTCCTCTCGGTCTCTCTCACTCTCTCTGACAAATAAGTAAAATCTAAAAAAAAAAAAAGCTGTGGCTTGTTTAAAAAAAAAAAAAAGAAAAACTGCAGTTTACTCAAACTCAATATTTAGGGCGCCTAATTTCAGAACGATTACATTTGGATCCAGGTAGACTTCGAGGCCTCCTGAACTCCTCCAAACTTACAGGCTTTTTGGGACTGGCTGGCTACTGTCACAATTGGACCCCAAACTTCTCTCTTACAGCTCAGCCTCTATGTGCTTTGCTGAAAATGCAAACCTGACCCTATTATTTAGAAAGATCAGGAAGACATAGTTTTGGGGACTTTGAAGAAAAGCCTGATAAAACCCCCTGCCCCAGACATCCTAATGGTGGATTTCCTCTTTTCCTGTTTGTACATGAGAGGGAAGGGGATGCCTTGAAGTGGTCAACACGAGCATCACTGCCGCGTAAGGCACTGTAGCCAAGAACTCGACCCTGTAGCTCAGGGATGTCCTCCTTGGCTCAGAGGCATTCCTGCCACTGCCCTTGGCTAGACCCCTGCAGAAATGGTCACGGGGTTCTCTAACCATCCTTATATTTTGGGCAAGGGCAAAACCACAAACATTTATACCAATAGTCAGGATGCCTTTGGGGTAGCTCATGACTTTGGAATATTACAGAAACAACAAAGTTTCCTTACCTGAAATAAGCATAAAATTAAAAATAGCTCCTATGTCCAAAATGTATTAGATGCCATACGTTAGCTGCTCGTTAAAGCTCCCGGGCATTCTGGGCTCAACTCCCTAGAGGCCAAAATAATAATCCTGCTGACATTTCTGCCAAAATGCTGCTCGGTCAGTGGAGCGTGGGACTCTTGGTCTCAGGGTTGTGAGTTTGAGCCCCACACTGGGTGTAGAGATGACTTAAAATTGAAAGAAAAGAAAAACAATAGCCAAGCCTCTGTCATGGTCCCAAGCGACATTCTCCCAAATGATAATTTCAGAATACCGACCAGAGGTGCCCAAACAACCGGCCCCCCAAAAAGGAAAATCTGGTAATAGCTGGTTTCATAAAAAGAGAACTCTGGTTGGACCAAGTAACAATCTGGCCCTACCAGAAATCCTAGAGTCCCCACTCTACTCACACTCACCACAGTATGTACGTTAAACCACTGGCCTACTGACAAAATGATGGTGTTCACGAACCAGTATGGGTGGGAAATAATAAGGCCACAAAGAGAGCCTGCTTCGCTCATCCCACCTGTGTCCACACAAGTGGATCTCCACAGCTTCCATGTCTCGTGGTTCATGCTTTCTCACTGGATCGAAGCTTTCTCTTCTAGACGGGCCAGTGCTGCTTCTGCGGCTAAAATTCTGTTAGGAAAGATTGTCCCTACCCAGGGAACCCCTCTTGAACTTCGTCGTGGTCGGAGAACTCATCTTACTGGCCAGGCGCTTCAGCAGGCCTGCGCTGCTGGGCAGGCCTCACCTTCATTCCACCCCCCCATCCACTTTCCCCGCATCAGTCCCATGCACCACCAGCACTGGTAAGCCTCAACTAGCAAAATCTGCAGCCCCTCCAAAATACCTGGGCCAAGAGCATTGCCGTTGGTCCTTCTAACCCTCAGATCTGGGATCTCCCAGACTCCCACCTTCGAGATTTCCAGGACGTCCAATGCACTTGGCCCCTGCCTCCTCTGACACGTGTTAATAAAAGGAGATATACTTCAATACTGTTCGGGTCTAACTGCTTCTATTAAAAGTAACCATGCTTTGGAGCGCCTGGGTGGCTCAGTGGGGTGAGCATCCGACTTTGGTTTCGGCTCAGGTCGTGATCTCCTCAGTGGTGAGCACCACGGGGGAGGCGGGGGATGCTCAGCGCTCAGCGGGGAGTCGGCTTAGAGATTCTCTTCCTCTGCCCCTCCCCCCCACTCTCTCAAATGAATAAATAAATCTTTAAAAAAACAAGGTAGCCACGCTTTGGTAGAACAATCTACACAGTGAGTTCCTGAGAGATGGAGAGGGTGGCCTTAAGCATCACACCTTGCAACCTGGACATTTCACTTATTGGAAAAGACACCTCCACAACCTTGCCAGAAAGGCCCCTCTCAGGATCTGCTAACCAGCCCTTGTGCCACCAAACTCCAGGTAAGAGACTCTTGGATCCATGGGACATGTGTAGAGAAAGCACCAAAGCCTGACCGGACCCAAACACCAGCTGGTGACCCGGAAGTAAAGACCTCCTGGACTGAAACAGACATTTGGGGAGGGCGCTGTCCTGAGATGTACAGACCAGGCCCGTGTGCCTTTTCCTCCTTTCCCTTCCTTTTGGGGGAAGACAGTGCCCTTCTGTGGATCTCCCAAGCCCTGTGGAAGGGGGAAACCTCTTTCGATTATGGCCTTGCAGAAACAGCCTCACCATGATCCCAGGACAAATGAATTTTCCACTCACTTTTTTTTGAAGGGTTAGAAGTTTTCTTCAGGATTCACAAAAGTCCCTCTTTCATCGGACCTAGTATCTTACACTGGATTCTTACCCAAATTCAGTCTGTGAATTTGCCACCATACAGGCTGTTACTGGATAACATTTGTTTTCAGTTCTTTTGAGATAATAGTACTGTTTTAATACATCTTTGAGGTTTTGCTGTTTTTGTTCAGCTGTTGCTTCATTTTTCCCTAAACACACTTGGCTAATTGTTTTCATGTGCTCTTGCAGTACGCCCCTCCTCATAGGAACTTCCAGGAGGCACACAGGATTCTGGGTTTGCCTCCCTAGGGAGAACTTTCTCCCCTAAATTGGAATGAGTGCCAATAAATATCTTCACTTGGCAACTGCAGACCTACAGTCCGGTTTAGAACCACCATACAATTTGGGATTGTTATATTACTTCTGTTTTGTATAGCTATTTTGAGTTTTGTATTTTGTTAACTGTCAAACTTTTGTAAAAATGATGTGCCCACTATGGAAATGATCTCCAATACTTGTAACCTTGAGAAGATGTAGACTTTAGACGGGAAGTGCCTGGCAGTTCTCCCTCCTGACCTCCCGTCTGACTCAAATGTGGCCTCAAGTGGTTTCCAACTGGTACCCACGTTCCCTCTGCTGTAGGACAGAAGAGCCCTTCCTGGCATCAACAGACAAAACCACTAAATACAGAAACCCTGACTCTTGATCAGTGACGCTTTCAAAGAAAGATCTTGATCAAAAGGAGGGAAATTTGGAAATTAATAAAGGGAAACTCTCGGAAGTGGGCTTGGGATGCTAGAAGGGGAGGCCGGAAGGAGAAGCTATACCACTCCATGCCCATCCCAGGAACAGTCGTCGATTAGAGGCCCAACAGAAGAATCAACAGCAAAGAATCATCAGAAAATCATCATCATCCTGAACTCCTGCTTTTCTCCAAGAGATGTTCATTCAGAACAATCCTTCCCAGCTTCTTCCTTCTTCTCCATAAAATAACGTTCCTCTTTGCTTGTTGGACTTGCCTAGGGTTTTGCCATAGTCTACTTGTCCCAAATTGCAATTCTCTGCTACTCCTGAATAAACCCATTTTTGCTGGTAAAATAACTTTTATTTTTAAGGTTAATAGAAGTGTGGGAAATGAGGATGGGGCCATCCGTGAAGAGGTGGGCCACTGGAGGGGGGCTCCAGGTCACTGCCGTGGACAGAGTGTCCCTGACCCAGTGCCCTGGACAACTCCATAGCCCGGCCCTCTGCACAAAGGCCTCAGGCAGTGGGGTACTGGCGAATGTTTAATAAGTGGCTCTTGGGGGACTAACTTGTATTGTCATTTCTGGGGTGAAAAGACTTCCAGCCTGGCCAATTTCAAGCCACCAGGTCACAGAACTCAAGAAGGAGCTAGGAAGAAATGTACAGTCAGTTTGTCATTGCGATGAGCAGGTTCAGGACAGCACCTCACTCCCTAAGACATGAGCCCCTCTCCCCACAGAGCTCCATGGCAGGACTATCCCCCTAGACTCCCCGGCGTTCACCCTCAGCCCTGCCCCCCAGCCTCACCGGCCACCTGCAGCATCTTCCACTGTGCTTCCAGCTGCCCTCTCAAGCGTATCAGGGCCTGCAGGTCCTCGGGGGAAGCCACGGAGAAGGGACCCAGGCTGGGGGGTGCCTCTCCATGCAACACCCGGGCCAGGACCCCCACAAGCTGGGATGTGGATTCCTGGGCCAGGAGTAGAGGTGGAAGCAGCAACTCACTGGTCTCTCCCCACCTCCCACCTCCCACCCACAGCACGTCCACCCTGCCCAACTCACCTGCTCCACTAGGACCAAGATTCGGCCCCCCGCTGGTCCCCGTAGAAGTGCAGCCAGGAGTGCAGCTTGGGGGTCCTGGAGGCCATGGGCTGGTCCCAGTGCCACCAGCACCAGGTCAGGCTGGAAGCCATAGGCCAGGGGCAGCACAAGGGCCAGGATGCAGCTCAAGAATCCACCTGTCGTCTGTGGGAAGGACAGCAGCACCGCTCCAGCCCCTCAGCCAGGGGTCACCCCACCTCCCACAGTCCCGCCAGGAAGGGCAGGTGAAGGCCAGGAGCGGCCCCGAGGGTGCCAACGAGCGGCAGCCGCCCTACCCAGGACCCCACCACTCACCCCTGGCAGTGGCACAGACACGTGGAACGTGGACAGGGCAGCCGCTTCTTTGCCTCTGATGTTCAGCCACAGATTCCTCCTTCCAGGGGAGAGTGAGCACGTGGGCACACATGCAGGGGTGTGGGATGCGGCTCACCCTCCAGAGCCCAGACAGCAGAAGGGAAGGTGCAGGAGACCCTCCCAGGAGCTCCTCTGCCAAACTCCAGCTGGGGAAGACCCTGCCCACCCTCCCCCGTGGGGACCCAGGAGTACGTGCCCACCCACACACACGACAGGGTGCACACAGGACCCGAGTGTCCTACCCATCACTGGCAAGGTCTGGGGGCCGATCCAGCTGTCCCGCAGCCACACAGAGCACCCTAGAGGAAAAGGTGGCCCCAGGACAGGCTGCACGCACCCAGCCAGGAATCCACGCTTAGAGCCCTCCCCATGGGACGGGAAGCAGGAGCGGTGTGGCCCTCCAGGGCGGGGGTGCTCACCTCTGGGCTCTGTGGGACAGGCCGCACCGAATGGCCACCTCCAGGGTGGCTGCTGCAGCTGGGGTTGTTGCGATGCCACCGCTCACCTGTGGGGGGCAACCCCCAACCAGGCACAGAGTCACATCCATCCCTCCTCTTGGTCCCTGTCTATGGAGCTGCCATCTGCACAACCTGAGCTCAAACTGCTCCCCTTCTGGAAATAAGATGCTTAAAACTACACTTGAAATCATTGCCTTCACCTCACTGTCAGAGAGTATTTAGTTAAAACGACTGACTGAGCCTGAACTTGTGACCCTGTCCCTAAGAGCTGTTCTAAAAGGGTCCATGTGGCTCTGCACCACCCAGCCCTCCCTTGGACAGGCCATCTGTTGTGGGCAGGTCCTGGGCTCTGCCCCCAGCTCCATGGCCACCCTCAGCCCATCCCAGATGCCCCCACCTGTCCATCCAGGATCCCGTTCAATAGATGCAGGACCTTTCCAAGTGCAATGAAAGCCGTGTCCTCGGCCAGAGCCTCGTGGAGCCTGTGGTGGGAAACCAGAGGGACATGTGGACAGGAAGTGACGCCGACACCACAGCGCATGTGCACCCATAACCCCATCCCTCTCCCCAGGCCCGCTCTGCCCACCTAGCCCAGGCCTGTGTCTCCTCCTGTGGGGCTGACCCCTCTTGACGGAGAACATCAGGGGGTAGGACCAGAGCAGCATCCTGAGCTGTCAGGGCGGCAGCTGTGCGGACAGGGGGTGTGGGGTAGAGGTGCGGCTGGTCCAGGAGGGACCTCAGTACAGCCGAGGTCTGGGCCTCTGCTGCCTTGAATTCGGGCCCCCCAGGCAACACAGGTGGGCGTCTCCCCTCTGGGGAGCAGGTCCTGGGGTCCAGTAGGGGGGCCGGCCCTAGGGAGTGGTTCAGAGTCAAAGCCACTGCGCGGGAGCCCGGGGAGTGACCCTGCCGCCCAGCGTGGGCCACACTGACCTTGCTGCTGAAGGCTAGTCCAGTGAGGGGCCTGGGCTGCCCGGACACTCTGGATGGACTCCAGAGCACTGTGGAGAGAAACAGGAGCAGTAAGGCCTGGCCTGGAAGCCCCAGCCCTTCCCAGCCTCCTGCCCCATACCTGTGCTGAGGCACCATGGACCCTGACAGGGGCGGGGCAGGGTCACCCAGCAGCGCCTTCACCACCATGCACACCGACTGGGACAGTGACTCCAGGTGGTAGCCTCCCTGGGAGCAGGGCGAAGGCACACATGAGACTAGACAGGGCTGTCAGTGGGGCGGGGCGCCACCATCCCAGGCAGGACGCCCCACCCTGTAGAGCAGGCCCCCCCGAATGCACCTCGACACCTGGCCTGCGAGCCCTCCCTGCTGCCACAGTCACCTCCAGCACAGCACAGACCCGGCCGCCAGCCAGCACCTGCAGCAGCTGCGTGAGGTGGGCGAAGCACTCAGGCGTGGCCTGCATCTGCCCCTGGAACCAGAGCCAAGTGTGAGGGGGCCTGGCCCCAGGGCCCCAGAAGCCCTCCCCAGCCAGGACAGGCCCTCACCTCAGGATCCCCAATTGCTGAGTCAAATCCTGCCGAGATGAGCACCAGCTGAGGGTCAAACTGTGGACAGGGCCGGGGGGGGGGGGGGGGATGGGCAAGAGAGAGCCTGGAGCAGAGGTGAAGGAGGCCCCTCCAGAGAGTGCTCCCCACCCACAGGGCTCTGCTCTGGGGAGTCGGGGGAGGGGGCATGAGGGGGGCAGGGGATGACGCCTCTGAGCACAGACTCCCCCTCCCACACTCCTCCCCCCAACACCACGCCTACCCCCCATGCAGTTACCTCAAAGGCCACAGGGAGCAGCACATGCAGGAAGGCGGCCATATAGTCAGCATTTCCCATCCCAACCTGTGGCCACCGGGCATCAGAGTTGGGCCCTGTGTGTGGGGGGGGTGGGGCTGGGGTCTTCACCTCTGGGGCCCAGCCTCTGGGGTTGACCGTGGAAGGATGCCCTGGACTACATTCAGGAGGTCTGGGGCCGTGGGGCAAGGGGTGAGGCCTGGGGGCGGGGGGGGGGGGGGGGGCGGCCCCTGGGTGGGGGGGGGGGGGGGGGAGGGGTGGGCACCTGGTTCCAGGGCAGGTTGACAGTGAAGCCACGGCCCTGCCCCAGCCCAACGGCATCTGCATCTGACTCTCGAAGATAAGGCCAAAAGCAACCATGCTCATAGCGGTGCCAGGAGAAGTAAAGCACACTGCAGACAACCAGCCAAGGTCAGAAATTGGAGCTCAAAGGTCAGGACCTCAGCCCCATGGCTCCCAGCAGAGGATCCCAGCTCACCTGGGATCATCCTCAAAGATATACTGGATGCCCTGACCATGGTGGACATCCCAGTCGACAATGAGGATCCTGCAGACAAGGCAGTGCAGAGGTCACTGAGGGGCAGGGCCTCCAACCTGGGGGCCTGAGCCCACCCCAAGAGGGGAAAGGATTGAACGGGGTCTGTCAGCAGCCCGCTCCACCGCTTGCCGTCTGGCCTGGGCCCTGCCCCCAGATAGCCCAGGACACACCTTTGCAGACCGTGTTTCTGCTGGGCGTGTTTGGCTGCTATGGCCACGTTGTTGAACACGCAGAACCCGTTGGCAGCAGCCCTCTGGCTGTGGTGCCCAGGAGGTCTGCGGGTGAAAACTGACACGTCAGGGTCACCCTGTGCCCTCACAGGCCCCCACAGCTGGGGGCAGCCCAGAAGGGGACAGCCCTCACCTCACCAGGGCAAGCCCATTGTGCGCGGATCCTGTGAGCACAGCATCCACCAGCTGCAGCGCGGCCCCCGCGGCCAACCGGGCACAGTGGAAGGTACTCTGCGGGGGCAGGGGTGCCGATGAGCCCCCCCCCCCCCCCGCACAGGCTCTGCCCAGGCCTGTGCCCGGCTGCAGGTCCCAGCAGCAGCAGCTGGTCAGGCATGCAGGGCATGTGCACGCTGGTGACCGGGGGCACATGGGCCAGGGTCAGCAGCCGCAGCCATGAAATGGGCACGGGCATGCAGATGTGCATGTGTGGGTGGGGTGTCTCCAGGGCCTCACCGGATGAAAGTAGACAGCATCGTACTGCCCAGACAGAGCCTGTAATTCCTCTGTACCCAAGGCCTGGGTTCCTCGCAACAGGGACACGTACTCTGGGCTGCAGAGGGGCAGGCAGGCAAGGCAGGGTCACCAGCAGGAGCCGGAAGGGGAGAAGGAGAGGCCATGCGCTGGTGGGGCCACCCACCTCACGGTTCCCTCCCCAACCCACGCAGTGGTGAAACTAAGATAGGTAGGGGAGATGCTCTGTTTTCAAGATGCCGGCAGGCTGGGCGGCCCCACGTGCAAGGCGGCCTCCTCTGGGGCAGGTGGCTCCCTGGGGTCTGACCTGTGTACCAGGCCCAGCTCTGCCTCTGAGGCCTCTCGAGCTGCCAACTGTAGACACCTCTGCTCCAGGCCCCCCTGCTGCAGGCGCTCGAGGGCTGCGGTCAGGCGCTCGGGACGCTCGATCTCACACTCAGGGCTGCGTGGACACAGAGCTTAGCGTCCAGAGCCCCCTCTCCACCCTCCCCCCTCTATCAGCTCACACTTACTCTTCCCAGAGCAGCCGGGCGGCTGTCATTTCCTCATGGTACACGAGTGCGGTCCTCATGGCCCAGCCGCCCTGGGGTGGGGGTGCGGGACCGGTGAGTGCCTGCTCTCTCCTTGCAGCCCCGGGGAGCAGCTCAACCCCTGGGCCACATCTGGGACGGCGCGCACGGAGCCTAGGCACGAACGCAGAATCCACGCACGGAAGGAGGCCGCGGGGTCGACCGGGTGGCTCCCAGGCACAGGTTTCCGGCTTCCTCAGACTCGGACCGCGCACAGTCCGGCCCCCGCCGCCCAAAGCCCCGCCCCGAAGGGCGGCCTGACCGGAGGGAGGGGGCAGGAGCGGGAGTGGCCTGGCGTGCGAGGGGGCAGGTGCGCGAGGGAAGGGGGAGGGAGCGGGAGGGGGCGGGGGTGGGTGTGGGCAGGTGTACGAGGGGGCAGGTGCGCGGGGAGGGGGAAGCGGGAGGGGGCGGGGGCGGGGACCCAGGGCCAGTGTGCCCCGGACCCCACGGACTGTCACGGCGGCACCACTGAGTGTCCCGGTCCGCCCCCAATCTCCCCCAGACCCACGCCGACCGCGCAGGCCAAGGCGTCAGACCCGTCCGCAGCCCATCACGTCTGGCGCACGCCAGGGGCCCGTCCTAGCCAGAGCTCGAGAACAGCAGCGAGCGAGGCGGCGAGGCCAGGGCCCGCAGGAGCAAAAGGCCGCAGGCCGGAAAGCCCCCGTCCAGGCCGCGTCGAGCTGTGAGGAAGTGGCAGGGCCCGACTGAAGCTCCAGAGAGACCCTGGCCGAAGAGCAGAGTCGAAGGGTCAGGGTGGTGGCAGAGACGCTGGACAGGGGTCGCCGAAGTGTGGGGCGAGGCAAGGCAGAAGGCCTAGCGGAGGGGAAGGCGAACACGGAGGTCTGAACGAGGAGAAAAAGAAGGAAGGAAGGAAAGGAGGCGGCGCGGACACAGACCCAGAGCAAGACGGCCAGAGAGAGGAGGCATGCGGGAGCCAAAGGCCTGAAACCCGGGGCCTCTGCCACCCCGGCCCTGGGGGCGGGCCTTCTGGAGGCGGGGCCGCGAGCCGGAATACCCGAGCTGCGGGCTTATCGGAGGCGGGCCCTGGGGTCTCGAAAGCGGTGTTCTGAGGGGGACGGGCCCTCGGGAGGCCGGCCGTGGGGGATGGCGGGCCTGTTAGAAGGCGGGGCCGGGAGCGCAGGTCCTGGGGACTTGGGGTCTTGGAGGCGGGGCCCTGGGGCGGGAGTGCCACCAATCCCGTTCCTCGGTGCCCCAGAAGCGCAGGAATGACCTCTACGGCGGGAGGAATGCAGCCGGCGGCCCCCACAAGGCCCTACCCCCTGCGGCCTGCGACCCCACAGGGGTCCCCGCAGTCCTGATCGGGGCACCTGCCAGGGCGGGCTACGGGCGTGCTACCGAGGCTCTGGGCAGAATCCGATTGGCCCATTTTGGGTCACGTGCCCTCCCCTGAGCCAATCATGGTGGCTATGAAGTGGCGTACTCTGAGCGGCCATCCCGGGCCGCGTGGCTCCGGGGCGGGACCTGTGGTGGACCGCCCCTCCCGGATCGCTCCGAGCTGGAGGTCCCGGCAAGCGTCTGTCCCAGAGGCATCGGAGATCCCCCGAGCAGAAAGGCGGGTGTCCACTTTGGCAACTTGTCTGACTGTATTTGGCTGGGTCAGCTGTTCGCGTGTGCAGCCGAGCTCCAGGCCGAAGGGGGACAGCCGGGCCCCGCTTTCGGCACACCTGCCGTGGGGACAGGTGGGAGGAGCCAGGGCAGACGCGGGAGCCCCAGAGTGGCCCCTGACCCAGCTGTCAGCTCTCCGAGACGTCCAATGGCTGGCAGAGGGCGGCACGGGCTCGCCGTTACGCTGGGGTGTGGCCGACGAAGGGGCAGGAGGTTTGGAGACAGTAGAACCCGTTCGTGCGCAGTGCCACAAGGTGTCTCAAAAGCGCCCAGCGTGACTCCCTCCTCACCGGGAACCTGGCCTTGGAGAGTGCAGGGAGCTCAGACAGCAGGGACTGAGCCCCACCCAGGTCGGACCCTAACCCCGTCCTCATCAGGCCCTGCCTGGGGTCTGGCTCCAGAGTTTAAGCCATTAGAGGAAGGTCAGTCCACAAGAGGGCGGGGGCCCATCCCTAGTGCGGGGCCTTTAGGCTCTGGGCTCACTGTGGACCTGGGAGGAAGGGGGTGCCCAGGCCCAGCTGCTGAGCAGGGGCTGAGACTCCACGGCCAGCTTCTCTATGCCAGGCTGCAGCTCAGACGCCTAGAGATGGAGATCCAGCCTGAGAATTAGGAAAGCCAGAGTGGGATCTCTACAAAAGGGTTTATTTCTTTCCAGCCACGTGGGCATAGCACTTTCTGGGCTGGGGGTGCAGGAGAGTCCACACCAACGCCCCCCTGGGGGAGAGACATCCCTGAGTAGGCGCTCTGCGCCCTCCCTGTCCTTTCTCAGCTATATGAACTGGGCTTCAGCAGGGGCTGGAGCAAGCAGGGTCAGAGGGCAGGCCTTGACCCCAAGCCTCACCCCCCAGCACAGGCTCTGAGGCTTCTTGTTGCACCTGGGGGAGGGGACCACTGCTCAGGGAGAGGCCAGTCCCCAGTCAGGTTGACATCCTGTCCAGAAGGTCCAGGTTAGACTGAGCCCTGAGAGCAGGATAACAGGCTTGAGAGAGGGGGGTCCATGGAACTAGAGGTCTCCTGGGATGTAAGCCCCAGCCAAAGTCACAGTGATAATTAGGATCCCCCTTCCAGGTAGAAGCCCCAGCCAGGATCCCCAAGGTGTCCTCACCACCACTGTGGGGGCCCAGGGGTCTTCACAGGGCCGTCTCCTTGGAGACCTTGGTCCCCAGCTGCCGGGGAGGCTTGAAGCTGAGCACTTCTTTATATGTGACACCTGGGTCGGGGTGGGAGAAATGGACCATCAGGGGAGAAGGGGCCTCATCACCCTTCAGAATCACCTCCTAGGATTCACACCCAGGGTGGAAGCCAGTGACCCAGGAAGAGCACTGGGTCCAGCGCACTGGTACTTGCCCTGACCAGCACTGAGTCCTGTGAGGTGGGGTTGGGGGAGGGGAGAGCTCCCAGGCCCAGAACACAGGCTGTTCGCCACTGACCTAGGGGCCCACCTGGTCCCCAAAAACATCGGAGCCAGAAGTCATTGCTGGAGTGCAGGTGCCAGACAGGCTGCTTTTGTCCCACACACGTGACTTCATCCCAGGCTAGGGCCACACTCAGCCCACCTGTGTCCATCCACAGGAGCTATCCACCCTGATGGGGCTCCTGCCACCCAAACCCACTGCCCCTGGGCATAGCCTGGTGTAATGAGCAGACAGTGTCCTAATATAAATCAGTGTGTCTACTCAAGTGGAGCCACTCAGAATCCCACCAGAACACACCCCAGTTTCTGGATCCAGAATATCCACCAAAACTTAAATGAGAATTTCCACAAACACCCACAGTTTCTACCTTCCTCGCCTGGTGGTCATGGCCCCTGAAATGTGTTCCCAGAGCAAGCCATCCCAAAGGAAGGGAGAAGGCCTGATTTGCTTTCCCTCTGAGCAGTTTGCAAAGGGACAGGTTCTGCTCAGCCTACCCCAGCATTCCCATGCTCACCTGGCCAGTGCAGCACCTGTTTGGGGGACACTGGTCCTCCACAAGCCCAGTTCAGGAAACACTGTGTGTTTAGAGCAGGCGATCTGTGTGGTTTGCCCTGCCCATGGCACCCATGTGTTCCTGCCCCATCAGGTGCCTCCTAGGCCATTGATCTAACCCTAACACCGGGGTCAGTCCACACAGGGGAGGTCTGTGTGAAGCTGGCTATTCCCAGGGAAACAGGAGGTGATGAGAGTTTGCATTCCTGACCAGGGGCTCAGTCACAAACAGGTCACGTGTTCACCATGGTCTGTAGTAAAAGCAAAAGCTCTTACCACTGTGTGTGGGTGGGGACCACAGAAAGGATTCTGTGGCCCGTGGCTTTCAAGTTATCTTCTTTAGCACCAGAAAACTTTCATCAAACCAAACCAAACTTATAAGCACAAATAAGGGCAGGGCCCTGCCAGAGGAATCGAGCAGCCCAGTGGCCAAGGAACAGGGTCTGAGAATCACCAGTCCCGCCCCACCCCAGCCCCATGTGCAGCACCACGGCCCCAGGTCTGAGGCAGAGCCAGGATGGGACCTAACTGCTGTCCTCAGATATGCTCAGCACCCTCCAGGCTGGTCCTGCAGCCACCAACAGAAAGACACCAAGCGCAGCCCTCATTGCCTGCTATTCTGCAAAGCCAGTCCCAGCAAGGGGCCTGAGGACCTGGCAGGTGTCCCTGGGCCCAGCCTGAGGCTCAGCATGTGCTGGTCGGGCCCTGACAGGTGAGGGCAGAGGCCTTTGGTGTAAGACAACAGCCGGTGCCAAGCCCGGTGGCGCTGAGCACGGGCTTCGGTGGGTCTGAGCTGCTCAGCGGGACTAGAAGGGATGGGCAAGGGGTGTGGAGGAGGCTGCCTGGGGTGGGCCTTATCCTGCTGGCGGGACAAGAGGGGTGTGCAGTAGTCAGGTGGGAGGGGTCCTAAAAGGGGCAAAGAGGGGCGCCTGCGTGGCTCAGTCAGTTGAGGGTCTCCTTCTTGGTTTTGGTTCAGGTCATGATCTCAGGGTCATGAGATCGAGCCCTGTGTCAGGCTGCACACTCAGCAGAGTCCGCTTGAGATGTTCTCCCTCCCTGTCCGCCCTGCCTCGCCCACACACACGCCCTCCCCCATGAAACAAATAAGTAAATCTTTTTTTTAAAAGCAGGGACAGAGAGAGACAAGGACAAGCTCAAGAGGTAACAGTGGAGCTCTGGGGGACAAGTGGGTGCAGAAGGGCTCCAGAACGGCCCAGGTCTCTGGCCAGGACATGGGGAAGATGGGGGCAGCCCTGGGGCTGGGCCGGCAGGGTAGGGAGAGGCTAGGTGCTCACAACTGCCCTGAGCCGGGAGCTGCCTCCCAGTTTCCAGAACTCACCTCCGGCTCCTGTTAGTTCTGAACCCCCTGCCAGGGGCATTCTTTCACCCTTCGGCTCCAGCCAGAGGTCACCTTGGCCAAGAAGCCCCACTGCCCTCTGACTGTTGTATTCCTTACATGACCTTCATCCCCAGGTAGGGGACCCAGAACTCTGAGCCCTGCACTGGGCTCCCAGGGTCCCTCCACAGGCCCTGCCCAGAGCCCCCCCCCCAACTCACGTTTCCACTCATCCAGCGTGCGGTCCATATCATCAAAGGACTCGTCGTACTTCTGGGCCTTGGGCTCATCCTCCGTGTCCTGCAGTGACTCGAAGTAGGGGTGGGTCAGCGCCTCGGCCGCAGTCACCCGCCGCTCTGCATCTAGCACAAGCATTTTCTCCAGGAGGTTCACAGCTGCGGGGAGGGCTGGTCAGGGAGGGTCCCAGGCCTTGATGCCCTCGTCACTGACCCAACACTCCCCCCCAGTCCAGTCCTACCCAGAGGACTTGCATTAGTCAGGATGGATGCGAAATCCTTCTTCTCCAACTCGGGGAGGCCCTTCATGTAGTTCTTCGCCTTTTCAGAAAAGAAAGGGTAAGGGACCAACCCACAGACCCAGGCCCAGCCCCTCCAGCCCCCGTCCAGCTCCCGACTGACATCGGCACTCTGCAGCCTCTGCACAAACTCAGCGGGAGGCGTCCCTGTCACCTTCATGATCTCCTTCAGCTGGTCCAGGTCTGTGCTGAGGTGAGGAGCACAGCACAGGGCCAGAGGAGCAGGGCACACCCCCACCTGGCCGGAGCAGCATGCCCAGCCCCCACCCAGGCCCAGCCTGCCCCCCCCCACAAGTGTAGGATACGGTCACTGCCCTTGAACAGCGTCTTCCCTGTGATCATCTCCGCCATGATGCAGCCCGCCGACCAGATATCCACTGAGACAGAAGCCCCTGCATCAGGGCTCTGTGGGCCAGGGAGGGCGGGGGGACACCCATGGGGGGGGACACAGACAAGGGGGCCATCTAGCCTGCCACACCCTCGCCCGGCTCCCATCCCAGCTCAGCAGCCTCCCCACAGAGGAGCCACCATTGGACTTCCCACAAAGAAATGGCAGCAGGCAGGTGTGGCCTGGGAGGCTGGCGTCAGGAGTGGCTCTGAGTCTCTGGGCAGCTTCTCACCTGTCTGCGTGTAGTGCATCCAATTCAAGATGACCTCAGGTGCCCGGTACCACCGAGTCACCACATACCCAGTCATCTTGCTGTCTGCCTGCCTCGCCAGGCCGAAGTCCAGGATCTATAGTCAGAATCAGGAAGGTGGGGCAAAGCGGCCCCCAGGGAACAGGTGGGTCAGCCTGTGAGCCAGGAGAACTGGGCACACCGGGGCCTCCTGCCAACTCTCCAGGACCTGAGGTCATGGCCACAGACTCCCCAGGAGTTCCTCCCCGTGGCCAGTGCACCCAGCCCCACTGACCTCGCCTTCCACCACCCTCAGGAGCAGGCGCCCCGGTGGGTCTCCTTTCCCTGTTCCTCTACTCCCTGCTGACCCCAGGACCTGGCCAGCACATTTGGAGAGGTCCCCTTGGCCCTACCCTGGCTCAGACATGGGGAACTGGGGACACCTCCCTGCCTTCACCTCAATGAGATATGGAGTGTGCCCCATGCCCCCTGCATCCAGTGCCTCCCCTGGCCTGGACGGCTGGGGTCTGGTCCCTCTGCTCAGGCCTGAGGGCCAAGGGCAACAGGCAGATGGACAGGTGGGAAGACCCCCCCCTGACCCAACACACACCTTCAGCTCACAGTCCTCATTCACTGCCAGATTGCCGGGCTTCAGGTCCTAGGGGCAGAAGAAAGGTGGCCGTGCAGCCCCTCCCACGGGGGCACACGGGGGAAGAGTCTACCCCCGGCCAGCCCCACCCAGCAGCCCATCCAGGAGGGTCCTTCGGCCCCCACAGCTGCACACAGGCATCACACACACTCCCCTGGCAGGCCAGCAATGAGGGCTCCTGGCAGCCAGGCCCATCCCACACCTACAGGCCAGAGGAAGTGCCCACCACCAGCAGGACTCACCCTATGGATGATGCCAGCAGCATGGATGTACTATGGGGACAGAGAGAGGGTCAGCGGCGGCCAGCTCACTGGGACCTCAGAGCCATGGGCCAGCAGTCCTACCCCAGCCCCAGCCCGGCCTGCGGCAACCCCCACACACTCCCACCTTTAGCCCCTTCAGCATCTGGTAGACAAGGAACTGGATTCGGTCCTCACTCAGCTTCTCATGCTTCATGAGCTTGCCCAGATCAGTCCCCATGAACGGCATCACCAGGTAACTGAGGGACCGGGGTGGGTGCAGGCGGCAGGTGTCACACCCACTCAGCCCCTGGAGATCCTGGAGGCGCCCCCCGCAGCATGCGAGCTCCACCTTCCACAGGGCGACACCAGGCTCCACCCACCTCTCCAGCGCACACCCACAGCTCTTCCGCCCACCCTGCCCCAGAACATCAGGTGCATCAGGGCCGCACACAGGCTAGGGTCCGGGGAGCGCCAGGGATCACAGGCAGAACAGGGTGCAAGAGAAAGGAGAGCAGGGCCTGTGGGCAGCGGGGGAACGGCAGGGCACATGGGTCGGAGGAGCATGCCGGGCAGGTGAAGGGAGAGAGACACAGAGGACAGACGTGCAGCACCTCGCCAGCACCTCTGCAAGGTCACACGGTGAGGAGCCTGTCCTCAGCCCTTCCCCGGCTCAGACCGTGGCTCTTGGCCGACCATAGTGTAAGTCCAGGTTGGCAGCCACAGGCAGGCCCCCCTGCTACCCCTCCCCTGCCTGCCAGCAAAGGTCAGCAGCTCTAGTTACAGGCTACCCAGGATGCCAGGGTCCCAGAGCACGGGACCTGCCGACTAACCATGCAGTCCCGCGCTCACACCTCCAGCTCCACCCAGCTGTGTCACCACCCTGGGTCCGGGGGGGCCTGTGACAGAGGGTGGGCTGCAGCGTGGGGGAGGGGTGGGTAGTGTGCATCCCGACCCCGACCCGGGCTGCAGAGACCCCCACATGCCAATCCAGAACCCGAGTCAGCAGCCAGGAGCAGCCCAACACGCCTTTTTGCCCTGCGCAGCCTGCCCAGGACCTCACTCACAAGTCTGTGAAATCATCCAGGGTTTCATCAGGGGTGAACACGTCCAGCAGCCCGATGACCTGGGGAGGAGGCCGGAGTACCGTGTGGAATGGGGGCACAGCGGAGGGCATGGGGTTCGGATACACCTACAGCTGTCCTCCGCCCCCCCCTGCCCCCCGTCTCCTGGCAGGGCGGCCTAGCCCTGGCACACACGCCCACAGACACAGGCTATTTTTGAATGGTGACTACAGGGATTCTCTGGGGGAGGGGCAGCCCCAAGTCTGGGGCAGCTCCCAGTCATCCAAGGAGCTCCAGCCCCTTTGCCCTTCCTCCCCCTCTTCTTATCCCCACCGAAGACCCGAGACCAGGGTGGGACAGCCTCCCAGGGGAGAGCCAGCACCCACCAGGTCCACCAGGGAGCCTTGCCTCTGCTGGAGAGGCCCAGGCAGGCCAGCAGCTAGAGCTGGCCCTGCTGATCCCTGGGAGGCCCGTACACCGGAGTGGCCAGGGGGGCAGGTGGATGTGCCGGGGGGGACACCTGGCAGAGGCCATGCGAATGATGGCCGAGGCAGAAGGGAGAACACTTCAAGCATTTGAGGAACACGGGGAGAAAGGCCAGGTGGCCAAGGCCCAGGCTAGGGAGTAGCCAAGGAGAGGCCAGACGGAGCCTGGGCAGGCCCTTGCATGCCAGGTGAAGGTCTGGCTTGGATCCTAAGAGCTGCTGAGCAAGGGTTTAAACAGGTGTGACGCTGAGTGTGTGGGGACAGACGGGAGCGGGGCAAGAGTGGACACAAAGCGGAGGGACAACCAGGTGACCAGGGCCAGAATCACGGGCACAGGGAAGGGGAGGGCACAGAGGGATGTCCAGGGAGGGGCCTGGAAGCCCGTGAGGCCTGGGGCACCAGGACAGTGTCTTGGCAAATAGAGGACACAGTCCCCAAGGGTAAGGGCGCTCTGTCAGGTTGGTAACAGACTTCGGTGCCTCTGCAGTGTGGCTTCTGGCCTGAAGTAGGAGGGAGGGCAGAAGGGCAGGACCTGTCACGGCTCTCAGCTTCTTATAGTCTCAGTGCCCTCCTGAGAAAGGAGGGTTACGGTTGGCAGAGCCTCCCAGCTGTGTGCAGGGCACCACTGAGGCAGGGGCACCTGGCTGCTAGCGGGTAGCACAGACGACTGGGCCAGGGGTCGGAAGCGCCTGAAAAGAAAGCCCTGAGACCTTAGGGGAAGGGCAGGATGGGTGGGTGGGAGTGCAGCACAGTTGGGGAGGCGGATGAAGCCTTCCGTAGCAGACTCTGCCCTCATGGGAACCAAGCCTGGGCATGACTGAGTGTAACCAGGAGGTGGCGAGGTCAGGGCTGGGCTGGTGTCCATCCTGAATGGATTTCACCTGGGAAGGGCTAAGGGCAGAGATGGAAAGTCTGAGTGAATGAAGGACCCACTCAAGGGGCTAAGAGGGTGAGCATCAGCCAGGAGCTGAGGGAATAAGTTCCTGGTGGACATGAGACTCATTTTCCTGGAAGAAGGCTGGTGGCTCTGATGATCCAGGAGGGACCAGACCATCTGTCAAGAGCATGATTAGCCCGGGGACTGGGTACCCAGACTCTCAGCCCTGAGACTGGGCCCAAACTCGGGGTGAGGCAGGAATGGCCTGTGTGGGAGGGGCAGAGTTCAGGGTTGTAGGAGGAACATCGTGGAACAACAGGAGTTCCCCCAGGAGAGAGGAGAGCTCTCAGTAGCCAGCAATGGCCACTAGAAAGGCCCACAGCAGCCACACATGGTGCCCTATGGGCAGGTCTGGGAACAAGGGAGGCCTTTTCCTGGTGGGGCCCCAAATCTGCCATCCTCCACCATGGAAGGAGGCATCTCTGTGCCAGCCACTATGCCTAGTGCCCTCCACACACCAGCTCCCTCAACCCCTCACCACAGGAGACCCCAAGGCTCTAGGCTGCCAGTGCCCAGATGCTAACTCCTGCCCGTGCCCAGCTCTGCATTCCTGAACTGAGGCTTGGGAGGTAGACTGGAGCAGACTGTTCAGGAGAGGAGCCTGAAGGGGTGGAGAAAGAGGACCTCGGGTGTGGCTGTGGAGGATGCCCAGCAAGAGAGAAGAGGCTGAGGGCCCCTTCCAGGATAACCGCTGGTCACATGTGAGCGTCCTCTCTCACCTCCAGGCTCCTGGCTGGAGGCAGGGCTGCGGTGAGCTGTGGACGATGCCCTTGGCCTGAGCAAGTGGCCGTGCCTTGACTAGGACCTGGGTTGAGGAGCCAGATGTGGCCCCAGGAGGAAGCCAAGGAGCTAAGGACTAGACCCTAGGGAAGCAGTCTCTCTCAGAAAGAGGTGGGGCTCTGGCCTCACCACGTGGAGCCACCCCCCCCAAGAGTTCTGGGTATCACGCCCTGACCCCGCATCTCCACCCCAGCACACGGGTAGCAGGGACCCCATCTTCTAGGGCAGGATTTGCTGGCGAGGAGGGAGATGAGCAGAGGCAGTGGACGCGGAGGCCCGGGGCTGGCGGGCCTGGGCGCGACTTACGTTCTCGTGGCGCATGTGCTTGAGGAGGCGCAGTTCGCGGTAGGCGCGCTTGGCGAAGAGCTCCGACTGGAAGGGCCGGTACAGTTTCTTGATGGCCACCTTGGCGCCAGTGCGGCTGTCCACGGCCGAGCTGCGGGACGCACTGGTCAGCGAGAGGGCCGAGCCACACCGCGCCGACGCCCGCCACCCCGCCCGGCTCCCGCTCACCACACCGCGCCGTAGGCGCCGGAGCCCACGGGCTGCAGGTCCTGGTACACGGCGCGCACCTCCCAAGCCGTCTTGGTCACCTCCTGGCGGTAAAAGCCCCTGCGGGCGGGCGGTGGAGAGCTCATGGCGCCCCAAGCACCGCCCCCGCCACGGACCCCCTGGGCGCTGCGCCCCGAGGACCGGGGGCCCGGGATCAGCGGGACTCCCTGGGCGCGCGCCCGGGGCCACCGCGTGGGCAAAGCCTGCTGCGCGCGGTCGCCCGTCCGCCGCTGGGGCCCTCCGGCTCTCCCCTCCTGGGGCCGCCCTCCAGGCCGTCAGGAGTCGCCGACCCCGGCCCGACCCCAGCCCCGGCCCGGGGAGCGCGCGGTCCCTCCCCTGCCCGCGGACCAACCGGCCCCCAGGCCGCGCGCACGTGACGCCCCCGCCGGCCCTCTGGCCCCAGCGGAAACCTGAGGCGGCCGCCGCGGGGGGAGGGCCGAGGGCTGGGGGGAGGGGCGGAGCGGGGGAGGGGAGCGCCGCCAGGCCGCGCAGGGCCGGCCCGGAACGCACCGGAGACCCCGGCCGCCTCCTCTCCCAGGCCGGACTCCCCCGGCCCGGGTGCGGGGTGTCTTAGCACAAGTCCCGTGGGGCGCGCGGCTCCTCTTTAGTAACCACGCCCCCAGGGAGCTGGGCCCATCCTGGGCAGCCGGAACCGCAGCGCTTCTACTCCCAACTGCAAGTCACTGTCCACCAGCCTGGCCAACTCCACCCCACCAACCCGGGCCCCACCCCCGAGGCCCCTGAGCTGAGCCCTGTGTCCCCCACGTCAACGGCCCACCTTGCAGGCCGCCCCCTTCCCCTGGGGCTGATCCATCCACGTCCTAGTGTGGGGTCCCGAGCACCTATGGCCTGCATCCCCCTCTCCCTGTGACCAAACCTAGGCTGCATCCCCAACATCCCTCCCCGGGACCACGCGATCCCAAGCCTCCCAACCCCTGGAGCCAGAGAGGGTGGTCCTGTGGGTCTCCCTTGGGCCCCGGTGCACACCCAGCTCCCTTCTCTCCACCCACCTGGCAAGTGGGAAACCTGCTCCAAGCATGTGCAAGTCCCTTTGCCTGTCCCACCTTCTTCCCGTCTTTCTCCCTCCTGTTTGTCCTGAGCCTGGCCTGAGCCTCTCCTCTCTCTGCAGAAAGTTATACCTGACCCCAGGGGTGAAGGAGGGTCCTACTTGGGCCCTCAGTGCCCCCCCTTATCCCTAGGTGGGGGCATCAGCATCATCCTTCCAGAGGTCTGGCCACATCCTGCACCAGATGCTCCTGGAGGACAGAGCAGGGGCCTCTGTCCCCGTCCCCAGCCGCCCCCAGTCCAGTGACCCAGGTCTGAGACGGAGTGGGGTAACAGGATCCTCAGGGCCCCCTGCCTTTCCCTCTGTGCCCTGCTGGCCACCATGAATCAGCAGCTCAGAGCCGGCCAGAGCAGCTTTGCACCTGGGCTGCAGGCTAGTCTTCCGCAGCACCCAGCAGTTGGAGACTAGCCAAAGAGAGCGGCCTGGGGCCACTGGAGCCACCACCACCTGTGCCCCTCATGCCCTGGGCTGCCTCCTCCAGGAAGCCCCTAGCTGGCCCACTTACTCCCTGCAGTGGAGCCCAGGGGTCTGGCAGGTTTCCCCATGTGGGGCATGTCCCAGCTCTGCTCCCATCCCCGGCACACCCCACCCCCCAACAGCAGGACTTGGCCCAACCTGGTCTGCAGGGTTCCTTAGGACCTGAGGCCCAGTAGCCACACTGACCAGGCCCCTGGTGTTCCAACTCCCAGATGGTCTCCTCCCCCAAGGCCCAGGGCAAAGGCACAAATGCCCCCGTCCTAGGGACATTTTGCCTGATCCCTGTTGAGGCCAGTGCCCTTCCTCACCTGAGCTGCAGTGAACGGTAGGAGCTAGTAGCTCGGTGTATGTCCTGAGGGCTGAGGTGGACCTCTTTCCCCTTAAGCAGGAAGGAAAGGAAAGTTTTCCCACTTTACCCAGCTCCAGGGAAGGATAAGCCTTTGCTCCCAGAGATCGTCCCCCAGCAGTTTCCCTGACCACTGATCTACAACCAGACCAGAAGCTGAGCTTGCCCAGTGAGCTTCTCAGCAGGGCAGCTGGGGTTGATTTGTGCATGGCCATCAAGCTCTGTCCCGGGTCAGAGCCCATTAGCCTGGGTGTGGAACTCACCCCACCCCACCCCCAGTGGCCCTGGGCTCTCCGGGAGCAGGGAGGGTGCTGGGCTGAATATGGCTGCTTGTCTGACTGGAGACCCAAGGGATCTGGGCGGTGCAGGGTCTGGGGGGACCAGAGCAGCTGGGGGTGTGACGCACAGATCCAGCCACCCTCTCCCCAAGCAGTGGGGACAGCCAGGCAGCGGGGCCTCAGGACTCAGGACAAAAGCTGAGTGAGAGAGAACCCCCTTTATTGTGAAACCCTCGTGCAGGCACTTGACGTTGAGACCTCTGCAAGGTGGGAGGTCACCACCTGACACACGGAACACCACCCCCTCACAGAGAAGCCCCTCGATGGGGGACCCACACCCCCGACACGTCTTAGGCAGGGTCACGTCCCAGAGGTTACTAGATCAGCTCCGTTCTGGAAGAAGGGAGGATGCGAGCTGACCCATAGGCCAGAACAGCCCAGCGCTCAGCTGCAGGGCTGGAGGGTGGGCAGAGGTAGAGTGGGCAGAGGCTTCTTCATCAGCTCCAGGCCAAGGTCAGGGTCTGAGTCCAAGGGTACACTGGTGGGCGCCACTCCCTGCTGCCGAATCAAGGCTGGAGCCCCTGTGCCCACCAGCTCTTCATGCCTGCCACAGCCCCCACACTCAAGGAGAAAGTCCCTGGCTTTTGTCCCCTGGTTGCCCCTTGCCCACCTGAGCCCTTCGCATGGTGCACCCAGGATCTCAGCGGCAGCACCCCACCCCCCACATCAGGAACTGAGGGAAAGGAAGTAACAGTACGGCCCCTCACTTCAGGCTTCTTGCTGGTCACGGCACCCACAGAGTCACACGCGCCTCGACATGTCAGTGCCAGGAGTGCACATTAGTACACGTGTGCCCCCCACAGCCCAGGTGAACACGTGGCCCTGGGATGGTCTGCTCATGTGATACCTGGCGGCAGTCTCAGCTCTCAGACCTTCAGGTCTCGGCATTTCCCAGGGTAGCCCCCACTTCCAGGTCAAGAAGCTCTGACAAGCAAGACCCTCCCTTCAGTCTCCAGAGGCCCCTGGCCCCAGTGCACCACGCCCTCCAGAGACAGCCCTCTGGGACTGAGAAGATCTGGAGACAGACACACTCCCCAGGGGATCCCCTGTGGCATCCAGGGGAGGTCCTAAGGGAGACCTAGATTGTTGGAAGGAGGCAGGAGGACCGAGGAAGTCCAGGATGCTCCGTCTAGACTCCTACACCCGCGGCTTGCACACATGCACACCATCGTGCATGCACATGCATACAGACTGCCCACGAGGAGCAGCGTGCAGGCGGGGGACCCCAGGCTAGGGTCAGGGCACTGGCCACAGTGGTGTTGGGAGGCACTCCTCGTGGGAACGCGGCAGGCTGAAGAAATGGGCCGGCATGCTCCAGCCCGTCTTCTGGTCCCCGTGGCTGGTGGGCACATGCCCCTCACTGCTCAATCTCCAGGCTGCCAGGAGACTGCGGTGGCTCTGCAGGCTTGAAGCTGAGGACCTCCTGGTAGGTGAGCTCTGGGAAGTGAAGGGAAAGGGTGACATCATGCTGTCACTGGGCCACTGCCCCTGCCTCCCAGTCCGGTGCCACTTGCCCAGCCCAGGACCACCACCCTGAGGGCAGCCTCAGCCCCTGGGGCTTCCTTCCAGAGCCTGCCCTGTGCCGCCCATGAGCCTCTGCTGGACACACCCAGCCCCAGGAGTGCGGGGAGTTCGGGGACCACTCTGGGCAGGAGCTGGACACCTCCAGCAGGAAACAGGCAGCTCCTAGCCTGCGGGGAAAATGAAGCCCTGAGGCCCCTGGGCTCCACCGCTCCCAACCCCCAGCCCTCCTCAAGCCCACCCTTCCACTCCTCCACGGTGCGCTCCTTGGCCTCAACGCTCTCATCATAGGGCTCGGCCTCAGGCTCATCGTCAGGGTCATGGTACTGGCTGAAGTAGGCATGGGCCAGGGCCTCGGCCGCACTGACCCTCTGGTCACTGTCGAGCACCAGCATCCTTCCCAGCAGGTCCACAGCTACGGAGTGGTCAGTGGAAAGGCGGTGGTCAGTCGTGCATCTAGGGCCAGACATGGAGCCCAGCCCAGACCCAGGGCCCATCCTCACCCAGGGGGTTGGCTCCATGGAAGATGCTCCTGAGGTCCTTCTGGGGCATGGGGGGCAGGGACTGGATGTATGTCCGGGCCTGGGGGCACACAGGAAGGGCCTGAGGGGGTGGCTCACACCCTACCTCCCCTGGCCCGAAGCCAGGCAGGGACTTGCTGAGAGAAGCCCCCAGACTCATTGACTGCAACAGGACTGGACAAGAGCATGCATAGAGGGGCGCCTGGGTGGCTCAGTCATTAGGCGTCTGCCTTTGGCTCAGGTCATACTTTCAGGGTCCTGGGATCGAGCCTCACATCGGGCTCCCTGCTCGGCAGGAAGCCTGCTTCTCCCTCTCCCACTCCCCTTCCTTGTGTTCCCTCTCCCGCTGTGTCTCTCTCTGTCAATCAAATGAATAAAATCTTTAAAAAAAAAAAAAAAAAGGAGCATGCACGGACCAGAGGCATCCCCCACTTTGGATATGGTGGCTCCAGAGCCTTACCTGGGTCTCCATGCCTGGAGCACCCCACTGTCCTTGGCAAAAGCACTGCTAGTCAATGCTGAGACTGTGCCCTCACTGTCCCTCATGCCAGGAATGTCTTCCCTGTTCACCTGTTTCTCCTTGGGCTCTATTCCACTGTGACCCATGTTTCCCACATGGTTCCCGGTCTATTCCCACAGAGCTTCCTCCAGAGCGCCCAGGAGCTTGGTTAGCAGAGGTTGCTGGTGGCTGGTGACTCACGTGTTCTGAGGATATCTTTGCTAGAACCTCAGGGCTGGGTGTGCCCACCACCTCCATGATTCGCTTCAGCTGGTCGATGTCTGACTGGCTGAGGAAATGCCTACTGGCCAGGAATAGACCCTTCCCAGGCCCCCAGATCCCAGACCTTGGAGCACTGCCCAAAACCTGCTCTCCTACAGCTGGAGCCAGTGAGCCTAAGGTGGCCCAGCGTGGGGCAGAGGAGGCAAGGCCAGCCAGAAAGGGCCAGCGCCCACCTCCCCTGAGCCCCACCCAACAGAAGGGGACCCTGGCTCACCCTCCTCCCCAACCTGGGCCAAGGATACAGTCATTTCCTGGAAAGAGAGCCTTTCCCTGGAGCAGCTCAGCCATGATGCAGCCCACAGACCAGATGTCCACTGTTGGGGAAGGAGTCTCCATTAGTCTGCCCTCCCCAAAGACCCTCTCAGAGAATTAGGGATCTGCTCAGACTGTGCCAGCTCAGTGGCCTCTCAGTCACACCCCGGCCCCAAAACAGCAGAGACCCCCTTACTCCTCTAGGTACAACCCTGGGTAAGGGGAAGAGTTAGCCCAGGACCTATTGTGCTTGGTCCCTCTAAGGTCTGTTTTTGCATGACGGTCCCTGTCCTCCAAAGCTAGACACACACCTCCCCAACGGCCTTGGCTTTTGCCCCATACCTACCCACCCACCCTCCCCAGGCCCTGGTGTGAGCTCTGCCTGCCCACCGTGGTCCAACACAGCACACCTGCCCCTGTGTGGTTTGACATCACCTGTCTGGTTGTAGTGCATCCAGTTGAGCATGATCTCAGGTGCACGGTACCAGCGAGTGGCCACATAGCCAGTCATCTCTTCATCAGCCTGGCGGGCTAGCCCAAAGTCCAGGATCTAGAGCGACCACCAAGCTTGTCAGCACCTCCCTGAATGCCCCCTCCACGGCCGGGCAGGCCCCTCACCCACAGGCGGCTCACCCTAAGCTCGCAGTCCTCGTTCACAGCCACGTTGCTGGGCTTCAGGTCCTGCAGGGCAGGTGGGTTGTGAGTGCTGGAAAAGCACCTGGGCCGGGCCTGCAGAAGCCCCGACCCTCACCCGGACGCCGCACCTACCCGGTGGATGATCCCCGCAGAGTGGATGTACTGCGAGGGGGAGAGGGGGACACGGTGGGAGGGTCAGGTTCTGACCCCCGGCACCGCGCCCTGTGCCCGCCCACGCGACGCCCACCTTGAGCCCGCGCAGCAACTGGTAAACCAGGAACTGGACGTGCTCGTCGCTCAGCGCCTGGCACTTGACGATGTTGTTCAGGTCTGCGCCCATCAGGGTGGTCACCAGGTACCTGGGAAGGGTAGGCGGTCAGCATAGAGGCCCCGCCCCCCACCGGACGCGCTCCTGCGTCGGCTGCCACTCACACTTCGCTGAAGTCCTCAATGGAGGTGGCCGGCGTGAACACGTCCAGCAGCCCGATGACCTGCGTAGGGACGGGGGTCAGGATTCGGAGCTCCCGCCGGAGCGCCCCCTGGGTGCTGCGTGCCCCGCGGGGAGCCCCGGCAGCTCGGCCGCCCGCCCCGGCGCGCCCCACTCACGTTCTCGTGCTTCAGGTGCTTGAGCAGCCGCAGCTCGCGGTAAGTTCTCCGCGCGTGGATCAGAGACTGGAAGGGTCGCGACAGCTTCTTCACCGCCACCTTCTGGCGCAGCCGCGCGTCATAGGCTGAGCTGCAAGGGCCCTGAGTGAGGCGGCGCACGGGGGGGGGGGGGGGCCGGCCCAGCGCCCCAGGCCCTGCTCCTGTCGGGCCTGTTCTTCCCCGCCCTGCGCGGCGCTCAGACGGTCCCTCGGGTTGACCGGCACCTGGGAGGCCTCTCCTCTGTGCCTCCTTGGGGCCTGCTCCTTCTTCAAGAGGCGGCCCGCCGGCATTCCAGCCCAGAGGGTCCCGGCCTGCCCCACCAGGGAGCCCTAGGGCAGAACCTGGATCTTCCCCCCCCAGCTCAGCATGGGGCTGGGGGAGAGTCTCCACCAACTGGTCAGGAAAACAGCCATTGCAGACCATCCCTTTTCACCCCAAACTGTCCTCCTGCTCCCCTATTGGTTCATGGCTCCGGGAGGCTCCCTCAGGGTTTCCAGAGCCACCTGCAAAGCCCCTGGGTCCCCACACTTCTGAATATACAAAATATGGAGGAAAAACTGGCCAAAAGCGTTTACCGCATTATTATTTTTAAGAGTGAGAAACTGGGTACTGTGAAGTGTCTGGGCCCAGAGAACGTTCCCCTTGCCGCACCCTATTCCCCAGAGGTCCAGATGCTCCACCTCCACACCGGCTTCCACAGCCATCTACTCTTCACAGGAGACACAACAGTCATGGGCATCATCTTCAAATGCAAACGGCCTGCCCCCCCACCCTCCCAGAGTCCTGCTGGCCTCCGCATGGAAGCCCTGCTAAGAGCCATCCATGCCTTCAGAGACCGCTTCCTCTCCCTGATAATCACTCCTTCCCTCCCTCTCACTTCACATCCACTCTCTAGATCCCGCTTCCCCCAGCAACGAGTGGAGTCTACACAGCCCAGGGAGCAGCTCCTGCAGCACCTGGGATGTCCATGGGCCCAGGTGGTGGTGAAGGAAAGCCAGCTAGGTGCCTGAGGCATCCACGCCCCTTCCCCCAGACTGTGGCCTGTTGGGGAAGGTCCACGGCACTTCTGGAGAGGCAGGTAGGGGAATGGCTTCTACCACGGGGCAGCAGATCCTTTTGCCCAATTGTGTCTGCACAATCGAGTGACAGGGATTTGGCACTGGCTCACCAGCTTCATCAGGAGAATCCAGGAACCCAGGAGAGGGCCATCACCTGCGCTGGGCACCGCCCACTAAGTGCAATGGGGAGAGACCCAGGCCTCCTTTGGGGAACTTGATACTCTCTAGGAACTCCCAGAAGGTGATTCGAGACCGGAGGTGATTCCAGCAAGGACTCTATATTCCGCAGGGACCACTCATGCATTATCCTGACCCTCTTCCGGCCCTTGAGGTCTTAGAGATGAGGAGAGAGGCCTGAGGCTGGAATGGATGAAATGGCCAGCCTGAGGATTCTGGCAAGCGGGCCAATGACAGCAGATTGGGGAGCGGCAGGGGAGGGAAGAAGCCCTTGCTCCGGCTCCAGCACTGACCTCGGGGGTTTCAGGAAGTCCCGCTCTTAACTTTCTTTCAGAGCCAGGAGCAATGCCCCATCCCTAGGGGCTCCGGCCTCCCCACCTCCAAGACTCCCTCAGTGGACTGCAGCCACCTGGCTCAGGCCTTGGTAAGGACCCCGCTGGGTTTTGGGGGGCACCTCTCAACATCCACACCCACAGTTAGCCCATCAGTATTGCACCTGCAACCGACTTCCTGCAACCGCCTTACCCTAAGACCCCCCAGTCCCTCCCCAACCCCACACAGGCCTCAGCCAAATCCCAACCCTCTCTCCCACTTCGACTGTCCTCTGTCTGGGCCCCAGGCCCAACTGTGGGGCTGTGGTCTGAGCTCTCTTGGTTAGGGCAAGAAATGGACTGGGGTGTAGACCCCCCAAGTATTGTAGGGATAATGGTAGGTATCTCTGCTCAGGCCTAGGCCCCATCCAGAGTCTGACACCCTTATAAAACGGGAGGGGGTTAGGACCCGCCCGGGAGTTTGAGGCCATTCTAAGGGGAGGGATCCTGCCCTCCCCCAAGCTGGGCTTTTCCTTTTGCAAACAAAACTACCCACCCTAGTAGCCAGTGATCCGCCAGACCCCAGGGATGCCAGACCCTTGACGGGGGGGGGGGGGGGGGGGGGGGGCGGGGGGGCCACCGTAGACGCATGCTTGCACATTTAGGGGCCCGGGAGACCCGCCCTTTCGCCGACTGTGACGCCGCAGGATTTGGGCCTGGTGGGGGATGCTCCGGCTGGGACGGGGCGGAAGAACGACCCCTCTGCCCAAGCCGGAACGGCGCCCGGCAGGAAAGTTTCCTTCACGCCCCCCACCCCCCATTCATTGCTGCGCTCCGTGAAAGGCCCGGGGGCGGAGGCGGGGCGAGGCCCCACCCCACGCCAGGCACCTCGCAAAGGGAGGGGAGGGGGCGCGCGCTCAGTCCCGCCCGCACCTTCCCGCCCTCCCCGCCGCCCCTACCAGACCGAGCCGTAGGCCCCGGAGCCCACCGGGCGCAGCCCCTGCAGCCGCTGCGGCACCTCCCACACCGTCTTGTTGAGCTCCAGCCGGTAGAAGCCTGCGCGCGGGCCCGACATGTCCGAAGCGGCCGCCGCCCGGCCCGCGCCCCGCCCCGCGCCCCCGCCCCCGCCCCGCGCCCCCGCCCCGCGCCGGAGCCCGAGCGGAGAGGACGGAGGGCGGCGGGAGGAGGCGGCGGCGGGCGGCGGCGCGGCGCGGGGCGGGGCCGGGGGGGCGTTGCGCGGGGACAGACGTGCGGCTTCCTGCCCCTGGCTGGCGGCGGCCCGGCGCGAACCAGCCCTGCTGTGCCCTCCCCAGCTCGGAGCCGGAGCCGCTGCGCCGGCGCAGGGGGCGGGACGGCCGGCGTCCAGCTCGCCGCCCAGCCCGCTTCTACCTCCTGGGGTCCGCACTTCCCCAAGCATCCGCCCGCATTCTGTGCTCGGCCGGGCACCGCCCCATCCAGGACGCCACCGCCTCCGCTCCCCGCACCCTCCCCTGCCGGCGCCCGTGCCTGTACCTCCGGTGCATGCATCCCTCCTCGCCCACCCCCTGCTCCGGGCTCTGCACGACACCCCCCACGCAGCCTGCTCCCTCAGAAATGAAGGGGAACCCTCACAATCAAAAAAGCCAGGGCAGAGACTTTTTTCATCAACATAGAAAAACTGGACGTGTGGTTGGATAGGTCCCCCTGTGGGGTGGGCAGATGGACGCGCCCTGGATCCTGGGCTCGCCGGCTTCCCTCTCCCTTGGAGGCCGTTCTGGCCCTGGCGGTGTGGTTCGTCACCTGGTAAACTTCCGTGGACTGATAGCGGCCTCCCGCCCTGGTCAGGCCTGGGGAACCAGCCCTGTCAGGACCAGGGACAGCGGCGGCACCAGGGGACCTTTGAGGTTCTGTACCCATAAAAGGCTATTCCCCAAACGGGTCCTTCTTGGTTCCTGGTACCTTTCCTCCTTCCAACCCCGCCTGCCTCGGCTGCCACCTCTCCCAGGAAGCCCACCCTGACTTTCCTAGGTACTGAGGAGCTCCTCCGGTACATAACCGCAGTTCCTCCTCCGCGCACGACACGTTTCCTCGCGTCCTCTCATAGCCTGGAAGGGTGATTTCTCACAGGCTGCTGTCACCGACAGGGGAATGTTCTCATTACAGCAAGACAGCTTCCCCGCATCTGTCTAGCGCTCTGGGCCCGCGCATCTTTACTTCCCACTTAGAAGTGACAAGTGTTCGGAGACAGCATTGCCCCCGTGACAGATGCCCCCTGACCCTCTCTGTGGGGAGAGCACTGGGGGGCGCTGCCGTTTCCCAGGAACGTGGGCAATCGGGCTGTGTTACCCGACCTTCTACCTCTTCCAGACAAACTACAGCCCGGGTTTTTATGTGAAATCTCCTGATTTTAAATATTGGCAGCCAGATTAAAATAAAACATGTCAACGCAATACCGGGCAAACATAACTGCCCAGCGAACCCGGACCGTGGCGTGAGCCGCGTCCCAGTCGAGCCGGCCAGCCTTGCACGACTTCGGCCAAGTCCCGAGCCATCCCCAGCCTCAGTTTCCCTTCTGGGAGCCGGTGTCGGCCGGGCGGTGATGGGGGGAGGACACCGGCGTCCGCTCCCACAGCCGCCTCTCTCCGCGCCTCCTTGGGAGTCCCGGCCCTGCGGTGCGTTTCCCGAGCCGGCAGAGGCGCGCCGGGGTTTTGTGCGGAGTCGGTGGAGCTTCAGCTCCGGGCCGGGAAGAGGCGCGTCCAGCGGCAGGCGGTGGGCGCTGGCCGCGCGGCCGGGCATAAGGGGAGCGGCCTTGGTTTCCGCCGGCCCGGGCCAGGTTCCCATGGCGACAGGTCCCGCCCTTCCTCCCGGCGCGGGGTGGGATTGTGCCGCCCCTAGGGGAGCCCGGGCCCAGCTCAGCGAGTCGGGCGGAGCGGAGGCCCTCCCTCATGATTCATCCCCGGTGCGCACCTGGCCCCCAGGCTGGCGGATCCTGGCCAAGCTGCCTTCTGGGTAGGGTCGGGGTTGTAATACTGCAGAGGGGTTACTAGGGGGTTTCCGGTGGTGGTTAGGGTGGGGAGAGGACACAGGGCCGGACAGGTCCAGGAGTCCCCTGGAGAGGAGACACCGGTGGAGCTGGGCCAAACGTCCACGGTCCTGACTCGCCAGGACTTTGCCCGACTTGAGGACCAGAAAAGGATGGTGGTGGGCTGGAGGGCTGTGGCAGGCTGAGTGGGGCCACAGCAGGGATTTCATTTTTGTTCTCAGGCTGTTGGGGAGCCCTGCTGGACATGTTCACAGCACCACCCTGGCCACCAGGTCCAGAACGACTGTTGCTTGGTCTGGGTGAGAGAGGCCTAAGCCCAGAGAAGTGGGTGGCGCGGAGCGGAGAGCAGCAGGGTATGTGTGGGGGGGTGGCGGGGTGGCAGGTGCTTCAAGTGTGAGCGGGAGCACAAGTGGGGGAGCCAGGCCAAAGAGCTTCCTCCCCAGACAGCAGCCCTGGGCCTGAGGACCCCCATCCCTGTCTCCCTCCACCCTCCCCTGGGATTCAGTTGCCCTCAATATCAAGATCCCACTCCTTGTCTCCATGTCCACTGGTCCAGGCCACCCTTTTTTGGCCACTTACTAGTCTCCTGGCTGCACTTGTCTCTGAGGTCAGAACGACATCCTGTCATGGGGGCCAGGTGATGGGGGGGGTGTTCATGATGTTTAGCAAGCAGGGCATGGCCTTAGGCCGTTTTCTGCAACTTGGAAGGAAAGGTCATTGAGGGTGTGTGTGGCTTCCTCCCACCCTTGCCTCCCTGCCCCCCACATGAGGAGGAAGTGGGGAAGTGGAAACAGGAGGGTGGGTCATCCCTCAGTTTGTCAGCATCCTGACTATTCGAAGCTGGCCTGACCCCCACCACCGCCCCCTCCCACCCCAACATGCATGCCCAATTTCTACCCTTAACCGGCCCCATGAAAGGACAGCCCCCCTGGATCTCTTCACACTCCTGTTCTCCCTGGGGGGTAACCCCATCTGCTGGATCTGCAGCCCCTTCCTCTCTCTCTAAGCTTCACAGAATGTAAGGGGGTCCTGACTCAGCTCTTGCCTGGCTGTCCAGTTTGCGGGGGGAAAGGAGCGGCTTGTGGAGGTCCAGTCTGGAAGCCCAGTGCTCTAGGTTCCCACCTCCCTGCCCCAGGCATCCACAGCTTGGCACTTCCAGACTGTGCCCCACCTGCTTCCGAACAGCTGAATCTCGGGGAACCTAGTGTGGGTCATAACCGTGTCATTTTGGGGTTCCTGGGATGGGGGATGTCAGTTGTTTGTCTAGTACCCCTTCCTTGTGGGAGATATCCACACCTGTTCCATGTGGCTTCTGTGGGGCTGCCCCCGTGCACAGGTGGCTCATGATCAAGGCCTAGCCCATCCCCAGCCACAGCGATGCCCCAAGTCGAGGAGACACAGTCTGGGGTTGCCCATGAACAGCATCCCCACTGTCTGAGGACATAGCAGCATATGCTGGGAAGCAGTTCAGACATCTGAAACCATGTGAGCACCTGAATCCAGCCATATCTGAGGCTGGCCGGACCACCACCATGTCCTTATTTTGGAGCCACCAAATCCCCTTTCTGCTGGGTTGGTGTCCTTGGAGCATTAAGAGCTCTCTCAGGGCAGGCCCTGAACAGTGTGTATTTATTCAATGAAGGGCCCGACATGCTGATGCTGTGTGTGCGTGGACACGTATGTGTGCCTGATAGCTGTGGGGTGGCCTGTCTCACTGCTGTAGCCCTGCATGCAACACGGGGATTGGGAGCAACACCCTTTCCCTATCACCAGAATCCCAGACAACCCCCTCCCTCAGGCATTGGCAAACGTACCCTCACTCTCTGTTACGTGGCCCTTCAGCCTGACTTATGTCCTAAGTCATCCTGGAGCTGTTCTTGGGACCAAGAAGCTGACCCTAATGGCCCCACAGCCTAAGCAGGGGGACCCAGGGCCCTCTCTCCCAGAGTCATGCCAGTGTCTGGTGGGGTTTGCACACAGCAGTGACTTAATGTGTGCTGGCTGGACCATGCCGGTGAAGTACCCCCACCTTAGAAAAGGGGACACTGGTCCCTGAGAGCTCAAGGTCCAGACAATAATCCCAAGCCACGCCCACCCCTGTGGGTGGGGGGCAGGTCCAGCCACTCAGCCCAGGCAAGACAGGCGGGGAATGTCTCGCCACCAGATGGCGCCAGATCCACCCAATCCCAGCCCCCCCCCCCCACCCCCACCCCAGCCACCTCCCTATCCCCCTCCCTGTCCCCGTCTGGAGCCAATCTGTTCCAGGATCACCGTCAGCCCCTCTCCTCGCTCCAAACCTCCTCGCCCCAGGCTGGCGGATCCTGGCCAAGGGCAGGGAGGGCGTGGACTCCGCTGCACATTCCCCTGCCCCCACTGCAGCCCTGACGGCCCAGAGGAACCACCTGCCCACCTGAGCTAGTGTCCACAGAGGAAGATCTTAAGCAGGACAGGCCTGGGAACAGGGGCAGGCAAGCACCGACAGCCAGTCTGCGGCCACCCCAGGAGGAACCCAGCCAACCAGCAGAGTGAAAAAGACAGCTGTATTTGATTTACAATTAACAAGATTTACAAAAGGGGGTGGGGGTGAGGGTGGTCCTGGCAGAGCTGCTCGAACCCCACAGACCTGGGCAGGGCCTCCAGGACAGCCTGTCTGACAGGCGGAAACCTGGACCCCCGTCTGCCGGGGCCCCTCTGGCCACCTGGGCCTCGACGTCTGACGTCCAGCTTGACCTTGGAGGTCGGGCCCGTGGTGCAGAGTCCACCCGGAGTGCCAGCGGCCCCACAGGGCAGGCCAGGTGAGGTCAGGAAGGCATCGTACCATTTTACTCCTCCCGTCCCGGCGGGGCAGACAGACAGTCTGGGCACTAGGCCCTGGGGGCTGCAGGCACTCACACCCCACCCGAACAGGCCAAACCCAGGGATCTCGGGCAGCTGCTGGTGCTCAGGGAGGGGGACCTGAGGCCCCACGGCCCCCAGCGACCCAGCGCAGCGCCAGGGGCGTAAGGCACATTTGCGAATCGCTTGGGAGGTGTGACACAGACACCTGATGCTGGTTCTGCAGGAGGGGGCTGGTGCTGGTATTGCTAAGAAAGACACTACAGACACCAGACACCGAGGTGAGGGCTCCCGCGGGCACCCACACGCGGACACCCGGGGGTTCTTCCTCTGCTGGTGAAAGGTAAGGGCCTCACCACTTGGCCTCGTGTTCCAGGGGCCGCCCAATGCCTGACACGGGGCATCACGCACCTGTGCCCAGAGACAGTGGTGGCAGAGGTCAGAGGTTAGAGGTCTGTGACTTTGTTCTCAAGTGCAGCCGCGATCTGCTGGAGGCGGAAGGCCAGCTGCATCTTCTGGGCGGCGGGATCCTCCTCCAGCGCGTTGATGATCTGAGGGTGGGCCACGTCAGACCGCAGGCCAGGGAAGGGGACCACCCAAGTGCTGCCTCCCCTGGAGGACACCCCGTACCTCGTCATAGTACTTCTGCGTGTACTGGTAGAGCTGGTGCAGGGCCACAAGGGTGTTGAGGGAGTCTGTGTGTGCCTGGGGGCGTGGGGAGGGGAACGAGAGTGAGACCCAGGGCAGAGGAGCAGGCCAAGGGTCCCAGGCATGTCAGAGGGATGTGGGGTGGCCACAGACAGACATACTCCCCCGTCCACACAAACACACTGCTCACAAACCCCTCTCCCCAGGGCACAGCAGTCACACACAGGGGACAGCCCATCTGGCCCCACCCTCTGCTTCATCCCCCCCACCCCCAGAACAGTCTCCGGCCCCACTCAGCAGGGGGCTTTGGGGGAAGGGCGTGGGTGCCTCATGTGGGTAGGGTCAGTTGGTTCATCCCCCGCATCTCCTCTTACCCGGGAAATCTCTGCCAAGTGTGTGTTCATGTCCTGGTCACTGACCTGCACCATCTGCCTGATCCCCTTGTAATAACTGCAGGAGCGTGGGGGTACGGTTAGGGAAGGGGTGGGGCAGTGGGTCCCGAAGGCTGGACCTGAAGCTACCCAGCAGAGCCCCCTCCCAGTCAGAGACCTGAACCACCCCCAGGGGCCCACTGGGTGGGGTCAAGGGTAGGTGCCCAGGGTCTGGCTGGGGGGAGGGGAGCACTCACTCCTCTACCATCTTCTTGTAGGTGGAGATCTCCTTGGCGTAGAGCAGCTTGTTGCTGGGGGAGTCCTGTGGGGGACAGAGCCAGGCGCCCAGCCACTCAGCACACCCACAGAACAGAGAAAAGGTGTGTGGGGGACAGAGACCCAACCAGGGAGCCACCCTTGCCTAGCACAGACAGGAGGGGGGCTTCCAATTCTGTGGGCTCCCACGAGTGAAGGTGGGCCTCCTCACCTCCTCACCCCCATCACAGCCATGGACACTACCCCACCCAGTCCCTCCATGCCTCCCGGGCAACCGCCTACATCTCCCCACCCCGCCAGAACGGCCTGCAGGGTCCACTCACGCGGCTCAGCTTGTGCTCTGTGCGCGTACAGGCGTCCATGAAGGTCTGGGCGATGACTGACAGGGAGGCGTCCACCACCTCGTGAACGTGGACATCGAAGATGAAATGGGGGTTCTTGAGGATGTTCACCCAGAACCGGAGTGGTAAACTGAGGCAGAGCGACAGGAAGTGAGGGGCCGCTGAGACCCTGGGGCAGAGTGGGCTGCAGGACGGAGGAGCCCCCACCTGTTGGTCTTCCAGATGTGGATGGTGTCCTCATCCTTAATGTCATGCTTCTCCGCCTGCTCGTCCAGGAAGTCGAAGAAGTACTTAACTGCGGGCGGCACCGCGTGCCCAGGCGCCAGGACGCTCTGGAAGAAGTTGTCCACAAACTGCTGCAGCGTGCCCTGCAGGGGTGTAGGGGAAGGGCTCAGCTCAGCCCGGCGGGCACTGGCCCGGCAGTGAGCGCCCACACACACTGCGGCCCACCTTGACGGAGAGCAGGCGGGTCAAGTAGATCTCCGTGATGGCCTTAGTGCGTTCCTTCTCCTTCACGCTGCCCCGCTTGGACCTGCCTTCGTCCACCTCATCCGTCGGCCGCACCAGGTGCCACACACGGTTCTCCTCCTCTAGGAGGGCATGGCCTGCAGGGGGGCGGGGGGCGCTGAAGGACAAGGGCTGGAGCTCAGCAGCCCCTGCCCCGCCATGGCGGCACAGGGTGGCCCCTGGTCCACGCAGACCTCCAGAGCCCACAAGAGCCGAGGGCAAAAGCGGGGGGACTCACGCTCCCCAGGCAGGTCCGGCTGGCTGTCCTCTGGCTGTTGGGAGACTCCCACCGTGGACAGGATGAGAGTGGCTCCATCCCGGACCTGGGGCACACAGTCGTGAGGGTGGGCCTCGCCCCCACTCAAGGCGGGCAGCCCGGCCCTCCCTGTGCCCCCCCACCAGCACTCACGTTGTAGTGCATCAAGGTGTTGATGCGTTTCCACCGGCCCTCCCGCTGAGAGGTCAGGTCCAGGTCTGACAGGATCTGGGCTGTGGATCCAGGACGCCACTCTGGAAGGACACAGCCCAACACCTGGAGCCCAGCCACATAGCACCCAGCTCCCTCCAGCTGTTCCTGCACCCCACCCACCCACCCAACCAGGGTCCAAGAGCAGGACCCACCCCCAGGGGACACAGGGGCCTTGCTCACCAAGCACCACACTGTCAGCCTTAGGCCATCGGGAGCATGGCTGTGTACGGTACACCTGGTCAATGATCTTTTCCTTGACCTGGGAGATGGTGTCACAGTTGAGGACCTTGACTGGGATGGCGTCGGCCCCTTCATCCTGGACGATCACGCTCACCGTCTGCCAGAGGACACAGGGTGAAGAGCCAATGTGGGGTCCCTCGCTCTCACTGCTTGCCAATGTGGGAGCAGCCTCAGGCCCCCCATGGCCACACCCTCAGGTGGAGGAGCGGGGGTGGCTCTGAGCCCTGAGAGCACCTGGGGTGGCCTGGCCTGGCCCTGTCCCAATCCCTGGCTCAACAGGACAGAGAACAGAGTAGCTCAGGGAACACTGACTCCTGGGCATCACATGCCCCACGCTGTCTCCCACCTGTGCACACGAGCTCACCACCAGGCACACCTGGGATTCTTTTTTTTTTTTTTTCAAGATTTTATTCATTTATTTGACAGAGACAGAGCGAGAGAGGGAACACAAGCAGGGAGAATGGGGGAGGGAGAAGCAGGCTTCCCGCTGAGCAGGGAGCCCGATGCGGGGCTCGATCCCAGGACCCTGGGATCATGACCACCAGGCACACCTGGATGCCCAGGCCCCACACACACCTGCAGCAGACCCAGGTGCCCAGGACACACAGAGCCTCTCTCTAGAGACACCTGCGGGGGACTCACAACCCCTGCCTGAACCCAGCTGAGCCCATGTGAGTCCACTAACAGCACCCAGCTTCTGGGACTGAGGTTGGCCCAGAACCTGACAACACTGAGAGGAGTCTCTCAGACCCACGCCAGCCCCTCCCCCGGCCCCAGGGCTCACCAGGGGCGCATACTCCACATCATCCCCCAGCAGCCCCGTATCATTGAGGGTGTATTTGGCCTTCTTCTGCACAGCGTCTACTGGCCCCTTCTCCACCTGATGCTTGATGGCCTTGAAAAGCTTATATAGAGGCTCGCCGGCACTGTCCTGGAGCAACAAAGGGCAGTTCAGCCATGGTGGAACTGACCGTGCCAGACCCACCTGGCGATGCTACACAGGCAGGTGGACATGTGGGGGGGAGGGCGGGGAGAGCACCACCTCACTCCTCCCCCAACCCTGGCCAGCCACCTGGAACCCACCTTGAGATACTGGTACAAGCAGATGGACATCCAATTGGACAGCATCCTTTCTACCACCGTCTCCGACCTGCAGAGGCAAAGAGGTGTTTACCTAGGGATCCCTCAGTGCCCTTGGGCCCAGCCGGCTCCTCCAGGCACCCACAGCACGCCTATCCAGGCCCTGGGTCCCCGTCAGAATGCACACACACAGCCTGGAGTGACCAAGTGCTGGACTCATCATCTTCCACCCCAACCTACCAAGAGCTGATGCCAAGGGCACCAGCAGAGACTGCCGTGCCCTGCCGTGCCTCCTCCCTGCCTACATCTGTTGGCAGCCCAGGTGCTGGGATCAGCCCTGCCCCCAACCCCCATCCACACGGCCCCACCCACACACCTGCGCAGCATCAGCTTGGGGTTCTTGGCCACCACGTACTGCTCCATGAGCTCCAGGAAGAGCGTGCGCATGATGTCTGTGTAATATTCCAGTTTCCCGTGCAGCGCCACCGTCAGCAGGGACGCAAAGTAGACCTTGGCGCGGGCTGAGAACTCGCGCTGGCTCTCCAGCGTGTGGATGAACTGCGAGGGCCCCCAGCCAAAGACCGTGTGAGCACCCTGGCCCTGTCTCCCTTCCGCGGCCTGAGGGTCTGCTTGCCCCTCCCCGACCCACGTGCAGACCCGGCCCCACTCACAGTGACCAGGAAGGACTTGCTGTTGAGCAGGTTGGAGAACTGGTACAGGGCCTGCTCCACCACAGGCCGCCGCGACTCTGGGATGTCCAGCCTGCCCGTGATCATTACGTCCTTGTCGCCGTCCTTGGAGGGCAGGAAGAAGACGCGGTCGGTGTAGGTCTTGTAGTCCAGCACGGGGATGCCCGCCTCGTGCACATCGCTGGTCTGGTCCTCCATCTCGATCATCAGGTCTGGCGGGAGGTCAGGGTGAGGCATCCCGGCCACCAACCAGTGGCCACCCCGCCCACCTCTGCCTCTCCGCAGGCGGCCTCTCTCAAGGGCGTCCTCCCCCGCGTCCCAATCCCCCGAGGTGCCCCTGGGGGCCCCGGGGTCCGGGCAGCCCGAAGATCCTGCCTGCCCTTGCCAGGCAGCCCTACCTGTAAACTCCTTCTTGCAACGGTCACGCACGCTCTCCTCCAAGCCCTCCAGCTGGGACTTGATCTTCTCATACTCGCGCTCTGCCTGTTGGCTCTTCCTCCTGCCGGCACAGGGAGGTTAATGGGGCCTGGCCTGGGTCAGGCCACCCGATGGCTCCGAGCCTCTGTGTCGTGCTGGCTGTGTGGCCAGAGGGGTGGGGCTCACCAGTAGCAGTAGACCGACACAGCAATGACCGCCACCATGGGCACAATGACCAGCGGCAGGATGAGGCTGAGGGGCACGTCGCTCACCCTCGTGTCATACTCCACGCGGCCCAGCACCCACTCTCGGGAGCCAAACTTCACCTGCAAGGCGGGGCGTGCTCAGCAAGGACAGGTGTGGCTGGGACGGAGAACCCCGTACCCCCAGCCCAGCCCGGCCTGCGCCCTGACATGACCACACGCACAATGAACTCCGGCAGGTTGTGTGTCGTGTCCCGCTTCTGCCGCCGCTTCGGGGGAGGCTGCACCTCTGGAGGCTCACAGTACAGGTCTGTCTCAGTCAGCGTCTTCATGATGCAGCGTTCGGCGCCCACAAATGCCTCGGCCTCGTGAAGCGTCATCGCCTTGTTCAGATTAGTGCCCTGCGGGTCACAGTGACCAGGAGGGAGTCAGGGACCAAAGCTCGGGCTGCCTCCCCTGCTGACCCCCCAGGCTGTGGCCAGTCCTCACCCGGGCATGGATGAGCTTGTTGACCTGCTTCTTGACACCCCCCGTGAAGTTCTCAAAGGTGGGGTCGGCCACATACTCGAAGGCACCGGCCTCGGTCCTGAGCAGAGCCCGGTGCCCGTCCATCTGGATGAGTGCCGTGAGATTGTAGGCCTCGGGCTCCTCGGGGACCGCGGGGGATGAGAACACGACCTTGGAGTCGTTGTAGAATATGTACTCTGTGCCCATGACCTGCAGGCCGAGGCCAGGCCGTCAGGCCGCATGGCCCAGGCCCCATCCCTAGCCCGCACTCGCTGAGGGGGCCGTGGTGGAGCTGAGTCCCCCGCCAACACCAAGACTGACCGTCACGGGCTGCAGAGGTCCGGCCTCCCGCCGCCGCCGCCAGGACTGCAGGGGCTCAGCTATGACCACCATGGCAAATCTCTGGATCAGGCTGAAGCCCTGCCCCGTGACGTTGATGCTGCGGCCACCACTGGGGACGGGAGGCAGTGCCTGAGTGGGCATGACTCGGCAAGCAGCTCCCCGACCCAAATTCTGGCCACACAGTGGGCTGGGGATGGGCAGGGTCTGGAGTCTGCTCTTGGGTATTCATGCGGCTCTGAGACAGGGTTGGGGATCAAGCTCTGAGCATAGGACTGTGAGCACTGCCAACGCTTGTCAGAGCGGGGGGGAGTGCTGCCCATCTGGGTTTCTAGAAGGAAGCGGATCTGGGGGTGCAGTGGGCTTCTCTGGAGCACCAGCCCTACTACACCCTCTCAAGTCCAGCAGGCAGAGGGTGCCTGGGAAGTAGCGGAAGGGGGTGGGGGTGGTGGGGGGTCCCACAGCTGGTACCACTGCCCCCAGGGAAGAGACGGAGGCCACACCTGACAAAGCTTCGCAATGGTTCGAAGGCCCGCAGCACGGGATTCTCGCGGTAGGTGAAGATGACACCAGGGCTGGGCACCCGGGAGCCCCCGTAGTAAATCTCCAGGGGCAGCTCCCCCAGAACAGACTGCGGGCCAGTGACACACTGGAGCTGTGCCCCGAACTGCGTCCTGGCCGGGGGGGGGGGGGGGTTACAAGTCAGTGTCAAGCCCAGCCCCAGGCCAGGGGGTCAGTGGGTCAGGCTGGCTCTACGGCCCGCTCCAGGGTAGACTCAGGGTCAGAACCAGAGAGCCCCAGCCCGCAGGTGACACCCACACTTTACACGGGACGTCATTGAGGGTCACCCGCACGTCCTCCTCAGAGCCTGTGTCCAGGTGGGTGCCACTGATGGTCAGCGTGGTGCCGCCTGCCTGTGGCCCCTGCTTTGGCTCCACGCTGAGGGGCTGGGGCTGCTGGAAGAGCAACAGATCCACTCGGATCAGGGCTGGGGCGCTGGAGCCTCGACCCCACCCCACCCCACATCAACACGCAACCCTCAGCGGTCGAGAGGCCAGGCCCTTACCTGGTAGGTGAACTGGACGTGGGGTGGTGAATGACCCAGCTTCCCACTGACGTCCACCACGACGCCCCCTGTGATGGGCCCCGTGGCGGCCTCTACAGCACACACGATCCTGGGTGATTCACAGACAGGGTGGGACACTGCGCTGTGGGTGTGCAAGCCCTGGGCACCTGCATCCCGTCCTCCTTCTTCGCCCACCCGGGTCACCTGGCCCCCCCAGCCCAGCCAACGGAGCCCAGGCTTCAGGCTGTCCACTCACCGGGTGGACACGGAATAGCGCTCCGGCTCAAAGACGCAGTTCTGGCCCGCCACGGTCACCCTCTGGACGTCCTCTGCTCTGACCCCCAAATTGGACCCAAGGATGGTGATTCGGATGCCCCCACCCAGCGGGCCCGTCTCAGGGTGGATCTGGAATTGGCAGAGCCCAGCTGACCCAGCAGCTCGGGCAGGCGGGGGTGTGCGGGGGCAGCGGGCAGACCGGAGACCCTCCCCGCCAGGCAGGCACAAGGACTCACCCTGGTGATGACGGGCGCTGGGCACTCGGAGGTGCTGTTGCTGCACAGAGCCTCGTACACACACCTGCCCTGCCCGGCACACCACACACACTTGTACTCGGGGTTAGCCGCCAGGCACAGGCTGCAGTCACCACGGCCAAAGGAGCAGTTGTAGAGGGTAACTGTGGAGGAAGAAGCCAGTGGTCAGCGGGGCCACCCTGCTTCCTGCTCCCCACCCAGCCCCAGCTGCCCACCCCACCCACCTTGGAGCTTGCTGTCGACATTCTGGCCGTAGGACTTGACGTATAGGTGTAAAGGCAGTGTCTCGTTGGCATCATGGGACAGCTAGGGGGACACGCAGGGACACACTGTACTCCTTGCTCCCATCCCCGGTTTGTTCCATGGGGTCTCCCATAGCCGAGGGGCAGCAGGGGGAGGCCTCCAGGTGGCTGGAAGCTGGAGCCTCAGACATACAAAGGATCACTTTGATTCCAGGCAGGTGGCAGGACACACAGACATGCCAAGGCCCCCCCGCTGCATCCCCTACCCCGCCCCCAAGGCCTTCCTTGGGATCCAGCAGCCTGGCCGGCCTGCCCTGGGAGCCGCACCTTTGGGGTCCGAAAGAAGAAGGTTCCCGGTTCCTGCGTGCTCACTGGCTCCTCAAACTTGAGTAGGTCGCTGCCCACGTGCAAAGAGGAGCCCTACAAGGCAGTGTGGTCAGGACGGCGCAGCCAGGCCTCCCACCCTGCCCTCCCCGAACCCCCTCTGTGCCCCACACCCATCAGTCGGGCACTCCCATCCCAACTGACCACCCAGCCCTCCCAGACAGACCCACCTTGGTCAACCCCAGAGCATGGCCCTGCTCCCGCCTCCCACCAAGTAGCGTCCCAGCTGCCCAGCACTCAACACCCAAACGCTCGTCTCCTGCTCTCTACCTATGTTCTCCAGGCCCATTCAGGCTCTCTGCTGCCTTCTGTCCCCAAATACACATGGAGCACCTCCCTCATGTGCTGGGTCCCGAGCCAGGGAAGCTCGAATGCGCACCAGGCACTTGGACTTTGGTGTTGCAGGAAAATGGCTCTGAACGAGCCACTCGGACACTGCACCAGCCCCATGGCCCCTGCTGGACCCCCAGGCATTTCCTCATTGGGCAGGCCCTGCCCCCAGGTCAGCACCCCACAAGCCCCTGCCACCTTCACTGTGTCCAGGTTCTTTCCCTGGAAGGTTACATCTGTCTCGTGGTTCATGGGGATGACCAGTGGGCTGGGGTTCAGGAACTGGGGGCAGTTGTCCTCCTGGAGAGAGGAAGGCTGGTGAAGGGCTGCCTGGCCATGGCCAAGTAGCCCAGCTCCGGCAGGATGCTCACGGCCCCTCACCATGTGGGCGCGGACAATGCCATCCTCAGGGTTGGGGGAGGCCTCCCGACACTCATGGTAGCGCAGGTCCCACTGGCAGGTCCAGCGGTTGCTCGCGCAGGAGATGCACCTGGGGGAGAGGGTGGTGAGGAGCGCGGGGCCCACAGTGGGGAATGGGCAACGGGCACACTGGGCCAGCAAGACACTCACGGCAGGTTCTCCGCCAGGCTCATGGCCTCCCGGCAGTCGTAGAAGGGGTACAGATGGGAAGTGAGGAAGATGCTGCCACGTCTGAAGAGGAGCTGGATGTTCACAGCCACGTGGTCTGCAGACAGGAGATCGGGACGGCCTCAGGCAGGGGCCTCAGCACACAGGGCCGGCATGGTGGGGACAGGCCAGGCGGGCGGGCACTGGGCCTCTGCAGCCAAATCCTCGCCCCATCATAGCTCCCACGGGCCCAGGGTGGAATCCTAGTCTGTGACTTGCACCGGGCTCAGCTGGGCCCGCCAGCGCTATCAGATCTCGGCTCCAGTGCCGGCTCCCAGCTCTGGGCTCCTGAACCCTCTCTCTGTCCCTACAGGCACTGAGGGTTGTGGTTCCTCAGCACCTGGGGCAGAGCACCTGCCAGGCCCCTGCTGCACCAGCAAGCCGTCCTCCACTGGCGACACTCAGAGCCCCACCCATCTCAAGCTGGACGGGGCTGGGGAGGCGTGAGGGGCTTCAGCATGGACAGCAAAGCCCAAAGCCAGGCAGCTCCCTGGTGCCAACAGTACACGGCCCCCACACCCGCGGCTCAGGGATTCCAGAACCAGAACCGCTTGTGGGCCTCCATCTCGATCCACCCAGGCAGGTGCTCTCTCCACCTCAGCCTGCACCCCTGGGACCGTAGGTGCCCACCCAGCAGCTGCACGGGGGCCTCACCTTGGCCGGGCGGCGTGTTAGGGATGGTACGTGGGGAGTTGCAGATGACGGCATCCCCCTCCACGCGGGCAGGGTGTGCTGGCGAGTCACCAAAGTGGCATAGCAGTTGGTCTTCGCTGCTCAGGGCTGGGAGGGGACTGACGGTCAGCTGCACCTGGGGAAGGGTGTGCGGCTCACACCAGGACCTCTCTGCGCAGGACACCTACCAGCTGTCCTGCTCTCCCCTTGGAAAAGGCTCCATCACACTGAGAACAGGCCCCTGTGTGGGCACCCCAGCAACTCCTAGAATGCGGCCCACCCCAGGTCACAAGGGCCAGGGGAACCCAACAAAGGAAAGGCTCCCTGTCCTCAGGCTCAGGGCCCAGAGCCCAGGCCAGAGAGGGAGAGAGAATAAGCCAAGGTTCTCCTTGACAACCCAACAGCCCCAGGCCAGCAGGAGCCCCACCCCTGCCCAACCCCCAGCCCCTGCCCACCCCCACCACGCACCTCCCCCTGGGCCCGTCGGCTCATGTTCTGTGGCTGGGCCCCGGTGATGGCTACACAGGACTCGTCACGGCTCCACAGCCAGTGGCCGCTCTCCTCAGCCCGTGAGCACTCGGCCCTCCTGGTGCATCTACAGGGGCAGGGGGTGGCCTCAGTCCTGGCACCAGTCAGCCATACCCCCAGGCCCCCCAGGGCAGGGCTGAGACCCCTGGAGTCCCAGGCACTCACCGTCCCTCAACGACGCACCAGCCGCAGTAGGGGTCCTGGGAGCTGCGGCACTGTTCGCAGGTTGGATAACTCAGACAGTCCTGCACGGGGAACCGGAAAACCTGAGGGCAACGGGACAGTGAGCGGGACGACGGCAGCCACGAGGACCTGCCTCTCGGGCCCCGGATATTCCTGGGGTCACGGGCTTGATCCCACCTTTCCCTCTGAGCCTTAAAAGCCTGACACCCACACAAGGCCTGCTTGGTGAGGGTCCAGCAGCAGTTGCCCTCCAGGCTCTGAATGGGCCTGCCCTGTGGCTGCGGTTGGCCTGGGATAATGTGGGGTCCCAGGAAACCACGGGGGTCCCGGCTGTGGTGCCTCCCCGCGCCAGCTCAGGCCCTTCAACCCCCCTCCCCGAGAGAGGCACCTGGCCGACCTGGATACTCCCAAGACCACCTCGAAGGGCTCTTCTACCAGCCCCCCCCTAAACTGGGGGGCCCCTGTCAGAATGGAACTGGGGCAGGGCCACAGACAAAAACCGTTTCAGACACAAGGAAGGCGCTAGAGAGACACGGGGTCAAATGCCGCCGGGAAGTCTTCCCATCCCCCCCACACCCTTCCAGGCCGCTCACAGTGACCTGGACCACCGAGGCCCCTTCTCCGGGGGCTCCACAGGCCCACCTTGTCCTGGGTCATGGCGTAAAGACTGGCCAGATCCGGGGACAGCACCAGGTCCCGCTTGATTCTCTTGTTGATCTCCACGAGGATGGAGCCGTACTCCGCGGAGCTGCCATCCGGGGCAAGGTACACCTGCAGGTGTGAGGGCAGGTGCATGAGACGGGGGTCTTGCGCAGACGGCCCCCTGGGAGCCGCCCTACCCCAGCCCCAGGCCTTACCTTGAGGACCCGGCCATCTGAGGTGCCCAGGAAGGCAACAGTGTGGCCATTCTCAGCGGTCACCACCACAGCTGTCAGGTTCAGGCCTCCACGCTGCAGCATGGCCGTAGCTGTGAGTCCGTCTCTGCTGCCCAGCGGGTAAGGCAGGTGCTCAGAGCCGCACGGGAAGCTCTCACTGGCGCCCTGCGGACCATGGTGTTGTCAGCTCTGGGTACAGATCCCCTTGCTCTGGATGCCCTCCCCACGAGGGCCTCTGGCACTTGTGGTCCCCACACACGTCCCCAGGACCAAGGGTCCGTGGAATCAGGGACCCCGCCCAAGTAAGCACTGCTGCACGGCCGATGCCCAGCACGGGCCTGGCACTGATCAGACACCTGGAAGAAGCAGTGCCCGCGGGTGGGACCCGACACGGTGACCCCTCACACACACACCCTCTCCCTGGGCCCCATAAGCTGGGGGGTCAGGGACACACCCGCAAGCAGCAGCAACATGCAGACCCACACAGACGCAGGCGGGCCCGGCTTGTGGGAGAAGGTGCTGAGGCCACATACCAGCCCGTGGCCGCCACACTGGATCTCGCCGTGGAAGGGCTTATAGAAGGTGTCGCGGCCCGCCTCCCGGGTGCCCGTGTAGCAGGCATTGCGGTTGGCCTCCATCTTGGCATGGACCTCGTCCAGCGGGAACAGGCAGAGGCCCGCACGGGGTCCCCCACCGCTCCGGCCATCCCTGCTGAAGACAGCGTACAGCACCCGGCTGGTGCTCAGCACAGCCAGAGAGGCTGCCAAGCAGGTGCCGAAGGCAGGGGCCTGGGGGTCACTGGGGTCGAGGCACTCCAGGTCCATCTCCAGGTAGGAGTAATAGAAGGGGTCTTGCTTGCACATGCGAGCCAGGAGCGTGCGGTTACGGGGCGGGTGCTTGTCCTGCTGGTTGAAGACGAAGAAAACGTAGAGGCCATCCTCAAAGGCAGCCACGAACTGCTGTGTGTTGGTGGACAGGTATCCGGCCTTGTAGGTGGCGTGGTCCGTGTAGGCCTCGAAGGCCTCCCTGCCCTCGGCCCGGTCCAGCAGGCGGGTGCTCACAATGATGCCGTTGTCATGGGGCCCATTGCCTTTGCCCACAAACAGAACCCTTTCGCCACCAGGGCTCGTGGCGCTCACCAGCCCCACCGTGGTCACACTCTCATCATTGCTGGCCACAAAGGACTTCTCGCCGCTACCGTCCTCATAGAAGAGGCGGGTGGAGATGTTGCTCAGAGCGCGCAAGGCACAGATGCCCTTGAAGAGGCTGCCGCACTCGACGAGGCGCTTCCCGGGCGGGTCGAGCAGCAGGAGCTGGTTGGTGTTGTCCGTCTGCACGGCCTCGTGGCACTGGCTTGCCTCAATGGGCGGCGTGCACTTCTTGTTGTCCAGGGCCGGGCCCGTGACCGCCTGCTGCCCCAGCTGCAGGTCAGCAGTCAGCTGGTAGAGTGCATTCACAGCCCCCAGGTACACCATGCCCGATGCCTCGTCCACAACCAGGTGGTTCAGCTCGGTGTCGCTGCGGAAGATGTCCAGCTTTCGGGGCCGCAGGCCTGCACCTGTGCCCGCCAGGCCCAGGAGGGTCAGGGCCCAGAGCTGCAGAGCCATCGCCCCTGGCACCCTGTGGGAAGAAAGAAGGGTCAGGGGAGTCCCAGCTTGGAGGAGCCTCCATGCAGAGGAAGCACTCCCTCCAGGGCCTCTCCAGACCCTGCCCAAAAAATGAGAACACAGGCCAGCGAGGGTCAGGGCCGTGCAGGATACCCCAGGAGTGCCCGGCGCCCCTGTCCTCCTCTCCAAGGAGACTGACTCCCAGCCCTTCTCAAGAAGTTCAACCTATAACCAACCTACTGACCAGGGTCAAAGCACCTGCAGGCCCACCTCCAAGGCAGTGGAGTGCCGCCTCTACACAGTCTCCCAGGTACTCACGCACGTGCCCTCCCCACACCTTGTGACCCCAGGGCTCCATAAGCCCTGGAGCACAAGCCCAGGCTGACAGGGCACCTGGACATGCAAACCACACACGTGACTCTCTGCACATGGTGCACTCTCCCAGGAGACACAGAGGAAACCAATGGAAAGGAGGAACCAACGGTGTGGATTAGTGAAGGCGCACACGCTTTTTTCTTTTTAAAGTAATCTCTACATCCAACATGGGGCTTAACTCAACCCTGAGATCAAGAGTTGTACTCTTCCGCCACGTGCCCCCGGCACACATTTATTTATATTTGCCCACCAGAGCCACTCGGACCTCAGCTCAGCCCTGCCTCCCCATCCACCTCCCTGGGCCTCCAGGCTCCCTCCCCCTGGTGAACCAGCAGAGGAACCCACAACAATCTGTCCACCCTGCCTATGCGCTCCCCACGGTGGACACTCGGGTGTAGGCACGCAGGAAGCAGGACCCTGGGAAGAATTTCCAGAATCCGCCAGCTCTCCGAGAAGGGGAGAGCCTGGAGTCTACAGTGAGTGTGCTGCCTGCAGGGCTGGGGCGGGCCCAGCCGGTGTGCAGGTGTCTGTCTGACCGCATGTTCCTGCACATATGCAGGCCCATGCATGTGTCCACGTGTACAAGGGATGAGCTGCTAAAGCCAGGGTGAAATAAAGTGTCCCCAGATGAGAGGACCCAGAGCATATGTGGTTCTCCCTCCCCAACTCAGGGACACAGAGATCTCGGAGAAACTCAGGCAGGGCCATTCTGCCTCTAGGCCTCTTCCATCTTGGGGCCGTCCCAAACCGCCCACCTTGGGTGACCTGCTCTGTGTTGGTCAGAACCCCCTGTACGGTCCTCTCCCCACAAAGTGCCCTCTCCAGATGCGTGCATGAGTGCTCACCCTTGCATGCGCTGTAATCTGCCTGAGTCTGGCATGACATTTAGGGCAGTCCTGCATTACCCTATGCCTGAGTGGTGCCAGACCCGGATGGCAGAAGGGAATGAGGGGCCCAGGCTGCACTTGGAGAGGAGCTGGTTCATCCTTTGTGGCCTCCTTAAACACCACCTCCCTGGATAGGCTCTTATTCCCCCAAGAAACAATTTCTTTTCTACTACCCTGTCCACACCCTGACTTGCCCCGTGCCCTGTCCATCTCTTCCAGGAAGGCAGAAAAGCATCTGAGGAGACATTTCTTTGGAGCACTGGCTTTGGGCAAAGCTGTGTTTTCTGGAATGAATTGGCTTTTTCTCATGGAACCTGTGATTCTTCCATCAAGTGGACTTCCTTCTTTGCTTGGGCCCCAGGCTGTGGCTGTTCTCCCCCCGCCCCCCCGCATCCCTCTGTTCCAAGTATCCACAACCTTCCTCAAACCTGAAGAAGTATAACCAAGAAGCAACCAACTGACAAAGCCCTCTCTACCTCAGAATCACTGCAGGGCCCCTGCTGTCCCTGCAGGGAACCCCCACCTTGTACTGGAGTGCAGAATTCTTGCCTGGCCCCTGGTGACCTCACATGCCCTCCTCACCAACCACTGGAAAAGGGGCCACCCACGGGTTACCTGGAACATGTCCAGAAGGGGAAACGACAGGGACCTGGTAAGGAGCCCCTGGCTGCCTGGGGCAGAAGACTGGGCAGTACCAGGGTGAAGTGAAGGTGGCCCAAGGCAGGGCAGCAGGAGGAGAGCCAGGGTGACCCCTCATAGGGGTCACCAGGTTGGGGAGATAGTCACGGCTTTCGTCAGGGATAGGAAGATTTCACAAGCCCTTCAGGGAATCCCACTGAACGGTAGGGGTCCCTACCTCCACAGACCCCTCTCTGGGGAAGAGGCGAGCACAGTCTGGGAGATCCCCAGGCGTGGAGCTGGGCTGTCCCTGACTTTGAGAGTGCGCAGAACCAGGCGCACCAGGCCCTGGCCGCCCTGGCCCCTCGGGTGCCCACGGGTACAGTCCCTCCCCCGTCCCTCCCCGGGAAGGAAAGCGCCCAAGGACCCGCCCCCTCGCCCTTCCCCCCCCCCCCTTAGCGCAGCGTCAGGGCCCAAAGTCCACTCTGTGGCGCCAGCGAGGGTGAAGGGGGTGGGGGCGTGGGCCTCCCGGCCCCTCCGCCTCCTGCCCAGGCTGGCCCTCCCCCACCCAGCCGCGCTTACCCGGGTCCCCGCGTCGCCGCCGCGACCCCGGCCCCTGTCGGCTCCCACTGGCCTGCTGGAGCTCGGAATGAATGGAATGTTCCCGGGGCCCAGGGAGGGAGTGCAGGCGGGCGGGGACGGGGCGCGGGGGCGGGGCCGGAGCCCAGGCCACCCCAGCAGCAGTCGGCAGGGGCCGGCCGGGTGGATGCCGGGTGGATCGCCCCACGTGAACCCAAGGAGCCCAGGGCCCCTCTGCTGGTCTGTAAGCGGGGCCAGGACGCGAAGACATAGCTGACCAAGTTGAGGAAGTCTTGGGGCACTCCTGTTCTGAAAAAGCTTGTCCTGGACCCTCCCTCAGCCTCCTCCTCTGCCCCAGAGCCCCCCAGGTCTTACACCGTAACTGCTCAACCAATACTGGGTATGTCATCAGGGAGAGCTGGACCAGATCCTGCCGCGGGCATTAAAGCTGGTCCAGATACTGTGCTGTTCACCACCCACGCTACTGCCCCAGGATCCCCCTGGGTGGCGAGCAGAGTGAGACTTAAATCCCAGTGTCCAAACTCACCCCCCACCCAGGCTGAGCCCAAGTCATCCAGGGTGGCAGGAGAGCCTTGGGTCACACTCCAGAGGCAGCAGCTCCCGCCACCCCACTTCCTGGATAAACAAAGCCTCAGGTGACCTTCCTGGCCAGGTCCGGGAGCAAAGGGTGACCCACCTGACCGGGGAGCTCAAGCCACTGTGCGGGAGGCGCCAGGCACAGCCAGCAAAGCTTCCTGCCGCTAGTGTCCCTAGCATTCCTGGAACGGGCGCTTCCTGTTTTGAAGGCAGCCCCAGGACCCCTGGCTCACCGGGGCTGGCGGGGATTTCCTCAAGGGCATCAGCCGGCCTTCTTCCTGGCTGAAGTCCGGAGGTGCACTTCCAAAAAGTTGCACAAACTCCGGCCTGTTGCTGGCCCAGAAAATGTCTGGACAGGCACTCCTCCCCCAAGCCCAAATTCCAGTCCTTGTGCTCCAGAAGCCAGCTCTCCTGCCAGTCTCACTGTAGAGCCCACCCTCCCAAGGAAAGCTTGGTCTCAGAGAACTGGGGGCAGGGGTGGGGGCACTGGCTGGGAGTGGCTCCTATGGGCAGGACACTTGTTTTTTGTTTTTTTTAAGAGTTATTTATTTGAGAGAGCGAGAGAGCACACACTTGGGGGGGTGGACAGAGGGAGAGGGAGAATCTCAAGCCGACTCTGCCGACTCTGCACTGAGCACAGAGCCTGACATAGGGCTCAATCGCACGACCCTGAGATCATGACCTGAGCCGAAATCAAGTCGGAGGCTTAATCAACTGAGCCACCCAGGCGTCCCAGGGCACTTGGGTTTGTGCACACTGGGCCCAGCCAGACCAGAGCCTCAAGGTCACCACCCACAGCCAGTGGAAGGCTCTAGCCTCACTGTGTGGCCATAGCCCCCCACTGCCTTCCCCAGGTGGGGCCCAGCCTCCACTCACCGAGGCTCCAGTCGTCCCGCTCAGTCTCTGCTCTGGGCCAGCATCAAGATTCTCTAGGAAGCAAAGGAGCAACAGTGGTCTGACCACAAGCCTGGCCTGCCTCCCCATCTCCTCTGCTCCATATGGTGGTGGTGGGGGGGGGGGGCAGCAGCTCAAGAGATCTCATCTGGCCTTTGCCACTGGAGCAGGAAACCCCCAACCTCCTCTGCCTCCTCCACCCTGCTCCCAGCACAGCCCCTCCCTCAGACACCAGCCTCCAGGGCCCTTAGCCCAGCACCCCAACGCACACACACCCACTTGGTCTTTCCAGAATACAAGCCTGACACATCCCTCTCTCTGCTCAAAAAGGCCTGGGGAAAAACAGGGCAAGGAACAGCTCCCTTTCATTATTAAGTCTGCTGGTACCAGCTACTTTTTTAAAACTAGGTACATATATTTGATTAAAATATAAATTGCTTTCTGAAAAATAAGCATACCCCTGACCCCCAAATTCTACTTACTAGCTGTGTGACCTTGGGCAAGTTACTTCTCTTTCCCTCACTTCCCCATCTGTAAAATGGAGATAGTCATAGTGAACTCCCCCCAGGAGTTTGTAAGGACTAAATGATTCATTCAAGAAAGCCTCAAGAAAGCCTGTTACACTGTAGCAGTCAGTAAAGCTTGCTATTGTATCCTATCATCTGCCATAAATATCCATGTATATCCACGGGGGGAGCCTGTCCAAGGATACTTCTTGGCATGGTTTATCATGATGAAAATGTAGCAACTACCCAGCATCCAACCAGAGCTCCGCCCCCTCCCAAAAAACCAACCAGGCCCACCCGGGGGTGGTCTGTGCTGAGTCCACAGAGCCTAGACATGTCAGGGGCCGCCATGGTACCGGAGCCCATGTGTCTCCATGGGCGTGTATGTGGACATCAGTTTAATTGCTGAGAAGTTCTAGAAGCTTTCTTTCAAACTGAAAATGTTGGTAAAGCCTGGGGGCAGGGAGGAGGGGACTGGGATAGCAAAATAACTTCATTTACCAATTTTTGAAAAATTTTTACAGGGATAGATTCACATATTGTCTAAATAAAAAGGGGTATATATCTAATGATGATTGCCTCCCCCTAGCCCACTCCCTCCAGCTCCACTCTGCTTTAGGATATGGCTTTCTGGACTCAACCATCTTTCCTGGCCAATCCAGCCGCTCCCCACATCCAAGGTTCAGCCACTCCTGCTCCCCCCTTTGGCTCCCAGACTGGCTGCCCCCCACCCCTCACCACTGTGCCTCCAACACCGCCACAAGGCCCAGGCCATTCCCCACCCCCATCCCACAGTGTCCTATGCAGCACACTCTAACATGCATTCCTGGAGAGCAAGACCCAGGGCAGAACCTATGGCAGATCCAAGGGAGACCAGCAGGGGCAAGGAGGGCAGGGCAGTGTGCACTTGAGCACAGGCCGAGGGGCTCAAGGCTCTGGGTGCAGGGATGAGGGGTGTCCTTTTGCCACAGGCACTGAATGCAGCCTTTGTGAAAGGGGCAAAGGGCCACTCCACAGGCAAATCCAGGGCGCAAACCACTGGGCGTCGGTATGATGCAGTCTCTTGAGAAAGCAGGGGCTAGCTTGGCCTGGAGGCGGTGGCCGTCGCAGGTGCAAACTGCGCTGGGGTCCACAGCACACAGACTGAACAGTTCATGGAAAACTCCCACCTGAAGGGACAGCATGCCGGCCTCCGTGTGCCCCTATGCCTGATGCCTCAACCTCCTCCATCTAGCCTCTGAACTTCACCCCAGGGCATACCTGAGTCCTCAGCCCCCAGACCGGGGGGAGAGGGAGAGAGAGAGAGAGAGAGAGAGAGAGAACGTGCGCGCTCTGAACTTCAACCCGGGGCATGCCTAGGAATCCCCAGCCCCCAGACAGGGTGGTGTTTCTGTGTGTTTCTGTCTGCTGTAGGCAAAGCCAAGAGAGGCTGGCCTCTTCCAAGGGACACCTTTTTCCTGAGCCTACACACACTCATCCACCCAGCCCCCACAGGCACACAACCCCCTCCAGGGACCTATCCTGACTGACCCACTGAGCATGCTGGGTCCTACTCTCAGACCCTCCCAGAGGCAGCCCACTGATTTCTTCTCCCAACATCAGGCTCCTCCAGCCAAAACTTCCTGCAGAATGAAACCTGGACCTCTCCCTTCTTCAGCCACCAAGTCCTGGGGCCTTTCCTAACTCAAGGATGCCGCTCTCAACCACCCAATCCTGCCCCCAGCTTCTCCCAGCTAGTCCACCCTTCCCCCAACAGCCAGCCTTTCTTGCCTCAGGAAGGCCACTCCTCTGTGCAACCACAGGCCACTGAGGCCATGGCTAGCCCGCCACCCCCCAGCCACACACACCCAACACTGCCACACCGAAGAGCCTCAAGGGCACAACTCTGGAGCCAGACTTTTGTCTTTTGTTTTTGTTTAAAATATTTTATTTTTAAGTTATCTCTACACCCAGCCTGGGGCTCGAACTCACAACCCTGAGATCAGGAGTCGTACACTCCACCGACTGAACCAGCTGGGCGCCCCTGGAGCCAGACTTCTGGATTCAAACGCCAGCTCTCTGTCGATTTCTATCTTGGTGATGTGGGTTATTTACAAAGCTACACCGTGCCTCAGTTCTCCATGTAAAATGGGGGTAACCACAAAATCGATCTCAGTGAACTGCCATGAAGTGTAAGCAAATCCATGTGTGGAGGTCCTATGGCTGTGCTTACAGTGGGGGCGGTACTCCGGGTGACTGACGTCTCAGCTTTGCTCTCCCCCACACCTTGCCCAGAAAACTACCCATCCCTCAGAATCTCGGGATACCCACCCTGACCTGGCCCTGTAGGATGGTCACTCATCCTCCTCGGTCTACGGCCTTCACTGACGGGCCTGCCACGCGCACACCTGAACACAGGAGCTGGCCGATGGGCACTTGCGGGCCTGAGCCCAGTGAACCAGGAAGCTGATGGCATCACAAATGGAGGGGCTGAACACACAGGTGACCCTGCAGCTGATCCCCAAGCCTCACACATGGCGCTATTCCCTGCCCCAGCCACAGCACGGATGGGAGACAGGCCTCTTCTCCACCAGAGCAGGAAGCAGTAAGAGTCTCTTGCCAGATGGGTCCCTGTGGTTCCCCGCAGGTTCTGTCTTCCTCTAAGTCACAGACAACGGGCCCCTTGCATGGGCAGGTTCTGCACACCCCCACCCCAAAAAAGGTGAACAGAAGGCCCCTAAACAGGAAGGGCAGAGTCCTCACTCCAGACCAGGCTCCAGGGCTGGGGCTTGTCAGGTTCCCCCTCCGCAGCCCTCAGCCCCCAGCTGAGGGAAGGCTCTGCCCCGGGTGCCGGCGAGAGTCCGGGTTCTTTCCAGGCTACTGTTCTAGTCAACACAGACTGAGCCATTTCTTAACGCTGAAATCAAAACAATACACAGCACCCAACACAGACTGAGCCATTTCTTAACGCTGAAATCAAAACAATACACAGCACCCAGGCCTAGTGGAGGTGGGGACCAGCTTGGGGGCTGTCCCTCGCCAGGCCAGCCGGCTTGTGGGCTCCGCAAAGGGACCCGGATGGGGCTGGGATAGGACCAGGAGGACGGAAGAGGTGCCCAGAGACCGAGATGAGGGCTCAGGCACAGGCAGACACAGAGAAAGGGACGTCTGGGGGGGGGGGGGGGCGCGGCTCAGGCCCAGGGGGGGACAGATACAGCCCACTACCCCCCCCAATCGTGGGGGTGCCCTGGCACCGTGTGGAGGGCCCTAGGAACCCCCAGTCGGGCGGGGAGCCAGCCTCCCGGCGGCAAGGCGCCACGTGAGAAGCCAGGGAGTCGCCCCTCCCCCGCCCGGCAGCTGGCAGCCAGGGGACCAGGCCTCAACTCTCCCGACGAAAATGCAAATCTGCAATTAGCGGGGAGCGTTAAACAAATCAGAGGAAACAAAACAGGCCGAAACGCCGGCGATTTTGCCTGCAAATCGCCGGCAAATCCGAGCCTCGGCTGTTTTCAAAACAAGCGTGAGGGAGGGGCGCGGATGGGGTGGGGGTGAGTACCTGCCCGGGAGGGGGGGGCGCCCAGCGCGCCCCCCCCCCCGGGACCTCCGGGGTCCTGCGCGCCCTGCCCCGTTCGCCGGGTGCCCTGGGTCAGAGGTCGGCTGGGGGGTGGGGGGATGGGGAACCGCCCTGGCCGCGTACCCGCCGGGCTCCCCGGAGCGCGCGGCACGGTCACCTGGGAACGGCCCCGCGTCCCGCGCGCACCCTCGGAGGGGAGCACGTGGGCGGTGCGCGAGCTTCACCCAGGACCCCAAAACGCGCCGGCGGGTCGGACAATGACCGCGGCGGCGGTCACGTGGGCAAGGGGAGCCGCCGCCGCGGAGCGCTCACCTGGTGTCTGGCTCAGCCCAGCGCACGACCGGCCATTACCTGCCTTAGTCCTCCTGGCCCAGTGGGTCAGTCAGGACTCGGCCTCCTCCTTCGCTGCCAGCCCGTCACCCACCACCTTGGCCCTAGCAGCAGCCTGCATGACCCCGACCCGGGCGAAGGCTGAACTCTCCCGGCACAGGCACCTAGGGCAGGGGTGGGGCGTGGTGGGGCGGGGCGGGGCTCTAGGGACAGATTGACGTCGTAGCCTGAGACTTGCGTCAGCGCCACCGGAGCCTCCCACAGGACCCCCTCTCCACCAGCCCTGGCTCCTGGGGCCAGGTTCCTCCTACCTGCCTAGACTGTGGGCCGACTGTCCATCCCCAGCCTGGGTTGGGGGGAGTGCCCAGCCTCCTGAAGTCTGGACTCTGGGTCTCAGGCTTAAGTCACCCGTAGCTGGTGGCAGTGAGGAAGTCACAGGCCCAAGACCCAAGGCTAAGGAGAATGTGCCCAGGGAAACCCCAGCCTGTTCTGCTCCCATCTCCCTCCCACCAGCCTCCCACCCAGGCTTCTGATGCTCCTTACCCCTGAGAGCATCCAGGTGACCTCTCAGCAACTGTCTGAGGCCTGAGGACACTGTGACCAGGGTTATCGCATCCAGCCCTGGCCCTCAGGCGTCTCATGAGCTTGCTCATCAAAGCCTGGGTGTGTGTCCTCCAGCCCCTCCCTGTCTGTCCCTCGTGGCTGTCCATGAACACTGGGATCCCCGTGCTGTCGGCAAGCTGGCAGCTCTCCTGTGCCACTCACTGCAGCCTAACACTGTGGCCAGGTGGCTCAGAAAAACCCGAGAACACAGTTTCAGGAAATGATACTGTGTGGACCCTTCCTGCAGGCAGTAGTCCCCAGCCTCCTTGGCCTCCCAGGCCCTTGGGACATAGGTGGGATTTGTTCGGTTCTGATGCCTCCCTCCTGAGTCCCAGGCACCATGTCCCATCTGGACATGCTTAGGCCCTTCTGGGGTCGCCCCGGGTCCCTCCTCTGCACAGCAGTCCTTGGATCAAAACACTCCACAGCTCAACACTCTCCACTGACAGCCCTGTGCTCCCCGGGGAAGCCCAGGCTGGGGCCCGCTGACCCGTCCCATCTGCTCGGCCCAGAGCCCCTGACAGCTTCCTGTGTGCACTGAACTGTGGTGTGCTGGGGACCCGGGAACACGTCTCCTCCCCTGGCTCGCACAGTGGCCTCAGTCAATACTTAACAGCCGGCGGGATGGGCCTGGCCTGTAGGCACGTGTGGACATCCTCCTGAGATAACCTCACCAGTGGGTAAGCCTATGGTCGGACTGAGAGACAGAAAGAGAGGTCGAGAGATGGGGAGGGGCCAGATTAAAGGCTGGGGCCGGCTGGGGGTCGGACACTGCGGGGCGCCCAGAGCACAGATGTCTCCAGCCACCACCCAGGTAAGAAGAGCAGTTCAGACAGCTTTGCAGACACAGAGGGGCTCCATGTGAGTAGCCCCCACATCCGAGCTGGAAGAGGCTGAGGGCAGTCTCACGGGCATCTGGGCCTCAATGACAGGCGGGAGCCACTGGTCCCAAGGTTTGGCCTCCCGGCCTGCCTGCCTGCCCCGCCTTTGAGCTGCTCCCACTCATTTCCCCTCTGCAGGCCCACCTCCCAGCTGACTGGATGCTGCAGCCCAGGGCAGCCTGTGGCTGGCCCAGGACCAGCCCCCACCCAGAGCCCCGTTCGTGGGCCGTGTGCGGGAGGCGGGAGTGGGCGTGGGGGGCGGACGGGTGAGGGCCCGAGCGAGTGAGAAGCAAGCAAGGCCTATAATCTCCCCATCAGTCTGTCAGCGCCTCGGCGGTCACCCCAGCCCCGCCTCCTCGATCACTACCGAACCCCACAATTAGCCTGGGGCACTGTGCCAAGCCGGCAAACCAGCCACAACTCACACACGTGACCACACATGTGCAGGCACATACGTCTGTGATGCCAGTGAAGGACCCTGCCAACAGGGGTCCCTTCCGCAACATCCAGCGAGTGTCCCCAGGACAAACAGCCCATGGAAGTTCCCCAGACTCAGGCTCTTGGGCTGTGAGAGGCTGTGTGTGGGAGGAGTCTTGGGGGGCCCCAGCACTGGGGTAGCCCAGGCTGCCCAGAGGGGCCAAGAGGGCTGGCAGAGCTGTGCAGGCCTGGAGTTGGCCTGGAGAGTGGGACCATGGGCGGGAAGGGTGGAGGCAGGGCCATCTACGCAGGTGCAGGGAAAGGCTCCAGGCTGTCGCCTGCCATTCAAGTGTCCTGTCTAGGCAAGGCTGAGGGCCTGGCAAGGTGCACTGTGCTTGTGGTGCTGGGCAGGGTCCGGGGGCCAGGCTAAAGGTGGGGCAGCAGGCAGAACCCCACAGTAGCAAATAGTCAAGGGTTTGGGGAGGGCAGAGGGACTAGGAAGCCCCAGTAAGGAAATGCCCCAGCTCAGAGCAAGGCAGGGTGGTGTGACGCAGGTGCTGGGGAGGCAACAAGCTGGGCTGGACGGCTCAGGGAGGAGGTGGGGGCTGGCCTCCCCGGGACGCACCCAGGAAGGAGGCCCAGCTGCCTGCGGCCAAGCCCAGCCCCTTCGGCTCAGCAACGTGCTGAGCCTGTGGTCAGACCAGGAGCCACCTCCAGGAAGCACTGCTGGCCCAGCCCCCTCCTTCTCCTTGGCCTCCCATCCCCAATCCTGACACCCTCTCCTGGTTCCTGAGGCCCCTCTGGGCGGCTCCCAAATCAGTCCTGATGCCAAGAGGGGGATGAGGAGGCCAGCCCTCAAGTCTCCTGGCCCCTGTGGGGAGCACCTCCAAGAGGAGAGCAGATGGACCACGCTGGATCCCTTCCCACCCACCACCCACCCTCACTCACCCCTGCCAACTCGCTCTGCTTGACTTAAAATGGCTTCTCCTACTTGCTGGGCAGGAGAGGGGTTGCCACCACCTTCTCCACAGAAGGCCTCACCTCAAGCAGTGTCCTATGCCCTGGCGCTCCTCCAAAGTGGGTCTCCAGCTCTGAAAACACCCTGGAATGGGGGTGGGGGTCTAGAATCCACCTCTCTATAGCTGGGCCCCCATTCCACCCAGGTCACCCCATCCCACCAAGCTGCCACCCCACGGCCTCTGAACCACAACTGCTACAGGCCCCCTTGAACCCCCAGACAGAGCCATGCTGCCTGATCTATCGGGGCTGCTCCCAGGCCCCTGCCTGGCACCCCTCCTCCCAGCACAAGGACCGGGCTGAGAAGAGCACCCTCTGTCCCTGTCCCACATGCTGCCTGCTGGGGCCTCTCGGGATGGCCTCTGCCTCCAGCAGCCAGCTTGGGGCCCAGTGGTGTGCTGGGAGGGGGTCCAGTGGCATCCCGCAAGGCCCCACCCAACACATGGCCCGTGGCCTGCACAGGGGGCATGCTGGCTCAGGGGACGAGACCGGAGCAGAGGGCCAGTCAGAATGGCCTTGGGGGCAGACGCCCCTGCCCGGATGCTCTGTGAACACAGGTGGCATCCTGAAAGACTACCATCAAACCTTTTTCTCCTTCTCGCTTTTCCTGAAAAGGGGACCCAGCTGGGGCAGTGTTGGGCACAGAGATCTGAGCTCCCCAGTGGGCCTCTCCATCCCGAGCCTCACATGGGAACTGCTGGCCAGCTGTGCCAGAGGTGCCAGGGGGCACGACCCCAGGGGTCTGGTCTCTGTACCAGGAAGTGACCTGTCCAGGGCAGGGCTGATGGCAGAGCTGAGGTCAGAATGCAGGCTGCACCCAAAAGGCTTCCCTCTCCCTCCCCGTGGCCCTGGGGCCAGGAGTCACCTAGCACGATGACGACAGGGGACTACCAGGCTTCAGAAGTCGTGCCTCTCAGGGGCTGAGGACACGGGTGTGGGCCCCGAGCCTGGCCCTGTCTCCAGATGCCCCCGGTCCCAGCCGGGGGTGAGACCCGCACAGAGATGCCAAGCACTCGGGCGGACTAGCGCCAGCCACAGTGGGAAATGGCAGTGAGAGGCCCAGTCCCTGTGTGTGAAAGGGGAGCTGAGATGTGGGAAGGTGGGTGGGGAGACCACAGAGAGAGACAAAGTGGGAAAGAGAAGCCCAGCTCCGGGGCCAGGCCAGCCCCGCAAGTGTCCCTCACCGCCACCCATGGCTACACCAGGCTCCCTCCAGGGGACTGGGTCCAGTCACTGTCACGAGTTTGTGAATCAACCACAGAGCAGAGGAACGAAGACCCACTCAGGTGGCCCTGCGAGCAGGACAGCAAAGGGCCAGCCCAGCCCTTCCAATGCTCTGCCCGAGGTGACCGACCAAGGCAGGCTGAGCTATATGCTGGCCTGACCCAGGGCAGGGTTCTTGCCTGGGCAGCTGAGAGGACCGAGGTCCTCCTAGCCTTGAGGCAGAGAGAACCAGGAGCCTGTCAGGAGATGTGAAACCACGGAGGGGAAGGGTGTGTAGGGACCACAGGAGAAAGGAGAAGCTCCCGGCCCCTTGGAGCTGCCCCCACCCTGCCAGCCAATTACAGGCCCCTGATCCCGCCCCCTCAGCCTGTAATTTGAGTCCAAAGACAATTAGCTACAGGCTGGCCCCACCCCACCCCACAGCCCCACCCCAAACACAAACACCCATTAGGCTCTGGAGGAGGGACTCTGCCCAGCCCCCACCCTCAGCTAGAGCCTAGTCCCCAGGGAGCCCCCAAGGAAGCCGGTCCATCTCAGAAGTTATGGCCAGGGGACCACCAAAGCCCCGCCAAGTGGCCAGACCTGGGCTTGCGTTCTGGCAGGTCTGACCCGCTCACCTCCTCCCCTAGCCTTACCCGAACCTGTGTCCAAGGGCAGGCTCTGGACACAGGAGTCTCCTCAACAGGGAAGAAAAGCTTATTCCCCCCACCAGCAAGGCCACAGCCTCCTGCCGGGTACCTGTTGCTGCAGCAGGGACTGAGACAACTCACAGCAAGACAGCCCCCGGAGGCAGAAGGCACGGCTCCCGTGTGTGGCCCCACCCAGAGCAGAGAAGGGGCCACAGGGGAGGGTGCTGGCACCCACAGCCTCTCCCCACCAGTGCACCCCTGCCCACACCCAGCATCCCAGGGGGATCTTCGGCTCTGGGCCCAAGATGTGGGTCCGAGGCAGGAAACAGGATGCCATGTTCCCAGAGTGGCCTCAGTCCTGGGATGGCTCAAGTGCCTGCAACCGTGCCCTCTTGGGGAAGATGGGCATATGCCATATGGACCCCTCCCCAGGTTGCCAGCCCACCCCAGTGCCGTCCAATCCAATCTCTTCTGCTCCACTCCCCTGGGCTAGGGCCAGGGCCCTGGGTCTCCTGCACTCCGCCCAAGCTGCCGGCTCTGTGTCTCCAATGTGGTCCCCACGGGGGCTGCTGGGCACATGGCTGGCGGGCACACTCAGGCACAGACCCAGGGAGCCCTCACAGGAGAGGGAGTGTCCCAGACAGCTCCTCGCAGGGACCCACTAATGGCTTTGATCTCTTCACCTGGGGAACCCCTCACTTGTGGGCTGGACTGTCAGAGAAGGGGCTTGTGGGGGTGCAGGAAGGTGGCCTGAGGTTCGGCCTGAGAAGACCCCAGTGCCTCACCCTGAGCAATCTAAGTCACGCCCTTGCCTGCTCTCCGTCATCCCTGGGAAGCACCAGGTGTGAGTAACTCGCCAAGGTGTGTCCCTGAACCTGGCTATGGAGAGCAGCCTCAGAGGCCTTCAGGCCATAGTGCTAAGTCTTCTGGGGCTGAAGGGGTCCCCTGGCTGGGTCCCTCCCCCAAGCCCCGAGGACAGAATCTAGGGCCCCTCCAACCCTGTGGCCTTCCTTGGAGGGGCCTGGGTCCACTCCAAGCTAGCTAGCAGGGCCGGCTAAGGCAGCCTACAATCTCCAACCCAAGGGTGATGCATCCCCTCCCACCCCGCCTCCAACCGGTCTAAGCAGCCTCGGGAGGTGGTGGAGCTGCCCAGACTTGCCCGTCCCTCCTCCTGGTGCTCTCAACCCTCAGCCCCGGAAGTGGATCCCTCTCCCAGGGCTGCAGCCTCCCCCCCTTGGGTGGCTGGACACGGCTGGATAATCCAAAATAATTCCTTCTTGGCAGGCAGCCGGCGGGGGAGGGGGGACTCACATTCCAAACCCTTGTTTTTCTCAGTAACTTCCCTCCCTCCCTGGGGGGGAACCCCTGGCCAGACCTCAGGTCTCACAGAGGGGCCCACCCCGTAGACCGGGGTGCGCCCCCCGCCCCACTCCATAGGTATGCTGGGAAGAGGTGGGAGGCTCAGATCTGTGGAGCCCACCTGTCTGTCCTCATTAATCTCTGGGAATTCCTAAAAGCTGACGTGCCACAAAAAGTACCCAGCAGGCTCAGCCGGGCCTAAGCTGACCCTACCCTCCTGGGGACCCTCACCTCAGAGCAGAGGACGCCCTCCCCACTAGCTGTTCAACTCTCAGACTCTCAGGTGGCAACTCCAGGCCAGGCCAGCGTTAACATCTGGGCATGGGTCAAGCTGCACCCCTCCACCCTCCTGCTCCCTCACTCTCCAACAGGGCCCAGCTTAAGTCAGACATGGATGAGGGAGCTCCCCGCGGCAGGCACAGGCCAGAAAACCCTCCAAGCCCTGAAATATTCCACTAGCTTTGGGGCCCAGCTTCGCCCCCAGTCCTGACCACTGCCACAGGCCACAGTGGACACAGACCCTTTCCTTCCCTTTCCAAGTTGCTGGGAAGAGAAGCTTTAGTGACGTGGCAGGAAGCTCCCGGGCTCTTGAGTTCAGGGACCCCAGAAATCTGCTAATAAGCCTGAGCACAGAGGGGTGGGAAGAGCCCAGCCAGGAGGGCTTCCTGGAGGAAGCATGCAGAGGTGTTGGGTCACAGAAGGTGAGGGGAGGGCCCAGGCACCAGCTATGTCCCCAGACCCACACAGTTCTGAGACCTGGAATCCAGGATGTCTACCTAAACACTATGCCAATTAAGCACACCAGGAACCGCCTTAGCAGGCCCTGTGGAGAAGGCAGGCCCAGGGCCACCGGGACTTAGCTGCCCTTAGTCCCACCCCGGAACCCTTGCTCCCACCTTCTACACCCAGCCAAGCAGAGACCAGGGAGATCACAGGGTGGTCCTTACAAGGAGCCCCAGCGGGTGTGCAGGGGGAGGGTTGCTAAGCCCTGACTGCGGGTCCAGCCCTCTGGGGAAGCCTGGGCTCAGCCACCCTGTAACTGCTGCCGGGCTGGGGGCAGGTGGGTGGGGGCCCCCGAGCTCTTGCACAACAGGGACAATTGCAGCCCTGCCCACAGATCTCGGTGTCTGGAGAGGTGGGAGGCATGGGCGGGGAGGGACGATCAGGAACCAGAAGGGGTCCAAGCGGTCCAGAGGGCGCTGCGCCGGGCTGGAGACCCTCGGCCGGGCCAGGCCCGAACCTCCCCCCACCCGCCCCGGCGCCGCGGGCCTCGCCGGCCACCTGGAAGAGCCGAGGGCACACGGACTGCGGCCGAGGCCCGATCGCCGCCCGCGGAGCAGCAGCTGCCCCGGGTCCCCGCGCTCAGAGCGCGCAGACTGGGACCGAGCGGCGCTGACGGCGAAGCCCCCCGACCCGCGCGGGCGCACCGTGGGCCCTGTACCCCCACCGCGGTACCTGCACGTCCGCCGCCGAGGCTCGATGGCGCCCGGGCCGCGATCGGCGCTGCGCTCCGGCCCGCGCGGCTGCCATGGAGACGGGCCTTTGTGTGGCCGAGGAGGGGCCGGAGCGCGCGGGAGCAGCGGCCCCGCCCCCGACGGGGAGAGGGGGAGGGCGGGGTAGAGGAGCGAGAGGGAGGAGGCGGAGGAGGAGGGAGGGACGGAGAGGGAGGAGAGGGAGGGGCGGGGAGGGAGGAGGGGGAAAGGGGAAGGAGGGAAGGGCGCGCCCCGCGCCCCGCGGCCACACAGCCCACCGCGTCGCGGGATAGGTTCGGCCGGGTTCGTGCCCAGGTTCTCGGGCAGGCAGGGCGCGCCCCTGGGCCGGGCACCGCCTGGGAGCGCCCCGAGCCACCCCGGCCCCAGCCACCTCGCGGTTCGGGCGCCATCGGGCACCACGGCCACCACCAGATTGGGTTCAGGCCTGCCGCATCCCCTGCTGTCCCCGCGGGCCGGGGACTGCTGCGCCCTGACCAGTTCCCTGGAGCCTCAGCCCCCCAACCTCTTAGGGTTAGAGGTGCGCCTGCTGCCTCCCAGAGGGCCTTGAGGGAGCCGCCCCCAGGACCAGCACCAGGGGTTTGTGTGCCTGGACTTGAGAAGAGGTGGGCACCCTCCCCGTGGGGCCAGCTGTCCTGTGAGCGCTTGCTGCCCCTCACCTGCAGTCTCCCGTCACACAGGATGGGTGGGGTGAGCAGCAGTTGGGGACCCAGGGAAGACAAGGGACTGTTTCCCAAACCCTAACCAGCACTCCTACACCAGGACGCCGCCGCCCCCCCCCCCACCCAGACTGTTCACTTCCTCCAGCCCCCTCCACCCTGAGACCTGCCCCCAGTGATCAAGAACTCCAACCAGATGGAAGCCCTTAGGAGCATCAGGAGCATGTCCTTCAGTCCTCCCAACATCTCAGCTGCTGGCCACCCCCAACCAACCAGGCCAAACCTTCCCTCCGGCAGCCCTGAACCACAGTCACACCAAGAGGCCCACCCAGTCCCCACTGCAGAGGACCCCTAAAACTGCCAGGGTCTGACAAGAACGCCAACTTTTTTTTTAATCAAAAAAGGAAGTTAAAAGAGGCATTATCACTAAAGGATATTTTAATACCAGAAATGTGGGAAGGCCACTATCCCAGACTAAAAGGGAATGTTTAAATAAAGCACAGGAAGCACGGGGGTGAGGACTGTCCTTCCTGGCCCTGGTGTGGCTGACAAGTCCCCCACGGCCACAAGCACACAGCCCCTCCAACCTCAAGAGGCCTCAGCGACCAAGCACAACACCCTCTTGGGCCAGCTGGCTCCTGCTTCTGGGGGCCCTCCTGCCCTTGGGGCTCTGATCCGGGTGACAGGGGCAGGAGGGCCTCATCTGTCTGCCCTCTCCCCCTCACTGTCTGCTGGGGGCCTGCTGGGGGCCAGAAACTCAGCCAAACCAGAGCTGGCCTGATCCTAGGAGGGAACAAGGGAGCTTGTGGGGGACAGAACAGAGCCGGCAGGACTTCATGCCAGGCTCCCACAGAGCCCCCACCCAAGGCCACCTTTGTGCAGAGAGGTTAGGCCGTGAGGAAGAGGGATCCTTCATGGCCCCAGGCACTCCAGGAGACGTGCTCCCTCACACTTCTCCACTTCAGCCTTGGGTTCTCCACCCCGGGCTGCGCTGCCCACCCTGCCTGGAGTCCTCCCCGGAGCTCCTGCCCACAGTGGTCCTTAGGATGAACTGCTGTGAGGGACAGCCATGGGGCCCAAAACACAGCCCTCAAATCCCCAGGGGGGTGGTACTCAGGGAATTGGGAGAACCTGGTTGGGCCATCCTGGACTGATGGTGGCCAAGGTCCCTGGTGGCTTGGAGGAGGCCCCCTCACTGCCCCTTCCCTGCAGCAGACCTCCGAAAACCGCGTGAAGTGGCTGCCCAGTGCTTGGACACTCAAGCACAAGCTAGAGTGATGTCTGGGGTCACCGTTGTGAGCAGGACCCAGGTCAACTTCCCAAGCCTCCCACACACCTTGCAGCCATAGCGCTCGGGGGGCCTAGGACTGGCCCCGGCCCTAGAAGGCACACGCGAGCACCAGCCAGCCACAAGAAAGGTGCTGGCATCTTTGCAGACCCCCTTCAAGACCACATCCCGGGTGAGGAGGTCACCCCTCCACACCAGCCAGCCAGGGCAGGCTGCCCAGAGCGGCATCTTGGGCCACCATGGGGCCTCCTACTCCCCAGCTCCAGCCGATTTTGTCTGCAAACCTGGGTCCGCTGCCCGTCGGGCACTATTCTGTTCTGTTCCATTAACAGCCATGCCCTCGGACCCTGCCCCACACTGGGTTCAGACAGGCTGTCCTAGGCCACTGTCAGGGGGATGAGTCGAAAGCGGTGTTTCTGAGAGCCGTGCCACGCACCCCGCGGCCCTGCCAAGCTCAGAGCAGGGAGAGCCGCGGCCAGTGAGCACTCCCTCAGCAGCCACTCAGGAGAAGGGGCAGCACCTCCCTGGGCCTGCACTCAGGGAGACGGCCGAGCCCCGTTCAGGCCCCGTGGGGCAGAGCCCAGTCAGACATCCACACAGCCTCGCGGCTCAGATGAGGGGTCTGAGGTGAGGGCTGGAGGTCGGGAGACTTACCTGCAAGGCTCACAACGCTGGGTTCGCACCTCACGCCCACCCTCCCGCGGGCTGACGATGCCGTCACCCTGTGCTAAGCCACTGGGTTCCACCAGGCCCAGCACTGCACCGTGCCACACTGGGTAGGTTAGCACCTTTGAGGGCCCTTCCGCTCCGTGCAGAGGAGCCCGCTGCTCCAGGCTGCAGCAGCTATGGAGGGCTGCAGCTGAGGGCCTCCAGTAAGTCTAGAGTCCCAAACCCCTCCGGCTGCGCAAGGGGGTGGATGGACACACGGGAGGCAGGCAGCTCGAGTGCCTGTCAGAGAAGCAGCAGCACTGGGCAGAGTACACGGAAGGGGGCCGGCCGGGTGCTCCAAGAGTCAGACCCAGGACGATGCCCCAGACCCTCCTGGCAGCCTCCCAACAAGCTACAGGGCAGAGCTCCGCCCCGCAAACAGGCCTCTGCCCCACCCCAGCCAATGACCATAACAGCCAAGTATCCTGGTTCCCCCGCACCCTGCCAGACGGCTGGCTGGCCATGTGAGAAGAGGTGTCCGCCTAACAGCTGCCTCCTTCCGTCTTGGGCTGGGCGGCCTAGTGGGGCTAAAGGACACATCCAATACAAGGCCTGGGGCCCCAGGGCTTGGGCAGGTGGGCACCACAGGGGGCGGGTGGCCCTGTGCCCAGAGCAGGGAGGGTTCCAAGCCAGCCCCGCCTCCCAGCCTTGGGGCCCTGCAGCAGGCAGGTGGGACCCAGGGGGAGGTAAGGCTCTGGCCAGCACGTGATCCAACAGTCAGGGGCCAGGCTGTGGTTCCAAATGCCACCTTTACTGCTGAAACAACACGGGTGCCGACGGGGACGGCCAAGGCTAGACAGCAGCTGTGGGGAGCTCAGGTCGGGAGCTCGTGCCTGGCTGGGGCCACCTCTCACCGAGGAGAAGGAAGCTTGGCCAGACCCAGGCCCCTGGACCTTGCCCCTTGGCCCTGTCCTAGGGAGGGCACAGGACAGCCTGCAGGTCCTTGGGCAAAGAGCCGATGACGGTCTCGATGTGCAGCTGTGCCCGCTGCAGTGCTGCCTCCTTCACGGGGAGCTGGTGGCCCTGTGCCTGCACCTGCAGGGGCAGCGGTGGTCAGGGGCAGGCGACCTCCACATCTGGCTAGTGGAGGCTGGACAGGGCCAGGAGGCATCTCACCAGCTTCTCCCGAAGTTTCAGGACCAGGTCCACGACCTCCACCTCAGACTTGTCCTTCATCCAAGTCTCGATGTTCTGCTGGGGAGAAGATGGAGCCATCCACCACCAAGGCCCTCACTCTGCCCCTGTGCCCCCCCCCCCGCCCCTGCTCTGGGCATGCATGCCCCCAGCTCCTCCCCCAGCCCCAGCTCCCCCTTACCGCCTCACAGATAGCCTCAAGGTGCAAGGCCTCCAGCTTCTGGGCCATCTCTTTGTGCCGCTGCCGGTACCAGCCGTCAAAGTGGGGGGATTTGAAAAACCGCCTGTGGGTGGCAAGATGCAGCAGCTGTGGGCTGACCCCGTGGCCCCATGTACAAGGGCAGTCTGCACCAACCACTGCAGGAGCCTCAGGACCCTACCTGCCATCCACCCACCTGTAGAGGCCCAGCCAGTCGCCCTTGAGGATGCAGGTGAGCTGGGGCCCTGCGTGCTCCAGGCTACGCAGGAAGTCATCCTGGCGGAAAGGGCGGATCTGGGGAGGAGTCTGAGACAGGGGCCTGGTGAGCCCAGGTTGGTGGGGGACACAACCTCACAAGCCCTGCCCCTCAGCTGGCCAGGACCCTTCCTTGCCACACTCCTCAGCCACACGAGGACCCACAGCCCCCACCCTTCCCGGGACAGAGCCCCTCATGTGTGGCCCCCATTTTTCTGTCCTATGAGGGATGTCTGGCATGTGTGGGGACAGCCTAGAACCCTGGGGACTCCTGCACACCCAATGACCTCCTCCCTCCCTCCCTCCCAGGCCTTCCCCAGACTGCCACCTGGACCCGCACCTTCCAGGGTGTGATGCTCTTCTGCAGGGGCATGAGGCTGGCCATGTAGTGCTCCTGGTGGGGGAGGGGAGTGAGCCTGGGGCCATGGCCCTCTGCCCCCATCCCCCTCCTGCCCTGGGCCTCACCAGGGGGATGATGAAGCTCTGCGTGAGCTCCAGGAGGTGCCTTCTCAGCAGTGCTGTCTGTGTGTCCCAGGGCCTCTTCTTCTGCAGCCCCTAAGGGAAGGGGAGGCATGGGCTCAACTCCAATGCAGCCCTTTACACAGAGCAAGCACACCCCCAACCCCCGCCTCCGGCCTCCCCCAGCCTATACCTTGAGCAGCCGCTTGAGCAGTGCCTTGTCCCGGTGGAGGTGGGCCGAGTACGTGGTGTAGAGGCCTGGCAGGAGGGCAGAGCTGGCCCTGTCCCGAAGGGCCTCCCCCTATAGCCCCACCCCCTTTGGCTGGGACTGCACATCTATGCCCACCTCCAACCGGGTGAAGCAGAGAAGGTTCCCTGAGAACTCAGAGCCCACTGCCTGGGTTCTGGAGGAGAGGAGGGGTTCCGGCCCAAGGGGCACACACCTGGCTTGGTGTCAAGGGTCTTCAGCCTAGAGGGCTTTTTCAGCTTGACCTGCTTAGGAAGATCCCCTACAGAACACACCCAGCGCTGGGCCTCAGTGCCGCATCTCCACCCGCCACAGGCTCAGAGCCCTCCAGGCCCCACCTCCCCAGGTCCCCTGGGCAGAAGACAGGCCAGCCTCACCTGACATCTTGGGCTCTCCAACACGGAGGATGTGGGGCCAGTGCTGGAGTGTTTTGATAAAGAAAGGGTTTGTGACTCCCAGGACCACGTTTGGTCTAGAGAGAGGAGAGAAGAGAGAGAGAGAGAGAGAGAGAAGGGGCAGAGGCAGGCCCAGGGTGGTGGAGCCCAGGTGGAGGACGGGGCATGGACAGGGCACTTACGGGGCCTGCGTGCGCGTGGTGAACTCCTTGAACTCGCTGTCATGGATGGTGAAGTAGGGGCGGTAGTCACAGCAGAACTTGAGGGGCTGCAGACAGCTGCGGGGCGGGGGCACAGCCCGAGCTATAAGTAGAGCCAGGGCCGCTCAGGTGCCCCCGACCCCCTCCCTCTGCCACCCAGCCTACCTGATTAAGGCCAGCACCATCTCTGAGGACATGGCGGGCGAGGGTGCCAGGACCACCAGGGGCTCCCCGAGGAGCATGAGCTCCCACAGAGTCTGCACATGGGTCAGCACAGGCTGGAAGCACCTAGTGCCAGCCTCCAGTCAGCAGGGGTGGGGGCTCCCAGCCCTGACCCTCCCTGCCCCTGGCAGGTCTAGCTCTAGGTGAACACTGCCCTGGAGGAAAGCAGCGAGGACCTCTGAAGATACTGAGGGGGTGCCTAGGGCACCTGGCCCTGCACCCCCACGCATAAGCCGGCAGCACAGGGCAGCTGGGTCTCTGAAGCCTGGCTCCCTCACAGACTTTCCTGGAGAGGAGCAGTGAGTATCTCCCAAGGCAGCAGCTCCCTTCCCTGCACCTGACTTCTGACACCTTCCTGCCCTCTGGGTAGAGGCAGCAGGGCCCTGGGCTTCTCTTCTGCACAACGCTCCCTCACGGAGCTGGCCAAGGGTTCACTTCTGATAGGCAGTCCCTCTGGCAGCCCCCACCCTGCACAGGCTTTACCTCACAGGTCCCCTGACCACCTACTCAGGCAACAGGCAGCAGCCTACAGGCCTCACCTGAACAGGTCCAGTTCATGGACGCTGGTGAGGACCACGGGGGCGGGCAGCAGGTTCTGAGAGGAGGAGCGGGTGGGGTCAGGCCGAGGGCAAGGCTGGCACCCTGCAAGCCCCAAGCAGCACCTCTCACCCCAGGAGACTCCTGGGGGCTATAGCCCCTGCCCTGCACAGCTCCCCACCCCCACAGCACTGGAGAGGGTGGGGGGCACCTAGCCCCACAGCAAGATGCAGGCAGGCCCCTAGGGAGGGCAGGGAGGCCTGGGGAGGTGGGAGGTGTGGCACCCCCGACCCAGGAACAGGGCCCCCACCTCATGGCTACACTGCTTCGGAGGACTGTGCTCGGGCCTGTCCACCCTGGACGGGACGTGAACCTGGAGGGCAAAAGGGAGTAGCTGCCAGATGGGCGTGGGTGTCTCCGTAAACCTGGCGCCTTCCCTCCCCCGACGGCCAGCCCTCACCTGGAGGACGACTCCCATAACAGGCAGGTTCAGGGTCTGCCCAGGCACAGGGGCTGGCCACTGGTCAATCTCACTGCACACTGTGGGCACAGGGGACTAGCGTCAGGAGCCTGTCGAAGCCACTGGGGGCGATGGCTGGAATGGTGAAAGCACGCTGGCAGCACCTGACAGCCACTCACCCGCTTCCAGGCAGGGGGCCAACTTGTCGAAGTACTCGGGGGCAATCAGGCTCAGGAGTGCCTGGAATAGCCGGACAAACGGCAGGCGGGACACCAGCACCAGAGACTGCAGGGCCCACAGGGCCAGTGAGATGGAATCCCAGACTCATCCAGAGTCTGCCCAGGGAAGTGCATCCCACAAACCCCATAGGAATGGGCCAACTTGGACCCCGGAGTTATTAGAAGAAAACCCAAAGCCTGCCTCAGACAAGGCAGGGAAACCTCAGATGACAGCTGGGCCCTGGGCCTTCAAAGGGAAATGCACATGGCCAAGATTTCTGGGATGATCTCCCGAGGAGTCAAGCAGCTTTTGCTTATGGTGTCTGAGTTCAAGATGGAAGTTGTCCTAATCTTGAACGGGTGACAAGGGCCCCTCCCCAGTCAGCAGCAAGAAGCAGGGATATCCTGAGCTCAGAGACAGAGGGCCAGGGTGCTGTGCCGGGCAAGGCAGGGCAGCAGGGCCCACTCCCCAAAGGGCCAGCAGGAGAGCTGGGTACAGCGGCACCCGTCCCCCAACCCCTCACCTGCTGCCCAGGCAGGGCGGCCTACATAGCCCAGGGCAGTGAGTTCTGCCCAGTGCCAAGTGGCGAGGGGCTTCAGGAGGAGTGGGCGTTTCTGGAGGCTCAGGACCCCTAGCCTGATGGCCACCAGCCCTGACTCACGGCAGCACCACCCCAGAGCAGTGAGGTGGCTCACCTTCTGGAAGTAGCCCCTCTTCACGGAGCTGTCCTTCACCTGCCTGAAGTACACGTAACCAAAGTAGTGTGCTGGCTCCCTCTGGAAGGAACAGTGTCAGCCAGGCCGAGTCCACTGCCCAGGTTCCCTCCCGCCCACCCAGACCTCCTGCCAAGGCTGCTACAGCCATGGGGGTCAGGCCTGGGGGTCCTTGGCTCAGAAGGTGGCCAACACCTCGACAGGGAACATCTCTGCGGGGACAGTGGTCAGTAGCTCAGAGGCCTGGGAGAGCTAGCCCACCCCCAATGCAGGCTGGGGTGCCAGTCCCACGGGGTGGCGGGGCTTGCAGCACTGGAAATCCTACTGGCTGTTCCCACTGCCCAACCCTGGCCTCTGGGGAGAGGCTGCCCACACTCACTTGCAACGACACGGGCGCCCCACTGTTGTAGTGCCAGTCCTCGGCATGCCATGGACTCTTCTGTCTGCCACACTGCCGAATGCGGAAGCTGAACTGAGTGTCTCCGAGGCAGCCTGGAAGGGGAGGCAGCCCCCACCAGCCCATGTCAGGGCTGGGACCTCTCCTGCCAGCATGCCGGGGAGGGGACCAGAGACTGGGCTGTAAACACCCCAGAGAGAAAGCCCAGCCTTCGAGGAAGGCCGTGCCCTAATTCCTGTACCTGAGAGTTTCAAAATAAACACAGCACACATCGGTACAGTCAGCTAGCACAGAGGGGACACTGGGAGACCCCAGTGGGGCCCAGTCAGCTGCTCTGTGACAGAAAAACAGGGCTGCCTGGACACCTAAGCCCCGGAGAAGAGCAAAGGCCAGGACCCAGTTCCTGGTGGCCACTGTGGTGGGATGAAAGGGACCGGACCCCACTGATCACTCTGCCCAGAGACACTCTTTCCTTGAAAATCGGGGGCACCTAACCACAACTGCTGCAGTGTGGAGTTCTGGGTGTCTCCATGGAGCGGGGAGTGGGGCTGGCATGCACAGGCAGTGATGCTGGTGGTGGTCATGCCCGGGCCCGGGCCACAGGGCCTCCTGGACAGCCATATTTCCCACCTTCTTCCTGTTACCCACTCCCCAGCCCCAGAGCCAATGTCCCAGGTGGGGTTGCCTACCTGAGTGGGAGTCAGGGAAGGACAGGTAGCAGATGCTGCTTTTCTGAAACACAGGAAACCGGGTGAGGGCTGGCTCAATTCAGGGCCACGTCTGCTCCCAGGAGGGCCAGGACCCACCTCCTTGTCCGTGAGCCGGAAGTCACTGGGGTACACCAGCTGCAGGGACACAGAGCACTTGGTACCATCAGCTGGGCAGTGGCTGCCATGCTGGTCCTGCCCCCCACCTCCTCCTCTGGGCCCTTTCAGCATGAGACCACTCCATCCTTCCCTTGTCTTGGCTGGCTCCCACACCGGGGCCAGTTCCCCAACTCCTTCTCACACCCCTCATGCGGACTGTGGCCGGGCCTCCCCGCCTCTCCTGTCCCCCAGCTTCAGAAGGTGGTTTTGAGAGCCCTCCCGTGGCCTCCTCTCTCCTCTAGAGTGTGATCACAGGGATCTGCCTGCTGGCCTCCGCCTCCCCTTCCCTCCACCTCCGGGACGCCTCTACTCAGCCGGAGGGTCTTAGCCTGCACCATTCCCCCAGGCTTGCTCCCCAAGATAGGGCCTGGCTGGCTTCCTCATGTCCTGGTCTGGCCTCAGATGTCACTAAGACCGTGGCACCCATGCCTGTTGACAGCACCTTGAGTGCTGTCACCTCAACCTCTGCTAGTCAGGGACCCGGGACCTTCTGGCCTGTACCCCTCCCCCCGGAGCAAGAACCCTAGGAGAGCACCCTGGGCCCCAGCAGGGTCAACAGCAGGCCCTCAGGGATCTAGGAGCAGGCCACATCCTAGAGGAGCAGCGGGCTGAGGCCTGGCTCTCAGGCTCAGCAGCTCTATGCACAGGCCCAAGGCCAGAATGGATTTGGTTGTAGGATACCAACAAGGCAGGTGGCCCCATAGCCCTCACTCCCAGTGGGCCTCTGAGGTGTCTTCTGGGGAGCGGGGGTGCCTTAGGCTTTGCTGTTGCCCTGACCTGTGCTCGTTGGGAGCCCACAGGGGGTCAGGAGCCTCGGGCTCTCTGGAAGGGGCAGTGCTGGGAGCCCACAGGGGGTCAGGAGCCTCGGGCTCTCTGGAAGGGGCAGTGCTGGGGGCCCACAGGGGGTCAGGAGCCTGTCCTCCAAAATTCAACACTGAGGAGGAGCTGGGTTTTAGCTGAAATGAGGCTTCTCCTGGGGTGTTGGCTGGACCCCCAGTAGAGGGCAGTGCCACGCTGGAATGATGCAGCTTCTTGTCCTTTTGCTCGGGCCGCTGGGCCTTGCTTCTGTCCCCTCTGCCGCACACCAGCGTCCTGAGGACAGGGAGTCCTGGCCGCGGCAGCGAGTACACCCTCACCAAATACAGTATCCGCGATGTGTCCGGAAACACATCGTGGAGGCAGAACAGAACAGGAAGGTCGTGCAGGGACCTCAAGGAGATGTCAGCTCAGGGGGCAACAAGAAGGAAGGGTCAAGAGAAGGGACAGGAGCTGAAAGGGATTTGTCTATGGGACCAGACCCACAGAGGCACCTTGGGACAGCCCCAGGAGGGGCAGGAGCCACAGGACCACTCAGCCAAGCCCTCAGGTGTCCGTGTCAAAGAGGGCCAAGGAAAGGCGGGTGCCTGGCAGCTGGGGCAATGGGCCTCACACTGAGGTCAGGGGTCCGAATCTGGTCTGACAGCCACAGGAGTCTTGCAGCATCAAAGCAGGCCACGTTGGCCTCTGCATCCATGGCCAGGGAACCCATGTTTATGGCCTGGTGCAGCTTCTCCTGGGAGCAGAGACCAAAGGGAAGGCCAAGTTGAGCCATGCCTCAAGGAGGAAAGGAATGGAGCCGGCCGTCAGGCAGAAAGCAAGGAGTTGTGCTGCCCGAGGACCCTATCCTCCCAGGCCCACGAAGGCCTTGTTTCTGCTGAGCCAGCCAGCACCAGTGCTGCTCCTGGAGCCCAGCCATCCCTGAGGAAGACAGATGTAGCCACGTGTCCTTCGAGAAGGCACCTCTCTAGGACAGCGCTTCAGTGTCCCAGGGAGCTCTAGGACTCCGCGACGTCAAAGCTGCCTCCTTCACGCTCATCCTGTTACTCGTGTGCAGGGCTGTTCCCAGAGGCTGCCCCACACACTAGCACAGGGTACACAGCAGAAGCTGATGTGGGGGTCCAGCTCTCTTCTATCTGACCAGATGCTTAAAAGGTTTGTAAAAGTAGGGGGCGTCTGGGTGGCTCAGGGGGTTAAGCATCCGACTCTTGGTTTCAGGTCAGGTCATGACATCCGGGTCCTGAGTTCAAGCCCCGCAACATCAGGCTCCATGCTCAGCGAGGATTCTGCCTAAGATCCCCTGCCTCTACCACTGTCCTTCCGCCTAGTCACTCACATGCACTCTCTCACTAAATATAAATAAAATCTTCAAAAAGAAAAAGGTCTGTGAAAGTGTCAAATGATACTAAATTCTGTTTTGAAAAATATGGTTGTCTTCATGAAAATATTTATATTAACACATACAGTATTTGTTTTTTTACAATAGCTTAGTAAGTATTTTAAACGTTCTCATTTTTCTTAAAGATTTTATTTATTCATTTGACAGACAGCGAGAAACAGCTAAAGAGGGAACACGAGCAGGGGGAGGGGGAGAGGGAGAAGCAGGCGCCTGGCTGAGCAGGACCCTGGGATCATGACCTGAGCTGAAGGCCGATGCTTAACGACTGAGCCATCCAGGCGCCCCTAATTTTCTCAGTTTTAACTTCTAATACAGTAAACATTGATAGGTATGACCCATACAAAAAGCTTTTTGGGGTCAATAATTTTTAAGACTGTAAAGGGTCCTGGGACTGTGCAGTGTGGGAGCTATGTCCTGGGAGGGCATGAACACCCCAGTGGAGAGGGCCTCTTTGGGCCCTCCGGCCAGAGTTCACCCCACAGGCTTCCCAGATGTGCTGGGATGGGGCGGAGCCAGACCCTCTCCGCAGCTGATCCACAGGTTCTCGTCGCCCCCATCCCCCAAGGCCTTGCCTGGCCTCCTCCGCCTCACCTGTAGGCTTCAGTGTACCTATCGGCTTGGATCCCCCCTGCCCCCCATAGCCTGTGTGCGCTGGGGGTCCCAAACCACTGTGTCTCTAGGACAGAATGTGAACTCCTGGAGGGCAGGGCCTTGTCTTCTCGCCTAACTCTGCTTTCCCCATGTCCAGCACTGGTGCTGTGGGGCCTGGCTGCTCAGTACTTGGTTTATTGGACGAATGAACGGACAGCTCCTTGCCTTTATTTTTACTGGCTTTTCTGAGGGAGAGGTTACCTGAAGCAGGCTCTTCTCCCCTGCCCGGCTGCCCCCTTCCCACCCTCCAAGACTGGCCATGCCCTACCTCTTCCTCTGAGCTGCGTTTGTCCACAGAGCAAGTGCGGGCCATGAGCTCCTGGAAGGCAGCCCAGCACCTCGTACAATGCTGGGGTGTTTGCGGTGCTCAGGCAGTCCAAGCTGTGAATAAGTGAGCATGGGGCAGGTGCTCCTCAAAACCCGGAAGGTTCAACTGAAACAACCCCCAATCAAGAGGCAAACCTGATGAGGACTGTCTGATAGATTCATGGCCCAATTCCCACACAGACTTGGTGATTTAGAGGGGCCCTGGGTCCCCAACGCCCCCTGCCAGAGCTGTGTCACCGCACCAAAGGCTCCGAAGCCCAAGCACACAGAGCCTTTAACAGTACTCACCTAGAATTAGCTTTCTAAACGGTTAAGTTCTAGAAAGATGTACGGGAGAGTGCCTTAAGGAAGCAGGAGAATCTCTGAACTTCTCGTGATTTTCTGAGGAGCAATTTGGGCCACGGCAAGAACGTGGGCTCCGTAACACGGGGCAGAGCATCTCAGCTCTCTGCTCGGGTCTCTCCGACCAGTGGGGCTACTACAGTAATGCACACCTGGTGGGGGTGGCGGTGCTGGAAGGGGGTGTCCATAGGGAGCTGGGCACAGGGCTGGGATGCAGAAGTCCTCCGCAGGGGTCGGCCCTTTCTGTTTAGAAGACTCGGATTTCCCACAGCCTCTCGGGGCTCAGCGGAGCCTTAGAACGCACCCCTTCCCTCCACCACCGCACTGGCTTCCCGAAAATGGCGGTTCAGCCCCGCCCCAGCCCTCTGCGGTCCGGGGTGTCTAGCTCCAAGGCTCTCAGAGAGTCCCTTCTGACTGCGGCGGAGCCCAGCTCTCGTTGTGCCCCGGCCACGGAGCGGAGGCAAGCCCATGCCGACAGGCCTGCGGGAGGCCTCGCTCCCCGAGTCGGCCACATTTCCACCCGTGCGCGAAGACGCATGCAGGAAGGGAGGCTGCCCGGGATGGGGACTCCCCAGGCCCGGTGAGGGGGCTGCCGCTGGCGCACAGAAGGACGGCGGGCGTGGCTGGAAAGGGACAAGGCGTCTGGGTCTGGTTCTACGGGGACGACGAGGTGCGGGAGGGTTTTCAGCAGGAGCGCCACAAAGCTCGGACTGTGAAGGGCAGTCGGGAGGGGGGACGGCAACGGGCTAACGCGTCTCCAGTGCCGCTTGCCCCCCGGGCTCTGGCTGGAGCACCCGAGCGGAGGAGGTTCCGCCGCTCAAGAGCGGAGGAGAGAGACGAGGCGGGCTTTCCCGGGAAAATCAAGAGCGCCGCCTTGGTTATCCCAGGTGCAGGGCGCCCGTCTCCTGCATCCCGGGGGGACGGCCGGCGCCGGGCTTCGGAGGAGGAGGAGGCCGCCCGGGGGGTCGGCCCGAGGGCTCCTCCCGCGCAGACAGCTCCCGGGCTGCCGGCGGCCTACAGAGCAGGCGCCCTCCCCCCGCCGCCGCCGCCCCGCCGCCCCGCCGCCCCGCTCACCTCGAGCGCCTGGCCCAGCTCCAGGTCGAAGGTGACCACGCACACGCACTCCAGCCAGGCCGAGAAGCGCGCCCAGGGCGCCGCCGCAGCCCGCGCTCCGGGGGCCGCCGCGCCCAGGCGGCCGCGAGCCCGGCGAGGCCCGGCGCCGGACAGCGGGTCCATGGCTGTGGGGACCGCGCCCGCCGCGCGTTGCCGGGGGAACGGTTCCGAGCCGTTGCCGGGGGAACAGCCCGGAGGCGGCGGCCTTGGCGCCGGAAGGGACCGCGCCGCGGAGCAGTCGAGCGGCCGCCGCGGGCCAGAGGGGCCCTGCCACGGTCTCCGCGCCCCTGGCGGCCGGAGGAGCGCCGTGCGGCGGAGCGGCGCCCCGCCCACCAGCGAGAAGGGCCCGCCCGGGCCAGAGCGGCCGGAGCCAAGAGGAGGCACTTCCGGGAGGGCGGGGGCGGCGCCGTGGGGGACCCGGGGAAGTCGGGTCAGGCGGGGGCGGGGGCTTCCGGGGGCGCAGCCGGGACGAGCCGGGAAGCCCGAGAAGGGCGTGGCGTGGAGGCTGGCGGCGGCGTGCGCGGCCGGCTTTCACAACCAACGTGCGTGGTCGCTGCTGACACCCTGCCAGCCGCCCGACACGAAGCCCCGCCTAGTTGGAACGCTGGTAGCGACTCCGGGCCTCCGGCTCTTGTCCTCCCTGGGGTCGCCTCGAGCTGTGGGGTCCGCCCAGGGTGTCAGGTCCTGGGCTCGTACCCGAACCCTGAGCGGGGCATCGTTGTCTCCAGGGCCGCGCCTCCGTGCGTGCCGCCCGCGCCCGCCTCTGCCTCTCCTCCTGCGGCCGTTGCTCCCCAGGATTTCTGTGACCCGGGCTGCCTTGCACGCTCAGGCCTGTCGATCGAAACCGAATAGAACGCCTTTAACAACTACCGTTCGAGCCACCTGTGCCGCGATGGAGACGCGAGGTTGCCGGGCCAAGTCCCCGCTCCCTCTGGCCTCCCGTCTCCCTCGAGCGCTAGCACTGGGCAGAGCCTGGCCTGCAAAAATGTGTCCCCCGAAAAGCGGCTGCCGAGGCCGCAGCAGCCCCACACCGCCGCAGGGCAGGTTTGGAGCTAAGACAGTAACTTACCTGATCGGACGCGCCGTATGTATTTGAGTTTGTGTGAAAGCTCCCGCTCCAAAGTTAGGCTAAGCTAGCCCAGGCCGGAGTCAACAGCCTCCGAGTCCCCGTGGCTTTTCCACGAACGCACGGCCTGCTGCGGAGTCAGGTGGCTCTCCTTCACCGTCTACCCCTCCCGAATGCATGCCTCCCAGGTCACTGGCAGTGGACAGGAGATCAATGAGGTCTGCTAGCTGTTAATTGCCTTGGTCCGCAAGTGATGTCTGTATCACTACTTAAAGTCCAAGGGCCAAAGCTAGTCACATGGACCCAACGTAAATGCATGGAAAATGAAGGACCTAGATATTTGATGACACACAAAGTTATCTTTTACAATGATCACGTCATTGAACTTAAGATGCCATCATTTTATAAATCAAGATAGAGAAACTGCTACCATTTACACAGTGACCTGCAATCAAATGTTTTCAAGTATTCTATTATGAATTGTTCAAATATACAGAAAAGATAAATGAACTGTACCGCAACCATCCATTTACCTGCCACCTGGAATCTACATCAGTAATTAATATTTTGTTACATCTGTTTTACCCTTATCTCTACGTCTGTCCTTTTCCTGTCTCCATCCATCAGTCCATCTTATTTTTAGATTAATTTCAAAGACAGTTGTAGACATCAATGCTCTCCACCCCTAAATACTTCAGTATGTATTATTAACTAGTACTTTTTTTAAAAAAGATTTTATTTTGGGGCACCTGGGTGGCTCAGTCGTTAAGTGTCTGCCTTCGGCTCAGGTCATGGTCCCAGGACCCCGGAGATCATGACCCGAGCCGAAGGCAGATGCTTAACGACTGAGCCAGCTAGGCTCCCCAAGATTTTACTTATTTGAGAGAACAGAGCAAGAGAGAGAACACATGAACAGGGGGAAGGGCAGAGGAAGAGAGAGAAGCCGACTCCCTACTGAACAAGGAGCCTGACTCAATCCCAGGACCCTGGGATCATGACCTGAGCTGAAGGCAGATGCTTAACAGACTGAGCCACCTAAGTGCCCCCTAGCTTGTCAATTTCTACAAAAAATAAAAGACCACCTGCTGAAATTTTCCCGGGTATTGCATTCAATCTATAGATCAGTTGGGAGAGAACTGCCATCTTAATAATGTTGGTCTTCTAACCATGACATGGCCATGACATTTCACTCCATTTATTTAGGTCTTCTCTAATTCTTCTTAGCAATGTTTTTATTGCTTGGGAATTGGGAGATCACACCCAGGTTCAATAATTTGCTAGGAGGGCTCACAGGACTCAGCACATAGTCATTCTATATTATTACATTATATCATTATTGCGGTAAAAGGATACAAAATAAAATCAGCAAAGAGAAAAGACTCTTGGGGGGAAAGTTTGGGGGAAAACAGCCTCCAGCCTCCAGGGTCCTCTCTCAGTGGAGTCCCAGAGGAGGCACTTAAATGTCCCAATGAGTTGTGATAAAGGGTGTGAAATGTTGCCAATCAGGGAAGTTCGTTAGAGATGCTTACCAGGAGTTCCTGTCTCTTTCCTAAGGCTGCTGTAACAAATGGATACAGACTAGGTGGCTTAAAACAGCAGAGATGTATTGTCTTACAGTTTGGGAGGCAGAAGTCAGAAATCAAGGTGTCAGCAGGTTTGGATCCTTCTGGAGGCTGCGAGAAAGAATTTGTTCCAGACCTCTCTGTTAACTTGATTGCTGCCTGAAAACCTTGGTGGGAGTGTAGATGTATCATCCTAATCTCTACCTCTATTTTTACATCAACTTGTCCTCTGTGTCTTCTCGTTTTTCTTAGGACACTTGTCTTTGGATTTAGGATGGCCGCCCCGCCCCCGCCCCCCCCCCCCCGATCAAGAGTGATCTATCTCAAGATCCTTAATTTAATTACATCTGCAAAGACCCTTTTTCCACAGGTCACATTGACAGGTTTTAGGGGAATATATCTATAGGGGAAGGAGCACCATTCAACTCACTACAGGGCTGGTCAGATAGGCAGCCTCTACCAGGTACCTGCCCAAATTCCAGATACCCAGAAAGAAAACGGATAGTCAGTATAAATCATATTGTTTAGGAGGCCTGGGTGGCTCAGTTGGTTAAGTGGCTGCCTTCAGCTCAGGTCATGATCCCAGGGTCCTGGAATCAAGTTCCGCATCGGGCTCCCTGTTAAGCAGGGAGCCTGCTTCTCCCTCTGCCTCTCCCCCTGCTTGTACATGTGCTCTCTCTGGCAAATCAATAAAATCTTTAAAAAAATTTTTTTAATCATATTGTTTGTACAGTTTATACATTATGAACCACTCTGATCACTTTTTGGAGTGATGGGAGCTCGCCTGAAATCCAGGTTCCCAGATGCCTGCCAAGGGTTAAGTTAGAAGGCAGGATTTTTCTAAGGGTAAGTGTTTAGCCTGCTGCATCAACTCTTTTTTGTACACTCTTGTTAGATTTATTCCTAAGAATTTTAGTCATTTCGATACAATTGTGAATGGGCTTTTTCTTTTTTTTAAAGTATACTTAACGTGCAGCATTATATTAGTTTCAGGGGTATAATACAGTGGTTCAACAATCCTATACATTACTCTGTGCTCATCACATTAAGTGAGTGTCCTCTTAATCCTATACATTACTCTGTGCTCATCACAGCAAGTGAGTGTCCTCTTAACCCTCTACCTTGCTCGGGGCTC
>NW_027397109.1:11153327-11346975 GCF_003265705.2 Callorhinus ursinus | reverse complement strand
AGTACCGAGGCGCCATTTGCGCCCTGCACCCACCACACAGGCCCCGCGAGGTCACTGTGGGCGTCCACTGGGAGAGACTCCGGCGCTGTCGAGGGCAGCGGCCTCGCCTCGTGTCTCTGCCCCTCAGGCTCCTACACTGAGGGGAGCCGCACGGACGTCACCGGGAAAAAGATCGCGGGAGGGATCTCCTCCTGCCCGGCCCGGGGCTCCCCTCTGTACCCACGCGAGCTGCCGCAAGCAGGCTCCACCACACACAGCGCCAGGACTTCTGCCTGAAGCGCCACCCTGGCGCATGCTGCTCCGGGCCACATGCTGTCAGGGGCTGTGCCAATGCCACGCCATGGGACTCCTCCGGCTGGGAGGCCGGCGGCCCGACATGCCACCAAAGCCCTGCCACGGCCCCGAGGACCTCCGCGCCGTGAACGCCCAGCTAAGGAGGTGAAACCCCTCGCGGACCCGGCTGGGCGGCGCACTGAACCCATGGCCCATTGCCACTGAGGGCACTTGCGTGTCCACGGCCAGCGGCTCCGTCGGCCCTGCCTCCGAGGAAATGTGCAGTCAGGCAGCAACCCTGCGCACATCCGCGTCCTTGTGCATGCCCTGGCAGGTCCCCCAGCCAGAATTATCTTCCTGGACTCGCACGTCTCACGCAGGGACTTCAGTGAGGACACCCACAAGGGCAGTGCATGGTATAGTTTGCCACCCTGTGGGATGCGAGGTAGGGCCCCTTGCTCGACACAGGAACAGCACCATGGTCTCTGTGGATCTGCATGCCCGCCGCCACGATGGCGACAGATGCGGAGAGAGGAAGACGGCTCCATTGCCGAAGGAGAATTGCACGTTTGACCAGCTCCCCAAGCCGCCAGGGCACTGTGCCTTGCTGCCATCGGTGCACTCATGGCCTGCCATGCGAATATCATCCTCAATGGGGAAAAGCTGAGAGCCTTTCCTTTAAGATCAGGAACACTTCGAGTATGCCCACTCTTGCACTATTATTCAACATAGTACTAGGAGTCCTACCAACAGCCATCAGACAATGAAAATAAATAAAATACTTTCAAATTGGCAAAGAAGATATCAAATTCTCTCTCTTCACAGATGACATGATACTTTATGTGGAAAATTTAAAAGACTCCATTCCCAAATTAGTAGAACTCATAGCAATTCATATTGTGGCAGGATACAAAATCAATGCACTGAAATCAGTTGCTTTCTTATACCCTAACAATGCAACTGTAGAAGGAGAATTGAGAGAAACGATTCCATTTACAATACCTCCAAAAACCATAAGAAAGCACGGAATAAACACAACCAAAGAGGTAAAAGATCTATACTCTAGGAACTACAGTACACTCATGAAAGAAATTCAAAACACAAAAAGATGGAAAAATATCCCATGTTCATGGATCAGAAGAATAAACATTGTTAAAATGTTTATGCTACCCAGAGCAATCTATACCTTCAATGCCATCCCGATCGAAATTCCAATGACATTTTTCAAAGTGTTGGAACAAACAATCGTAATATTTGTATAGAATCAGAAAAGACCCCAAATCGCCAAGGAAATTTTAAAAATTAAAACAAAGCCGGGGGTGGGGGCATCACATTGCCCGATCTCAGGCTATATTACAAGGAAGATACAGACAATTTTTCTTATTGATGGATGTTTCAAATTATCAAAATAATGATTAAGAAATTAATATATGAAATTTCATTATCTGTTCACTTGATTAACCCCAAATAATATTATTTATGAGATAAACAGTATATGGAAAATTGAACATTTTTCTCTTTTGAGTCTGGTTCTTTATCATTTAAAATGAACACCTTAAGGGGCACCTGGGTGTCTTAGTGAATTATGCTTCCAACTCTTGGTTTTGTCTCAGGTCATGATCTCAGGTCATGAGATCAAACCCTACATCAGGCTCTTGCCCATCTTAGAGTTTATTGCAATTCTCTCTCTCCCTCTGCCCCTCCCCTCTCTTGCGAGCTCTCTCATAAATAATTAATAAATAAATAAATAAATAAATAAATAAATAAATAAATAAATAAATTTAAATGAAAATCAAATGAAGGCCTTAGAAAGATCTCATAAAATTTAGCATATATTTTTTCACACAAAAAATGAAAAAATAAAATTAATTAATATAAAATCTCAATGATGCAAAAAGTAGCAAGAATGATCCATAATGATCTTACAGATCTGACCAAAATCACCTATCATGATCTTAATGATGAAATCAACATTATGAAACCATCATAATTTATAGGAAACTCTCAAACATAGCCTAATTTCATAAAAGAATATTTCACTGCAATATAAAACTAAAACAAATCAACAATTTTCCAAAGCTCTACATCTGTCAATTCACACAGAACTCAGATAAAATTTAAAATTTGGAACGTGGGGCGCCTGGGTGGCTCAGTTGGTTAAGCTACTGCCTTTCGCTCAGGTCATGGTCCTGGAGTCCCGGGATCGAGTCCCACATCGGGCTCCCTGCTCGGCGGGGAGTCTGCTTCTCCCTCTGACCCTCTTCCCTCTCGTGCTCTCTGTCTCTCATTCTCTCTCTCTCAAATAAATATAAAATCTTTAAAAAAATTAAAAAATTTTGGAAAGTAAGCTGAAGACACTCACCAAAGTAAATGACACATAGTGGGGGTGCATGGGTGGCTCAGTCAGTTAGACATCTGCCTTCAGCTCAGGTCATGATCTCAGGGTCCTGTGATCGAGCCCCACATTGGGCTCCCTGCTCAGCGAGGATCCTGCTTCTCCCTCTCCATCTGCTGCCCCCCCTGCTTGTGCTCTTTCTCTTGCTGTCTGTCAAATAAATAAAATCTTTTTTTTAAAAAAGATGACACATAATGAAGATATTATCCAGTAAGTCATTGGAAAGATGAACACAGAGACCTTAGGATGTGGCCCAGAACACATGACATATGAATTTAAAGGATGCTGGCGTAGTTACTCACTGCTCTTCTCTGAAGTGGAGGACTTCATTCCATCACGTCTACCTCAGAAAAACATGACAGAAAGAAAAGCAAACATATAATCTCTGAAAATTCTCTACACTGAAAAATAACAAACCCTAAAATTGATTCCATTGTCAATATTTAAGTATGCAGTGTTTCCTTCTTTTAGCCAACACTAATGAAACTTTCAGTACTCATCACAACTGCTTGAGCTCTTAATTCAATCTTTCTTTTGTTTCCTCATTTATTACTCAAGAACATGTTTCCCATATACAAATATCTATTGACAACTCTTATGTTCAAAGTGAGCAAACGAAGCAAGTCTGGGGACATACAGCATATCTACAGTTACACACTGCCTCATGAGATAGGAGGCTAATGCCTTGCTCCAAAATAAATAAGAGGCATGCTCACAGCAGTACAGTTTTGTCACTTAAGGTCCTCAAATACAGCCAGGCTTTGAGAGTCTTATTTGTCCTATTAGAGGGCCACTCATCTGGACCTCAGATTGACATCTGGAATGAGTCCCTCAGCATCCTCAGATAATTGTGCTCATCATTGATCCAGACAAACATCCTCCCAAACAAATAAGCAATTCCATAGCCAGGCTTATTTTCTTCAGGCTTATCTACTGCATTATAAATAAAGAATAGTAAATGCACAAGAGATATTTTATTTAGTATCCAAATAATGGAACTCCTACGTACATAGAACAAAAGGCATATAACCTTGAATTTTTCTAATAAAATTACATAAAATCAATTGGGAAATTTTTAAAAAATCAACTAAAATTTCAAGGAGAAATGGGGAAGTCTTCCTAAGTCTGGTAGTAAAAAGGTATGATTACAGTAGAAATATGAGTAGAAACATCTATATCTGGACTTGCCAATAACAAAAAGATAAATAAATCAATATTTTAGCACATTTAATTTTCTTTACAAGATTATTAGCATACATTATAAAATGGTATAAAAAAGAAATAGATCAATGATTCCCAGAAATTATTCAGGTTACTTCCAGAAGAGATTTTTTTTATTTAATGAAGGAAAGAAATAATAATGAATATTCATTTAACGAAGTAAGCACACTTATGAGGGAAAAAAACTATTATTAAATATTCTACCTTAGGCTTCTGAAATAATGAACCCAGAGAATGTGACAACACACACAGAATTTTAAAAGCATCAGAATAGCTGCTCATCTCTCTTCCCTAAAGTATGTTACTTGTTCAGTCTTTGTCCTGCAGCAAAACATCACAGATAATATGTTAGATCCAAAAATACATGAAATTAATTTAAAAACAAAGCAAATCATTTGTTCTGTAGTGATTATCATAGAGGAATTCCCACACTTCTAGTCCTTGCTACACATATCATAGCTGCTTTTTTCTTAGCTATCTTCGCCAGTTCATTTCTACACTTATTTCCTTTCTGAATTATTCACTCTACAAAGAGTCAATAATCCTCTCTACTATGCTGTGTAAATTGGTGGCACAGCGATTTTCTTTTTGAATGAGAAATTCTGAAGTTGTATTCTACCAAATAAAGACTTTACGAAAATGCTTTTTGATGGGTAAAATGAAGGGCACATTACAAGGGTATTGTAAGACTTGTATTCTGGAAGTAAGAGAGAAGAACTTCAAATATTTATTACAACATATAAAAACTGATGGAACAATGGTACGAATTAAGAAAAAAAAAGATGAGGGGCGCCTGGGTGGCTCAGTTGTTAAGCGTCTGCCTTCAGCTCAGGTCATGATCCCAGGGTCCTGGCATCGAACCCCACATCAGGCTTTCTGCTCGGCAGGAGGCCTGCTTCTCCCTCTCCCACTCCCGTTTATGTTCCTGCTCTCTCTGTCTCTGTCAAATAAATAAATAATCTCTAAAAATAAATAAAAATAAAAAAGAAGAAAATTTTCATAAGATAATGGAAATTATAAAATAGAACCAAATGGAAAAGAACATCAGGAGAGCAAGTCTTAAGAGGACTAAAATAGAATAAGCATGGCCAATTTTTATTCAAAACAGAATGCAATTAACAATCCTAGGAGTTCATGGATTGGCTAGCATAGGTCTTTGAAGGATAAATGCTTGCAAGTGAACTGGGGAACTCAGAGTGCTAGGTACAAGGAGCTGGACCTCAGAGGTTATGTAGTGTTTGGAGTGCATTTAAATGACATTTTGTTAAACGCAAAACTATATAAAACAGTGGTCACAAGAGATTATGGAGTAGAATGAAGGGCTGACTACAAAGGAATAAAATAAAGAAGATTTTTAGGGGTAATGGAACTCCTCCATACCATAATTGTAGTGTTAGACATACTATTCTATACACTTGTCAATATCCATATAACTGCACGTGACAAAGAGTGAATTTTACTGTAGGTAAAATAAAAAATAAATAAAAGGTACAAATATAAAATTGAAAACAGCCTGGGACAGACACGTATTCACTGCACACTCTCATGTATTAGGCCCAAATATTTGTTAGCTGGCACACATACAAAGGAACACCATTTAACCAAGAAACAAGATATTCATAGATTAAATATTTAATACATGCAAGACTGGTAGAATTCAAAACCATGAAAACTGTGGGCTAGCACTAAAATGATTAAGTAGAAGTCCATCCTCATTTGCTTAGAATAGAAACAGTGTACTGTTCACCAACAGTGGTTTTGTCTCTCATTTTCTTTGGATTTCTTACATTCACTCAATAGGGCACTTTTTCACTTGCTGCTTATGAGAAAGGATAGACCATGAAATCAGACAAGCATTCATAACCCTAAAATATACTGAACCACTTGATTTACACATCGATACTGGAGATGACAATAAATGAGGGAGACTGTGTCAGCTATGAAGCCCACAAGTGAAGTTTTCCATTGTACTTCTACATGAACATTAGTAAGAAAACCAGTATAATTTCTGTGGCAAAATTCTACTGATCTGAACAATCTCTAGTATGCTTGAGTATTACGCAGCTCATTTTTTTCTAGATACCCTTTCTGCATCTTAATGTTACAAGGCAAGGAAATTCTTTCTATTCAAACCAACATTGACTGATTCTGTAATATCTAAAACAAAATACAAAAGCAAAAATATACAATGATAAAAAAATACATACACCCACTAAATCAACAGGTGTCAGGAAATAAGACTTCAATGGTATATATCACACTCAATTTACTTAATTATGTCTACAATAGGAGTTTCCACTACTATCTTACAGAATACTCACTGTGCACAGACTTTTCCTTTAAATGCAACAAATATGATCTTGAAAATCCTGGTCAAACAGTTCCCCAAAATAGTAATATAGATTTACCATATTCTAACCCTCAAAAATTAAAAACATAGGTATACACAAATGTTCACTGCAAAGTTATTCATAACAGACAAAAAGTGAAAACAACCCAAATACCTACTAAGTGATAAATGGATAAACAAAATGTGATATGTCCATACAGTGGAATATTACTCATCCATAAAAAAAGGAATGGGGTTCTATTTTTTATGTTCAGTTAGCCATTGTATAATAGTTTTTGATGTAGTGTTCAATGATTCATTAGTTAAGCATGATACATGCTACACCATGGCTTAAGTGTGAGAACATTTTGCTAGGTAATTAAGGGTAAAAATACTTGTCTGCACCTGTATTTGAACCATTTACAACAAGCTATTATTTTCCTTTATCCCCTAAATCATTTTAATTTCTTCAAAACAAGGGTTTTCTACTACATAGCCATAGTATCATTATTATTAAAGCTAGGCAATTACTACCTTCCTTATATAGTACTATAATCTATTTATGGACTTTCTTAAATTTTGCCAGTTTTTCCTTTAATGTCTTTTATAAAAATCCCGAATCAATATTGTATTCAGTTTTCATATCTATTTAGTCTAACATAATCTAGAACATTTCCTCAGTGATATTACTATGTTTGAAAACTAACTGACAGTTTGTAGGGGTTTTGTTTGGTTTGTTTTGTAGAATATCTCTCAACTTGGGTCTGATATTTTCTCATGAGCTGATTCAGGTTTATTCACTTTTGTCTGAGGTACTAAAGAAATAAGGCTAGGTTCTTCTCAGTGCTTCCTATCAGTGATGCCAGATGATTCCATTACTGGTAGTATTAGCTTACATCTCTTACTTAATTCAGGTGGTATCTGCCAGGTTCTCCACTACTATTTTCTCTTTGCAACTAATAAGTATATCATGGAGGAGATAATCACAATCTATAAAAGTATCCTGTTTCTCCTCAAATTTTCTCCAAGAAGTTTTAGCATCCTTTGATGTTTCCTGGTTGAAACAATTATTATGATCATTCCCGAGAATGTCTTTATTTTATATCATTTCTACCTCATTTATTATAGCTTTCTGTCATATAAGCACTTTACTTTCTACCCTATTTATCCATTCATTCATTCATTCATTTACATATTGGTTTAATAACATTATAAACATCTTATTATTATTAATCAGTTTTTTTCATTCCTAAACAGATTTACCATGTCCAGACATGCCTGAAATTTATCGGTCAAAACCAGAGGTGGCTCATTGCTCAGTGTCAAGCATCTTTGACAGATGCAGCCTTATCCATCTGTGAAAGCTTTCTCCTTCTGTACTTCTACTTCTCCTTCAGTATTCACGATGTACCAGAGACCCAACTAGGAGTATCGTATATAGTCCATTTCCCCTCAAAATCGCAGAAGATAAAAGTGCAAAGTTAGAATAGCTTTGCACATTCCTTACATTATAAGCCAATAAAATTTCTAAACATAATCTAGCCACTGTTGTGGCATAGTCAGGCAGAATTTGTCACAATTCTCTTTATCAATTTGGCCAACATTTTAGCTACTAGTTTTGAGTTGATAATTAATTATACTTGCAAGACACAAAGCGTTATCTTTAGAAAAGGGCTAGAATGAATACAGATAAGTGGGGAAAAGTAAACTGATTGTGAAACACATATTCAAAGAAGGTAGACAGTTTAGAATCCAGACTATATGGTCATAAATCATGGAAAGAAAAAATACCAATGGGAGATTATGACATTTAAATTCCTATCAGTTGGGGATTGCTTCATTTATTTCGGCATTTGATAGACAGTTAGACTAACAACTCAATAACTGCTATATGTAATTAAATATGTGTATTTGAAACCCCACACACACTCACACACACAACACACAAATGAAACAGCAAAATAATGACCAGAACTCATTATCAACATTTTTTAATATTCTTCCTATAAAATTGGTTTATTGACCATATCTGCACAAGCACATATTTGTATCATTTTACATGAATGAAATACAATGTTATTGCCTCAAACATACTTGGTACTCAATAAATGGTAGATAAACTTCTGAAAAGCTTTGATTTGCATATCAATTAATTTAAACATACATTACCATATTTAACAATATAATCCAACTGGATAAATGTATCAACATTAATTTACTTAGAATTATGATTTTAGGTAAACAGGTTACTTACAATTTTAAAAGTACAACTAAGGCTGTAATGATTACCCTTGAGTTTACATACATCTTTGAACACTTCCTATTATATACTTAGGTAAATTTCTAAAATTAAAATTGTTAGTGAAAATGTGCTAATTTCCACCTAATATATTTTCCACTGTCTTCTGGAAAGACTATAACTTACCAGGAGTTCCCAATTCTCCACGCTTGGTTAACAAATGTACCTGTTAATCTCATAGGTGAAAAAAGACAATTGTTGATTTATTGCATTGTGTGTGTGTCTATGTGTGTTCACACACATTTAAATTTCATTATATATTTATAATTATTTCATATATATTTAATTAATTATAAAGATTGGTAGAGTTGAGCATATTATTGTATGCTCTTGGCCATTCACAATGCTTTTCTCTTACGAATTGTTCATTTATGTGCTTCCCAATTTTGTACTGGGATGCTTGTCTTTTTCTAACTGATTTGAGTGAGGCTTTGATTTAATATTAACACTAAATTTGTCACATAAATTTTAAGTAAATATGCATATGTATTTTTATTTAACTTCAAAGAAATAGCCCAAGCTTAAGTTACAAGGTTTAGTGATTCTGTTTTTCTCTCCTCTAAATGCTCCATGCAGATAACATGAGAAAACCAGAGTAAACTTGGAAAACAGTTTAATTGGTTTAAATATTGTATCTATTGTCTATGTATATTGTTGACTCAAGTTTTTATAATCTAGATTAAATATTAGCCTTGGAATATAGGAATCCTATTTTGAGATGCTGAAACATTTACACCTGCTCAGATAAAATCAAAATAGACTGAAATTGCATAAGGAGAAGGAAGCTTAGAGACAACATTTCAATTCAAACTATGCTAAAGGAGAAAAGAAAGCAGGCAAGATTTTGGTCACTAATTCCCTGGTGCCATTACAGATGAAATGTGGCAGAAATACATTCAATTTTGAAATTTAATTTATTGGTTATAACTGGAAAGGGGTTCATATCACTAATTCCTTATACAGTGCCGGTTTCACATTGTTTAGTTTATGATGGCATGTAGCACTCATTTATATGACTCTCTTGTGAAGAAAATACAGCAAAGGAGATAAAATAATTTTAATGAAAATAAAATGGAGATATAATTCTCATATTTTTACCATGTGTCTGAGTTAATCTGATCATTGTTCAGGTTCTTGTTTAACAAGTGCTCTAGTTCAGGGATTGGTAAACTCAAGCCCACAGTCTGCTGTTGGAAAAAAAGTTTTGCTGGAATACAGCAGCACTTATTCAATTAGACATTATGTTTGGCTGCTTTCATACTACAACAGCAGAGTGGAGTAATTGCAATAGCCTGAAAAACTAACACGGTTACTTGGCCCTTTACAGAAAAGATTTGCCAACCCATGGTCTACTATACTAGAGACTGAGGTGATAATTCCAAGTAATTAAAACTTCAATATTAAAATATGGAAGTATAGGAAGACTGGAAAAGTAGAGTCCTCATATTTAGTTTGAATTTTCTCACGTCAGGCTGACATACAATGGAGGCAACTCTATTTTGATTTTTTGAGTTCAAGCATAGTAATAAGGCCAGAGTTCCTGCTAGGCAGGTGCCTGAATTAATGGTCCTTAGTCATGCTTTCTTTTTGCTTTCTCCTTCTATACATCATCACCACAGAGACCACTGTTCCCACTGTCCTCACACATGGGAAGTAACTCTGTTGGTCCTCCATTTCTATGTTCTTCTGCCTCTTAAATCTAATGGCAGAATGGATACACAGATAGACAGGCAGACAGTAGCTGATAGACAAACAGGTAATTTGGATGACAGACAGATTATTGATAGGTAGATATTTACAGATTGATTATGGAAATTAAATTGGCAGGTAGATAGATAGATGAAAGTAGAATTGGGCTGAATTTGAGAATCATTAACATAAGACCTAACAATATCAATCAGAGTGTTTCTCAAAACAATATTTGTTTCTACAAAACCATATTTATCTTATATGTCCATTGGAATGCTAGTTCTAAATTTCTCACAAGATCATAGAAGAACAATAGTATGTTTTGTGATAGTGTGCATGGCAAAAACTGCAAAAGCTTTCCTTTTCTGCATGGTTGTCATGGGGGCAGACACACTGGAGTACATGCCAAAGTGAAAAAAAAATGCCATTCGTATCAAATTTTTTCTTTCCCAAATTCAGAAGTTATAAAATGCCTATGCCCCATTTATCTTCAATAAAAAGATGGTATTTCAAGAGTTAGATCAATTCTGTGTTAAGAGAACTCACATCAAATGTTTACAATACAGGACAACTCACAAAACATTCCATATTTCTATGCTTTGACCATAATGGTAGTGTTATCAATTAATTAAATGAAATTATATTTCTATCATCAATTCACCCCAATCTTTTTACCCTGCTTTTTCTCATTAACACTCTTGCAACTATAAGTCACCCATACACTCTCTAACTTATTTTTTCACTATAAATACCATGAAAGCAAAACCAGCTATTTAAAAATATGGAATGATTATTTTTTATATGACTTTGCATGTAAGATAAGAATGTTAAAAAAACTGAATTCCCTGTCAAAGGAGCTCATTTTTTAAAAACATTTTTTTATTTATTTGACAGAGAGAGACACAGTGAAAGAGGGAACACAAGCAGGGGGAGTGGGAGAGGGAGAAGCAGGCTTCCCACGGAGCAGGGAGCCCAATATGGGGCTTGATCTCAGGACCCTGGCATCATGACCTGAGCCAAAGGGAGACGCTTGACCAACTGAGCCACCCAGGCACCCCTCAAAGGAGCTCATTTTATCAAAACCATGAAAGAGAAACAGAGAGGAAAACATAAGGCAAACTGTTTAATTAAGAGCTCTTCAGAACTACCCTTTGTTAAAATGTCAAATCCTGCTTTGCTAGCCAAAATTTTTGTTTCTACTATTTTCTAGAACTATCTAAAGAAGGAAAAGGTTTTCTCATTGAAAAAAATGTGCAGTATTGTTTTTATTATCTTTAAAGTACTAGGGATAAAAAAGTCAACCCAGAATTCTATATTCAGTAACAACATACCTCAATAAAGAAGGCTAAATTTTAAAAAATGCTAAATAAAGCTACCGTCAGATAAAAGAAAACTGTCATATAACAGAAAACTGAGAAAAATTGCCACCAGTAGTTCTGGTGCTAAAGAAAATTCTTTAGGAAGATATATAATAATAACAGAAGGAAACCTGGATCTTCAGGATAGAAACGCACTGAAACTATTTTATATTTAAGAAATAGGATTTTTTTTCTCTTATGTTAGGAAAATATACCTATTTAGAACAATTGTATCATTGGCTGTAGGGTTTATTGCAAATGTAGATACATGACAAATCTAGCATAAAAGGGGACAGGAACTAGGGAAATGGACATATATGGTTGTAAGATTCTTATGTTTATGTGAAGTGATATAATATTTAGTCTTAAAATATTGAAAACAACTAAATATGTATTATTTTAATCACTAGAATGTCCACTAAAATATGCAAAGAGATATAGCTAAAGAGTTAAAAGAAGATGGAATTCTGAAAAAATAATGCAATCAAAGAAGGCATGGAAGAAGGAATAGAAGAACAAAAAACAGAAGAGAAACAAGGGAGGGGAGTTCACACTTAAAAATAAATGATAAAAATGGTTGACTTAAATCTACCATTTCAAAAATTATACTAAATGTAAATTGGAATAAATAATCCATCTGTTAAAGCTTAAAACATATACCCGCTATATGCTGTCTAAAATGACAAAACTTTACATTTAAAGATATAGGTTGGGAAAAAAAGATGAAAAGATATACCATGCAAACAGTAAGCATATGAAGACTAGAGTGGCTTTATTAATTTCAGATAAAGTAAACTTCAAGACTATGTTACCAGAGATAGAGACATTTTATAAGAGGGTCAAATTATAAGGAATACATTAATAATTATGAATGTTTGTGAATAATAACAGTTTCAAATTATGTTAAGTGAAACTGATAGAAATAAAAGGAGGTATAGGCAAATCCATAATCATAGTTGATGATTTTAAATCCAACCCTTTTGGTAATTTATAGAACAAGACAAAGTATCAACATAGAAGAATGCAAAAATACTATCAAACCTCTCCTAATGGACATTTATAAAACACTATACCCAATGACTTTAGAACAAATGCACTTGTCCAAATTTTCCATGGTATGTTCACCAAGATAAACCACATATTAAGCCAAAAACCAAGTCTCAAAAACTTCAAAACCATTCAATTGATAGAGAATATGTTCAATAACCATAATGAAAATTAGAAATCCATAAAATATCTTTAAAGAAAAAGAAATGGTGAAGGACATATATATTTGTATAGCTAATGAAACTCTATGATTTTTCACTGTTTTAAAGTTTCATCCTCACATGAAAGTGTAAGTCTGCAAAGAACTAAAATGCCAATTCCTGAATAATGGTTCTACAACTCAGGAAAAGATTTGGCAGAAATAAATATTTACTGTCATTAAAGGAAGGCATCTACCTAAAGCTAAGAAAACTCCAGTTATTAAAATATCATTGAAGAAAATACTTCAAGTTTGGGGGGGAAAAAAAAACAATGTTAGAACAAAGGCAATAATTTTGACTGAGAGTCACAATTCAAAACTATTGAGAATAAGATGGTGACTCAGGAGGCTCTTGAGTTTATCTCCTCTCTCAGAGAGACTGAATGTATAGCTACAGATTGAACAATTTCCTCTGAAAGAGATAAGAAACTAGCTGAGCTTCTAATTGGCAATCATCTAGGAGCTGGCTGCAATCTTCTACAGAAACCAAGGACATAGGTGGATACTTCTCACACCTTTTCTTTTACCCTACTCCAATAATAAAACCAAGTTTACCATTATTTCCCACATCTGGTGCCCCAGTTTTTGCAACACTTACCTGAGTGACATGCCCTAAGATCACCTGGCTTTAAGAGCCCAGAGGGCTTGCATTTACAAATTCCACAGGACTGTAGAAAACAAAGTAGTTCTTAAAGGGTTCAGGAGCATACTTCCATGGCTATACACCTAAGCCACAGGAGAAGCAGGCAAAAAAATCTAAATAATTTGTGGAACATAAGGAATAGCATGGGGGACATTAGGAGAAGGAAGGAAAAAAGGAAGGGGGGAAATCGGAGGGAGAGATGAACCATGAAAGACTATGGAGTCCGAGAAACAAACTGAGGGTTTTAGAGGAGAGGGGTGAGGGATGGGTTAGCTCAGTGATGGGTATTAAGGAGGACACATATCCCATGGAGCACTGGTTGTTATACAAAAACAATGAATCATGGATCACGACATCAAAAACTAATGATATATTGTATGGTGACTAACATAATAAAATAAAATTTTAAAAAATCCAAATCATGAAAAGATTTGGGGGGGGGGCGCCTGGGTGGCTCAGTCATTAGGCGTCTGCCTTCGGCTCAGGCCATGATCCCAGGGTCCTGGGATTGAGCCCCACATCGGGCTCTCTGCTCGGCGGAAAGCCTGCTTCTCCCTCTCCCACTCCCCGTTTGTGTTCCCTCTCGCTGTGTCTCCCTCTGTCAAATAAATAAATAAAATCTTTAAAAAAAGAAAAGATTTGGCTGCAATAAATATTTTTACTTATTTATGAACACACACACACACAGGTTCCCCCTGGAAGGGGTTTAACTATAAAGTTTCACACATGCTGCCTAAGGGGCAAGCTTCTAATCAGCCTGCATCTAGGTGCTGACTGATCCTCCCCTTTGGGAAACTTATAGGTCTTGGCACACTCTCAATTAATGAGATCCACAATGTACAAAGAAGGCATGGACAATCATGTTGATTGTCCTAGTTGAAAGACAACTAGGAACTCAGGATGAGTTGATCAGCGTGGTTCATCTCTTATAAGAGACCATTCTGTCTAATTAGTAAATCTAATTAGTCTTAAAAAATCTTAATAAAATGGAGATAAGTGATTTACCTGATCAAAATAATGCTCACAGATACGTTCACCAAGGTCAGGAAAGCAATGCATGAACAAAGTAAGAATTTCAACAGAGATGGAACATTTTTAAAAAGGTTTTATTTTTAAGTAATCTCTACACCCAACATGAGGCTCAAACCTACAACCCTGAGATCAAGAGTCACATATTCTCCTGACTGAGCCAGTGAGGTGTTCCTATAGCTTTTTTTTTTTCTAAATACCAAGCAAATGAATGGATAAAGGAGATGTGGCATACATATATACAAAAAATGTTACTCAGTTGTAAAAAAAAAAAAGAATGAAATCTTGTCATTTGCAGCAACACAGATATACCTAGAGGGTATTACAGTAAATATGTGAAAGGAGGAAAAATACCATATGATCTTACTTATATGCATGATCTAAAAACCAAAAGAACACACACACACAGAAAGAATCTCATAAATACAGAGAATAAACTGATGATTGCCAGAGGGAAGGGTACAGGGAGGAACAAAGTAGGTGAAGGAGATTAAGAAGTACAAACTTCCAGTTATAAAATAAGTCACTAATTAAAGTAGAGCATAGGGAATGTATACTCAATAACACTGCAGTAATTTTGTATAGTGACAGATGGTAACTACACTTACTGTGGTGAGCACTGCATAATGTACGGAATTGTCAAGTCACTCTGTTGTACACCTAAAATGAATGTAACACTGTATGTTAACTAAAGTCCAATAAAAAAGTGTAAAAAAAAGTAGCAAATATGAATCACAAAGGTAAAGAATACAATAAGTGAACCAAAAAATTCTATAGAGGGATCCAATAGTAGACTAAAACAAGTGACTCTGGATTAGCAGAATTGAGGAAAGGGTAATTTATTCAGGCAGATTAGCTAAAAGAAAAATAAATGAAAAAGTGAAGACAGTTTAAAGGACTTAGGAAACACCATCAATTTGACCAATATATACTATATTATAGAGGTCCCAGAAGAAGAAAACAGAGAAAAAGGGATTGGGAGACTTATTTGAAAAAATAATGGTGGAAAACTTCCTTAAATGGGGAAAGAAATAGATAACCAGATCCATAAATTCCAGACAATACCATAAAAGAAACCCAAAAAGCTTCACATGAAGACATATAATTACATTGTCAAAGACGAGGAAGAAAGTTTTAAAAGCAGCAAAAGAAAGCAACTTGTTACATACAAGGCAATCCCCATAAAACTATCAATAAATCTTTCAGCAGAAACCTTGCTGGCCAGAAGGGAGTATGAGTATATATTCAAACTGCTAAAAGAAAAAAAAAACAAAACAGGGGCGCCTGGGTGGCTCAGTCATTAAGCGTCTGCCTTTGGCTTAGGTCATGGTCCCAGGGTCCTGGGATTGAGCCCTGCGTCAGGCTCCCTGCTTGGAGGGAAGCCTGCTTCTCCCTCTCCCACTCCCACCCACTGCTTGTGTTCCCTCTCTTGCTGTCTCTCTCTCTGTCCAAAAAATAAGTAAAAATCTTAATAAAAAAATTTAAAAAAAAGAAAAAAACAAAAAACAATAAAAACTACCAACCAAGAATATTCTACCCAGCAAAGTGGTTCCTCAGAATTAAAAGAGATACAGAGTTTTCCAGGCAAACAAAAGATCAAAAAGTTCATCACTACTAGACAAGCCCTACAATAAATGTTAAAGGGTGTTCTTCAAGCAGAACTGAAGGGATGTTAATTAATAATAAGAAACCGTATTAAAGTATAAAAATTAATAGTAAAGTTAAATGTAGAGATAAATTCGGAATAATCTACCGTTGTAATAATAATGAGTAAATCATTTATAACTAGAATAAAGAGGGATGCCTGGGTGGCTCAGTTGGTTAAGTGTCTGTCTTTGGCTCAGGTCATGATCCCAGGGTCCTGGAATCGAGCCCCGCATCAGGCTCCCTGCTTCTTCCTCTGCCTGCTCTGCCTGCCACTCCCCCTGCTTGTGCTCTCTCTCTCTCTGACAAGTAAATAAATAAAATCTTTAAAAAAAGATTAAAAGAAAAAAATTAAATAACTATAGTAACAATTTATTGTGGATACGCAATGTAAACAAGATGTAAACAGTGACCTCAAAAATATAATAAGTTGTGTTAGGGCATATTTGTATACATTTGACGGTATTATCAGCTTAAAATAGACTGTTATAGGGCGCCTGGGTGGCTCAGTTGGTTAAGCAACTGCCTTCAGCTCAGGTCATGATCCCGGAGTCCTGGGATCAAGTCACACATCGGGCTCCTGGCTCAGCGGGGAGCCTGCTTCTCCCTCTGACCCTCTCCCCTCTCATGCTGTTTCTCTCTCTCTCTCTCTCTCTCAAATAAATAAATAAAATTTTAAAAAAATAGACTGTTATACATAAAAGATGTTTTATTTAATCCTCATGGTAACCACAAAGTATAAGCCTATACTAGATACACAAAAGATAAAAACAAAGGCATCAAAGCATACTAATATAAAAAATTATCAAATCACAAAGGAAGAGATTAAGAAAGGGAAAACAAAATAAAGGCATTACAAAACAATTTAGAAAACAAAATAGCAACAGTAAGTCCAAACCTTAATTAACAGTAAGTTAAATAACAGTAAGTCCAAATCAATAATTACTTTAAACGTAAATGGACCAAGGTCTCCAATCAATAGACAAAGTGGCTAGATAGATTATTTTTAACTGATAATTAAATAAACAAACAATACCCAACTATATATTGCCTATAAGACCCAACTATATATTACCTACAAGAGACTCAAGTAAACATTAAGGACATACATAGAAATAAAGTGAATGGATGGAAAGAGATATTCCATGCAAATAGAAACCAAAATAATGCAGGGGTAGCAATACTTATATCAGAAAAAAATAGACTTTAAGCCAAAGACTGTAAGAAGAGACATAAAAGTCATTATACAATGATAATGGGATCAATTAAGAGGATATGACAACTGTGAATATTTATACACCCAACATTAACACCTAAATACATAAAGCAAATACTGACAGATTGAGAAGGAGGAATATATGACAATACAATATTAACAGGGAACTTCAATAATCTATTTTCAACAACAGATAGATCATCCAGTTGGAAAATCAATAAGAAAACACTGAATTTAAAATACTTATTAGACCATATGTACTTAAGACATATACAGAACATTCTAACTAAAAGCAGCAAAATGCAAATTGTTCTCAAGTGAACATGGAACATTTTCTAGGACAGATATCAGACTACAAAATAAGTCTGAATATATTTAAGAAGACTGTTTATAGCAGCAATGTCAACAATAGCCAAAATATAGAAAGAGCCCAGATGTCCATCAACAGATGAATAAAGAAGTGGTATGTATATACAATGGAATAATATTCAGCCAACAAAAAGAATGAAATCTTGCCATTTGCAAAGATGTGGATGGAACTAGAAAGTATTATGCTAAGTGAAATAAGTCAGTCAAAGAAAAAAATCATATGATTTCACACATGTGGAATTTAAGAAACAAAACAGATGAACATAGGAAAAATAAAATAAGATATGAAGGAAAAAATAAAATAAGATGAAAACAGAGAGGAGGTCAAACCATGAGAATACTAACTATAGGAAACAAACTGAGGGTTGCTTGAGGGGAGGTGGGGGATGGGGTAATTGGGTGATGGGCACTAACAAGAGCACTTAAAGTAATAAGCACAGGGTGTTATATGCAACTGATGATTCACTAAATTTTACCTCTGAAATAATACAGTATATGTTAACTAAATTGAATTCAAATTGAAAAAAAATTAAAGTAAAAAGAAGATTGAAACCATATTAAACAGCTTTTCTCACCACAGTGGTATGAAATGAGAATCAATTACAAGAAAACTGAAAAATACACAAATATATAGAGATTAAACAATATGTTCCAGAAAAAATCAGTATCTCAAAGAAAAAATAAAAAACATGTAAAAACTTAAATATGCAGCAAAATCAGTTTTAAGAGGGCAGTTTATTGTGATAAACACCTACATTAAGAAAAAAAAGATCTCAAATAAGTGAACTTCACACCTCAAGCAACAAGAAAAAGAACCAACTAAGCCAAAAGTTAACAAAAGGAAAGAAATAACAAAGATTAGAGCGGAAATCAATAGAGACTACAAAAACAATAGAAAATCTCAATGAAACTAAGATCTAGTTTTTGCGAAAAGATAACCAAATAACCAAAATAGAAAAAACAAACAAACAAAAAACCTTTGGCTAGATTTACCAAGAAAAAAGAGAAAAGACTCAAAATTATAAATGAAAGAGGAGACGTAATTGCTGATACACAGAAATAAAAAGAATCACAAGAGACTACTTTAACAATGTATACCAACAAACTGGATAATGCATTAGAAATGGACAAATTCCTAAAAACATAATACCTATGAAAACTGAATAATGAAGAAATAGAAAATCTGAACAGATTAACTACCAGTAAGGAGGCTGAATCAGTAATCAAAAATATCCCAACAAAGAAAAGCCCAGGACCAGATGGTTTCATTAGTAAAATTCTAACAAACATTTAAGTAAGAACTAATCAATGCTTAAAATATTCCAAAAAAATAGAAGATAAGGGAACACTCCCAAACTCATTTTATGAAGCCAGCATCACCCTAAAACCAAAACCAGACAAAGACACACATGAAAAGAAAATTACAGGTTGATATCCCTGATCAACACAGATGTAAAAATTCTCAACAAAATATTAGCAAACCAATTCAACAATACATTAAAATGATTTTTAAACCATAGATCATAGACCATCAAATGGATTTATTCCAGAGATGCAACGTCGTTCAGCATCTGCAAATCAATAAATATGAAATACACCACATAAACAAAAGAATAAAAATCATAGAATCATTATTTAAATCATTTTAAAAATCAACATCTGTTCATGATAAAAACTCTCAACAAGGTGATTTTAGAGGAAATATATCTCAACATAATAAAAGCCATGTATGACACACCCACAGCTAACATCATACTCAAAAGTAAAAAAAAGCAGAAAGCTTTTCCTCTAAGATCAGAAACAAAATAAGGATGCCCACTCTTGCCACTTTTATTCAACACTACTGGAAGTCCCAAACAATGCAATTAGGCAAGAAAAAGAAATAAAAGGAATCCAGATCAGAAAGGAAAAAAATAAAACTGCCACTATTTGCAGAAGACATGTTATATATAGAAAACTCCAAAGACTCCCAACAAAGAACGATTAGAATTAATAAACAATTTCAGTAAAGTTACAGTACACAAAAATCAATACATAAAAATCACTTTTGTTTCTGTACACTGACAATAAACTTTTGAAAAGAGAAGTTAAGAAAATAATAGAATTTATAATAGCATCAAAAATAATAAAATACTTAGGAATAAATTTAAGCAAGGAGGTGAAGGATCTGTTCACCGAAACCTATAAGACATTAGTGAAAGAAATTAATGAAAGAAATATTCTGTCTTTATGGATTGGAAGAATTAATAGTTAAAATGGTCATACTACAAGCAATCCACAGATAAAATTCAATCTCTCTAAAAATTCCAATGGAATTTTTTACAAAAGTAGGAAAAATTTCTGAAATTTTTATGAGACCAGAAGAGACCCTGGTCAGTCAAAGCCATCTTGAGAAAGAAGAACAAAGCCAGAGGTACCACACTTCCTGATTTCAAACTATATTACAAAGATATACTAATCAAAAGAGTATAGTATAAAAACAGATACATAGATCAATAGAACAACATAGAGAGACCAGACATAAATCCATTCAGCTTTGGTCAATTAATTTTCAACAAAGAAGCCAAGAATACACAAGAAGGAAAGAATAGTATCTTCAGTAAATTGTATTGAAACCCTGGACAGCCACATGTAAGAAAATAAAATGAAATAAAACTAGACCCCTATTGTACACAATACACACAAAATATTAACTCAAGATGGATTAACAACTTGAATATAAGACCTGAAATCATAAAACTCCATAGGGACAGGTCCTTGACATTGGTCTTGGCAATAATTTTTTGGATTTCACCTGAGGTTACATCAAACTAAATAGCTCCTGCTCAGCAAAGGAAGTCATCAACAAAATGAAAAGGCAACCTATATAATGGGAGGAAATATTTGCAAACCACATATCTGATAAGGGGTTAATAGCCAAAATACACAAGGAATTCATAGAACTCAATAACAAAACAAATAACCCAATTTAATAATGGGCAAGGACCTATGTCTTCCAAAGACATACAAATGTTCAACAGGCACATATAAAGGTGTTCAATATCACTAATCATGAGGGAAATGCAAATCAAAACCACAATGTGATATTACCTGGCACCTGTTAGGAATTCTATTGTTAATAAGACACCAGTGGCACTTGGGTGACTCAGTTGATTAAGCTTCTGACTCTTGATTTCGGCTCAAGTCATGATCTCATGTGTTATGAGGTAGAGCCCCAAGTCAGGCTCTATGCTCAGCAAGGAGTCTGCTTGAAGATTATCCCCCTCTATCCCTCTCCCCACTGTCACAGGTATGTATGCTTCCTCTCTATCTTTCTAAAGTAAATAAATTTTTAAATTAAATAAGACATGAGGTAAATGCTGGTGACAATGTAGAGAACAGGGAACTCTTGTACACTACTAGTGGGAATATAAATTGATACACCCACTTGGAAGACAGTATGCAAATTTCTCAAGAAATTAAAGTGGAACTACTACATCAACCAGCAATCCCACTTTTGGGTTTACATACAAAGGACATAAAAGTATCTTGAAGAGGTAGCTGTACTCCCATTTTCACAGAAGCATTATTCATAGTAGCCAATGTATGGAAACAACCTATGTGTCCATTAACAAATGAGTCAATAAGGAAAAATGGTATGTATATATAAGATAGATAAATATAGATAACATGGATTAAATTATAATTATATATAATTTATAATATGTAATTGTGATTATGTAATATTTTATTATAATATAATGGACTGTCATTAACCCTTAAAAACAAAGAAATCTTCTCTTCTGTGACAACACGGATGAACCTGGAGGTCATTATGCTAAGTGAAATAAGCCAGCTAGAAAGACAAATCAAATACTGCATGGAATCAATTACATGAGAAATCTTTTTACAAAAAAAAAAGTCAACCTCATAAGCAAAGTAGAAAAGCAGTTTCCCCGGGCTTGGGGATGTGGTAAATAGGGAGAAGTTGGGAAAGGGTACAGAGTTTCAATTATAAGATGAAGGACATCTGAGGATCTAATATAAAATATGGTGACTATAATTTATAACATTGCATTTGTTAAGAGAGTAGAATTTAAATATTCTCACCAAAAAAAAAAGCAAATATGTGAGGTGATAGATGTTTTAATGAACTTGATAGGGAAAATTCTTTCACATTGTGTGTATGTGTATATACTATATATATATACACATTAATTAAAACATCCATATACACATATACACATATGTGTATGTTTGTTATATATCATACACATACATGTGTATATATATGTGTGTATTATATATATCAAATCATCTCTAATTATCACTTTATAGATCTTACAATTTCATATACTTTAAAGATCTTACAATTATATACGTCAGTTATAGCTCAATAAAACTGAAAAATTTAGGAAGATTTTTTAAGCAGTAGCAACTGACACAACTAAGCCCTTATATTTCCATAGGCAACAAAGACAGCATTTCCCTTGCATCACAACAAACCTGAAGACAGACCCAAAGTGGTATCAGTGGTGGCCCTCTCCCTTCCCTGCATAAATTCAAGAGTTAGCCAAGTGCCAATGCTAAAATAGAATTATACAACATGCACACCGAACATACTTAGAAGGGAGGCCCAAAGAATAATCCTGTTCTCATGTAGTAAATTCAGACATGTTTAATGGGTTTTACCCACTATTTTTAAATACAGACATCCCTGACTTATGATGGTTTGATGTACGAGTTTTTGACTTTATATTGCTTAAAAGTGGTACATACTCAGTAGAACTGAATTTAAAATATTGAATTGTAATCTTTTCCACGGCTAGTGACATACAGTATGATACTCTCTTGTGATTGTAGGCAGAGGGAGCAAGTAGCAGCTCATAGTCATCCAGAGGATCATTAGGGTAAACAACTGATGAACTTATAACCACTCTATACCTATACAACATCCTGTTTTTCACTTTCAGTAACCAACAAATTACATCAGTCAACATTTTATTATAAATTAGGCTTTGTGTTAGATGATTTTGACCAATTGAGGCTAATGTAAATGCTCTGAGCATGTTTAAGATAGGGTAGGCTAAGCTATGATGGTTAGTATGTTGGGTGTATTAAACGCATTTTCAACTTATAACATTTTCAAATTATGATGGGTTTATCAGTACATAACCCCACTGCATATTGAGAAAGATCTGTAAGCCATTTTATTCTCAGAGTTAATATCTACATGTCTACGTCTCAGAAAAAAAATAATCATTAAATTTTATGTTCTTCTCTTTCAACATTGTCAAACATGAGGTTCTCAAATTACTCAAATAATATCACTTGTCTCTCTGAATCACACTCTCATTCCTTTGTTATATTCTCTGTCATTATTTATGACCTCTCACTCATTCTTTCACAAATTTATTTCCCGAACTTTAATGAAATTCTTACTTTCAGATATTGCAGCATAAGACAATAGGAAAAAATCCCTGTCAAGTAGGAGCTCATTTTATATATGTATGTGCATATATATATATAATATTAAATGTATATAATATACATAAATATATATATGGGGGAGACAGAACACCAGGCATAAAATTAATCAAAATTGGTGTGTGCATTGATAAGGATATAAACACAACACTTAACTGTTGGAAGTAGGGAGCCAAAGCAAATAGGATTCAATGAATGCAGCTATTTACATTAAGGCATATTGACCAATACTGAGACACTTCAGATCTGGGTGCCATTCAACAATGGTCTCATCTCAAATTTACCATTTTATTAATGGATCCATTCAGATGCACTCTCCAAACCAGCACTTTTTCCACTAATGGAAGGGAGGTATGGGTGTGGGTGTCCAAGTTGGACAAAATATTTCTAGACTTGGGGCTCCTGCTGGCTCAGTCATTATAGCATATGACTCTTGATCTCAGAGTCATGAGTTCAAGCCACATGTTGAGCATAAGAGATTACTTAGAAAAAGTATTTCTAAACCATTAGTTAGGGAATGACAAAGCACAATAGTATTATGAATGATGATAACCATGAATCAATGACACAATTTAACAAGGCATTGGTTGGATCTATCACTCCTCCAAATTGAACACATAGCAGTACTTTTCTAAAGGTACTGAAGGTAAGAAATCTAAAGGTAATGTAGTCAGAAGATATCTTAAACTTACTTGGAACAGCTGATTAAAAGCCAGAAGGAAAGCAAGGAATACAGATCCTATTTACCTATTGCTTCATTGTCTTTCTAGAAATCAACAATTTCTGACAACTTGGTTAGCCCTTACTAAAAAGGCAGTTTTCACCTCTTCACTGTCTCCACAAAGGTGATTGTTCTTACTCTTCTGGACTTTCCAACCTAAGAGTAACGAGAAAGGTTCATATATAATTCCTTCTTTTCCTTATTGTTTCTTCTGGACTACCATTTAAAACACATATATATCATCCCCATTCATCATTAGTCGGTAGACTTCTCTTCAGCACTCCTTGAATCTTAATACTAAACAAATGAACTGAATCAGATAAATTGTTATAACTAACATACTGTTTTGGGAAATACCCATCATACTTAGCATGGTAGAATGGCATATAGATACACAAAAGAATAATTTTTAAAAAGTTAGAAAATTCAAAGACAGCAATATTAATACAATATTATAGGGACACTGAATGGTCTCACTGAAATCAGTCATATAGACTGTACTACATTGTTCCTTTCCATGATTGCGTGCCATCAGTGACTATATTGTACAACTTAATGTGTTATCATTAAATTGACCCGTCCACAGTCTTTCCCCAAGAACAATTCTTCGCTTTCAAGGTAATTTTATTTTTTCCGAGGTAATTTTAAAAGTAGAGAAGTGTATAATACATAGAAAATAAATGTATTCTAGGGACAGATTACACATAAAAAGATAAATACTACAAAACATGTTCATTCTATCCAGAGGAAAAAGTCTATCATCCATAAGCCTTCCTATCTGGATTATTTTTGTATGAGGGAACACCATAGAAAAGAAGGACACCAATGGCACATGCCATATAAGCAGGAAAGAAAACAAGGGCCACATTCTACTCCTCCACAATTATCAATGGGAATTTATAACTCAACCCATAACGTTCAACACAAAAAGTCTAATCCAGCAGATACTCAATTTCCCTATACTATAATCTACATTTGCAATTTCCAACACAGCAGAGTCTAAAGAATCTATGATTTCCTCAGTCATGGCCAAAACATTCCCCAAAAATATCCTCAAGGAGCTGCCTCATATTGGGTCTCTATAAATTTTCATTTCTTAGCCTTTTAAGTGAAAAATTCATCAAAATCTTACTCATCCACACACTAAACAAGATGTTAATGAACACAATTATAAAATTACATTATCTGCTACATACTAGGCTCTGTAAGGTAATGGAAAGTTAAATATGAATAGGAAAACATCCCTGTCAAAAGGAGCTCATTATTTCTAGTCTGTTAAGACACATAAATAAAACAAAATTTGGTAACTGAAATGTTAGAGGCATAAGAATTATATAAATTAAATGGTGATAATTCAGACTGGTTGGATAAAAAATTTCTAGACTCATTGTTAAAACATTAAGGAATGAAAATGTATAATAAATTTATGGAACTATTCCAGATTCAATTTAAAAAGATCACCTTCCACATTCTTATCTTCTCCTTGACCTTAGAGATGTTATTTACATTTATTGTCATATAGAACTAGTATTTAAAAGGTACCTTCAGCACACTTTGACCTTGTTCTTATAGTTCTTTCCTTCGAAATTCTGCCTTCTGTACATTTTGTCTTGCTTCTCTCACTTGATTTGTAGCACCATCCTTTCTTCATGCCTTTTTCACTTGTTCATGATTAGGCTGTTAATTTTTTTTTCACTTGGCTCCTCACCTGTTCCTTTCTTCAACAGTCTTTGCTCAACATCTCACAAAAACAAGATCTCTGGAACTAGCAAGCAATTTTACCTTAATGAAATATTCTACTGTGTTCAATAGATGTAGGAGCCGATCAACACAATGCAAGTGGGAATTCAATGGATAAAGTCACACAAAGATTATTTTTGGAAGACTGAGTAGTTGTAATGAAGACCACCAGTTCTATCCCATTCGCATATAATGTGCAATACTGAAAAGGATCTCAAATTGTACAACTGAGATGTATCTTCATTTTATTATGATTCATGCAAGCAACTCACAAGACATCAGCATCTATCTGTGCCAGGTTGACACTGCTAACAATACTACAGAGCAAATTGTGGACTCAGAGGGCTCCTTTGATTAAAAGCACTACCTACCCTCCCCACCACACAGCAATTTTACTTAAAATCAGTGACATTCTCTTTATTTCGAAAATTAACTGTGCCTTTCACTGTCATGTAAAAGCCAACTGCTAACCCATTATTTTTTTTTAATTCATTCACTTCCCTTCAGGAACAATGAAATCCTTTAATTTTCATTCAGTGACTCTAGCCACACTTGACAATCTCTTTTAATGAATTTTCCTCATTTACTCAATATATAAATTCTAGAGGTGTCACAGTCTTAAGGTGAATATATTCTTACTCCCATGTATACACCATCTCAAGATGTCAATCTTTCACATGGCCGTAAGTAACAGCCTGTACTGACTCATCCAAAGTAATATCCCAGGCCCTAATCTACATCCTGTGCTTCTGTCTGAGTCCTATTTCTACATTAAAATTCAACATCTTAACCCATAGGTTTAATATGAATATGAAACTGGCAAAACAGATGAATTTCTTACCATGCATTTTGAGGAAATCAGCATTGCCTAGCATAGTAAATGGTATTACCATTTACTCAGTTGCTGAGGTCCTGATTATACTATCCTATTTGAATCTTGTTTCACCCAGTACCATTCAATACTTTATCAAGTAGGACTGACAATACTTTCAAAATACATGTTAAATCCCATTACTTCTCAATACTTCCATAGCATCAACCCAGTACAATACCTTTCACATGACTTTTGAAATAACTATGTACCTTGCCTTCTTACTTCAAGTCTTGCTATCTCATTAGTATTTTATTCACAGTGATCTTTATCTTATGTAACTTGTTTATATAAAAATATAGAAAACATAAGAGTGATAAAAGTCAAAATTTGGAAATTTTAAAAAAATGAAGGAAGTTGGCATGTTAATTATAAATAAAATACAGCCATTGAACAGGACAATAATTCTTGTCCCAAGCACTAAATGAGAACACTCTACCTTAGAAAATGTTGAATGAGAAATTATGGGAGGGACTCTTAGGCCTAAAATTTTTGAAGAAAAATGACATTATCAATTTTAGAATTTATTTTGTGGTAAAATGAAAATAAAGATTACATGATTGTTACATAATCTCATAGGATGAACTATATAGAACAATATAGCAGAGAATTATTTCAGACTGTCATAACTGTAGTATTTTTAACCAATCGCATAGTTTTTCCTTGGAACTAACTTAATGTCCTATCCTATTAAACCAATTACCAGAAAAGCCACAGGCCTGCATTTTTGTGCAAATGATCTATCAAAGTAACAAAACTCAAGAGACAAGGAGAGAAAAGAAGCTACAATCTTCTCCTTAAATTTTTTTTCTTAGTCACTTCACACTGCTTCCTCTGGGAGAAAAAGGATTCACTGTGATTGGAGAAACTTTACAGTAATTACCAGACCTCTCTTTAAGGGGTCTTCAGTGTTGTGAGGTCAGCCTTGTGTTTATTCTCATTTGCATTCTTATTTCAAATTCAAGAGCTGCTACCTTGAAAGTGCCTTGCTTGATGAAAAGACCCAGCTATACTGCCCCCTTGCCTTCTCCAGAGTAAGGCCATTAAGTAAGGCCATACTGATTCCATTCAGATTTGAAATTTGAGAGGCTATTTTCTTCGGGACTACTCTACTACTACTCTACTCTTCCTGTATCAAAAAATTTTTGGCAGCACAGTTTCTATTATCATCTCAGAGAATAATTAAATAGTAACATGGTCTCCAGTTGTGATCTATTTATTTTTTTAAAACTCCCTTTACATCATCGAAAACTATAAGGGTTTGAGGCTCAATTTATGAATCTGGTAGTAAAACTGGTCTTAATCACATCAACACCAAAACAATAATCTCATACATTCGGCCTCATAAAAGAGAGGAGGATGTGTTGTAGCCAGGCAGATTTCAAATTTTCCAAGATACCCTTATTATGTTATATATGAAAGTAACAATATTTATATTAATACAATAACAGACTTCTCTTGGACTCTGGCTGCCTTCTTAAACTGTTTTGCCTTCTTTACATGACAGCTTTCATCACTGGTTATTTATTTACCTATTTGCATATTCATTTAGTTGATACTTCATTTGTTTACAATCAGTAATTTTTGCCTTACTTCTGTTTTCTCCTCTATGCATTTAATGATAACGTTTGCTGAGCCTCTGCTAACAAGCTTGTCACTAAAGACAGTACAAAGTTAGATATGGGAAGCAGGGAGTATTCAGATTACCATTTTGATCCAAAGCCTTGGACCATATCCATGCCTCTGTAAATATACTGCCTTAGTTTACAATTTATAAATTAGTATGACATTTCTATTCACATCAGGTGGCCTGCACTTCAGCAACACTGAGCTAGACTTTGAAAATCATATTCAGATGACTAAAAACATTTCATCGATTCAACCAAGTCATTTTTGGACGCTTAAAACCTCTTCATTCTGGAAACCTTCCTTAAATAGCATGAAATTTGTGATTGTGAGTAGATTTCTTAAAATTCCCTGGTTACAGAGAACATAGAACAGAATTTATGGGTATATAGGTTTTTGCCAACATAACCACTGCCACAATCTGTATCATCGGCACAGACAGCACCACAGAGAGCTGGAGAAACAGTGAAAGTTAAAACATGAATAAAAGCTCAGAAAGCAGGGCACCTGGGTGGCTCAGATCGTTAAGTGTCTGCCTTCAGCTCAGGTCATGAGCCCAGGGTCCTGAGATCGAGTCCTGTATCGGACTCCCGGAACCTTGGGGAGCCTGCTTCTCCCTCTTCCTCTCTCTCTCTCTCTGTGTCTTTCATGAATAAATAAAAATTTTAAAAAAATACTCAGAAAGCTGAGTGTTCATCTTTAGATAGCACCTCAAATAAAGTTCCTTCACCATCAGTCTCAAACTCTGTATAGGGTTATGGAAACTTAAAGCAATGAAGAAGAAAAAGAGGAACATTGTTGATTTACCATCTACATAGAATATTAGGTGCATCTGAACCTGGACACCACTGCCATGCCTCACAGTTCAAAAAAAATTTAAAAACCACTGTTGAACACCTTGCCAATAATGATGGCACCATCATATTCCCTTGCTGGAACTTATTGCTAAAAACATGCTCTTCTCAAGTGCCTGGGTGGTTAAGCGACTGCCTTCGGCTCAGGCCATGATTCTGGGGTCCTGGGATCAAGTCCCACATCAGGGTCCCCCTGCTCTGAAGAGAGTCTGCTTCTCCTTCTCCCTCTGCCTGCCACTCTCCCTGCTCATGCACTCTCTCTCTCTGTGTGTGTCAAATAAATAAATAAAATCTTTAAAAAACAACAACAACAAAAACAACATGCTCTTCTGCCATGTGAATGCCTTTAATCAACCAGCTCTAAAAAAGTTCTACCCGCCACCTCCATTTCACTCCATAGTTAGACATAAACTTCATTAAACCCTTTAACTCTTCCCTGCTTTGTCCACCATCTCATTTTTTCGCTATTTTCAGTAAACACTTTGTTGAACATTTCCCACAAGCCATTATGCACAAATTCCTCCTACGAGAATACCAACTAATATGTAGCAACTAACACCAGTAACAGATTTTGAAAAATCACCAATGATTCTCCCTAAGAATCATCTGTAATTGCTAAAACTACTAGCATAAAAGTTTGATGAGAAATAGGAAATTTACATAGTTTCAAATGATTTCCCTACAGAATATTTACTAATTAAAAAAGAATGTTAACTTTAAAGTGGATAAATCTAGTGGATATCAACTGAACCAAGTGATCAAAATTAATGCCATTAATAATAGGATAAAATGATATTTTCCACCTGTTGTGAATCACTGAGGTAGACAGACATAAGTTATGAAATATTCTTGCCAAATTTGCATATCCTAAACCTATTCAGGAGGAAGCTGAAAAAAATTCAAATTTGAGAGATCCTTCAAAAACTATTAGCCAATACTTTTTCAAGAATTACTGATGTCATCAGAAGACAAAAATGAATGAGAAACTGCTCCAGATTAAATGAGACTAGAGAAACATGACACTTGAATACAATACAGAATCTTTTTCCAGGTCCTGAAGGATGAAAGAAATGGCCATAAAGAACAGTATTAGAACTGGTGAAATCTAATAATAGACTGTATATTAATATAATATGTTAGTACTGTTAATAAATTTCCTGATTTAAAAAACTGTACCAGAGTTAAGATAAGAGGATTTGCAGGCTCTCAGGAAGTGAATGCTAAGGTATTTTGGGTTACAGTGACATAATATCTCTACCTTATTCACAAATATTTAATAAAGTAAGAACAACATAAGGTGGGGGAGAGAGAGAGAGAAGAGATAGAAAAAGAGAGGGAAGGAGGGATGAAGGAGGAAGAGCAGGAAAATAAGAAAAAAAGAAAAAACAATGTAGAGAAAAAGTCTGGGTAAGAGTGTCTGAGGGGGTCTCTATATGTTTCTTGCCACTCTAAATTTAAAATTGTTTCAAACATAAAAATAAAACAAAAACAAAAACAAAAAACACACTGTTATAAGGTATGCTTAAGAACTTTATGTACAGGGGCACCTGGATGGCTCAGTTGGTTAAGCATCTGCCTTCTGCTCAGGTCATGAGTCTGAGTCTTAAACTTGAGCACTTAGGAAAACATCAACTCTGGTCAGGATCCTGGGATTGATCCAGCCCAGCATAGGGCTCCCTGCTCAATGGGGAGCCTGCTTCTCCCTCTCCTTCTGCTTGCTGCTCCCCCTGCTTGTGTTCTCTCCCTCTCTCTGACAAATATATAAAATCTTAAAAAAAAAAGAAGTGTATGTACCTCCAAGAAGCACTGCACAGAGAAAAGGTCAATGGTTTCTACCTCTAAACAAACAGGATGACCCTTGTGATTGGAGGGAATGTGTACTATTGTTTTATTTTTCTTTCTTAAATTAATAATATACCCATTTTGGTCTTTTTTTTTTAATCCATGGCCATTTACTGTTTAAATTATACTTAAGTTAAAAATATGGTTTTCACCTATTAGATTGGTTAAAAATTTAAAGGATTGATAATATATACCCTGTACAGGTTTTTATGAATATTATGCACTGCCATTACACCACAGCTGTGTGCTGGCAATTTCACAGTATCTACTGAAATCAAAAGTATGCAGAACTGATGATCCAACAATGCCACAACTAAAAATCTATCTTACAGAAATAGAATCCCAAGTGCTTTAATATAATATTATATATATTATAATGTATATATATAAAACAATTATATACATTAAAACACTTTATGCAGCAACAAAAATAAACATTTAATCTGCATTTCCCAAGATAGAGAAATGGATAAACCCATTATGATATCTACTTTACATCCAATGAAAAGTTTGTAGGTAAGCTACATTTACTGGTTTAGCAATATGTCCACAATATAATAAAGAAAAAATACAGTTGTAAAACCATAATGATGTCATATATATAAAATAAATTCCAGATAACTTATATAAGCTTAGAAATGTTATAGACCACTAGCACAACTGATTAACTCTTGACACACTTAGGAAGTAGGAATGAAAGATGGGAGAATGAATGACCACATTTTGCTCTAAATTGTTTAATAACCCATTCATTCCTTATGGCCCTGATTCAATGTACTAGGGGTCAAACTTGTCTACTGAGACAGGTTGGACAATGCACTTCATAGTTCTCTGATGCGAGTGCAGTTTATGTTCCAGAATGGTCAATTAAAACTTCCAATAAACACAGCCGTCTATACTAAGCCCATTTAGGTTAAACAGAAAATGAATGAAAATCAAGATAATGTGAATGAAAGTGAAATACCTTTGTTGCTTGTGTTTTTTGGTCCAATTCCAGTAACAGCAATAAAATGATAAAACCGTGTGTTCTACAGGATGGCATCACCATGCCTGAAAATGTCAGTGCAAGAGTCTGGCTCTTCCTTACATAACCAGAATTGTGGTAGCATCTGAGTCTTAAATTTGAACACTAAGGAAATCGTCAACTATGGTCAGGCTCAGATCCTGTTCTAGAGGAAGACCTACTAGGTTCCATAAAAAGGAAAACTACAAATGGTCTATTTTCAGGTAACACAAATGTTTGAAGAGGATCTTGTTTGGGACCTCTCTGAAAACTGTGGGCTCATGATTCAAATGAGGAACAAAGTATTTTACAAATGGTATCCAACTGGCATGTGGGAGGTACTCGGCTTGTGAGAAAGCCTGGTTATAATGCTTTAGTGTGACCAAGGTGTCCATGGGATTGCATTAACTACATTTAACACATACAAATCTTACTCCCACTTCTAAAGTAAAACATAGAGGAAAAAAAATCAATGAGGTAAATAACAATAGAGGAAAGCATAAGATATACTCAGAGAACAAAGAAGTACTTAACACGCTGGGCAATTACTTGCCAAAAAGCAGACCACTTCTATTCCTGGTGATACATATATAAAACTTGTGCCTTTTGAGATATAAAGATGCAATGAGCTTCAAAAAGGGGAAATAAATGACAGCAATTGAGTCATTATTCTGTGCATGGTACCACCGCAGAAGGTATTGATGATCCTCTTGTACACATGTTCACCACCTGGAATAGCACAAAGGGATAGATGCAAATGGAAATAAACAAGTTATCACAAAGCCATGCATTGGGACAAGCGGATATCATCTTCAAGTCAAGTATTCTACTGGTATCCATGAAAAACAATTCTCATGATCCAGACACCAAGTATCTCCAATCTACAAAAACCAGGTATATTTACAGTAGGAAAACAAAACCATAATTTTACTTCCTCAGACCATTTACTGTGATTTGAGTACCAATCTTATATTCCAAATTATTTTCATGTCATTTAACCATCCATACATGCGTTCTTTGAACAACCATTTCTTGTGTAACTTCTTAGTGTTAATTTATATACCAGTCTAAGGTTAAAAAATAAATGCCAATGATACAAGGAAATACTAATAATGTGCTCTGTAAATTTCATAGTGTTTCATAGAAGTCTTTCCAAAAACCAAAACCCATTATCACAGTACCCACATATCTATTCTCCCTGCTTTCCCAGAAGCTTCTTGTGCAGCTTTTGACAGCCCTAACTAGAAGAAAACTTCTATACCATTAAGTGTTGCTTACAAACAAGTGACAACACTAAAACTCTAGATTAAACTATAACCTCAAAATAATCATGTAGGCCTTATAAGAGGTTTGATGAAAAAGAAATTTAGTGTCAAATAACTCAAATAAAAGTCTAAACCATCAATATAGACAAAAAAAGATCTCTTAAAAATCAGAATATACGCCTTAATGTCCTTACCTGTAGACAAAGTCTCTTTGGTCCTTGCTTATGAAACATGCTTGTAAAAGAAAAAGAAAGAAAGAGGGAGGGGGAGGAAGGGAGAGGGTAGGAGGGAGGAAGGAACAAAGGAAGGAAGGAAAGAAAGAGAGAGAGAGGAAGGGAGGAAAGAGGGAAAGAAGGGAGAGAGAAGCTTGAAAATATCTGAAAAAAAAATCTTCATTCATCAAATGAAAGGGTGTTAAGGATCTACTTCATTACATTAATACTGGAATATTCCACAACTCCTGTATATCCAACTTACCCACCCACTGATAATATTAGCAATACCCTAAATCAGGCATCTGGAAAAAAATTCAACGTTCTGCTATCATTAAGACCCATATTATTTGCAGCAAATTATACTTCCTAGTGGCTTTTCTTTCTAGTGCCCTTTTATCCTCCTTTCACTTTTTTCCCCACCTGCCTGACTTTGTCTCCCTTTATCCATCCATCACTAATGCATGTGCTTCACGGTATTTAACATTTAGGGGCCCCTGGGTGGCTCAGTTGGTAAGGCGACTGCCTTCGGCTCAGGTCATGATCCTGGAGTCCCAGGATCGAGTCCCGCATCAGGTTCCCCGCTCAGTCGGGAGTCTGCTTCTTCCTCTGACCCTACCCCCTCTCATGCACTCTCTCTCTCTCTCTCAAATAAATAAAATCTTTTTTATTTTATTTTTTTATTTTTTTTTAAAGATTTTATTTATTTATTTGACAGAGAGAGAGAGAGAGAGAGAGAGAGAGAGAGAGCACGAGAGCAGGAACACAAGTAGGGGGAGTGGAAGAGGGAGAAGCAGGCTTCCTGCCGAGCAGGGAGCCCGATATGGGACTCGATCCCAGGACCCTGGGATCATGACCTGAGCTGAAGGCAGACGCTTAACGACTGAGCCACCCAGGCACCCAAATAAAATCTTTTTTAAAAAAGCATTCAATATTTAAATAAATTTAACATTTCTGGAGTGTGCTGACAGAGATTACAGTCTGCACAACATCACATTTTATGGTAAGAGTATATAAAAGTAGTAAATGAAAATCTACACAATCTATCAACACTGCATCAAAATTTAATAGCTTTTTAAAATCTATTCTATTCCATCTAATTGGCAATCACTCCACAATTTGATAATACTGTTGTTTTTTAATTCATATATGTCTTGGAATCTTAAAATATTACAAATTGATTCCACATCAAACTGGTCAAAAAATAAACAAATAGTACACCGGTGTTACTGATTCTTACCAGTACTTTTGAAGAACGAAGTCCACAGAAATGAGAAACAAGCACAAGAATTTGGATTGATATAGAAATGTCAGGTATTGAAGCATTTAATATGTCTCACTTCTTAAGCTGGTAACACCTCAGTTAAAACTGTGGAAAATATGGGAAAATTGTCATATATACCATTACCAACATAAAATACTGAAGGTAAAGTTGACTCTTTGATCAACCTCTTAAGAGTCTCCGAATTATTAAAATATAAAACAGTATCAGACGAGATCGGGCGCGTTCAGGGTGGTATGGCCGTAGACAAAATATAAAACAGTATCATAGAAAACTACTCTCATAATCTCACTATATTTGGTTTTTGGTTTCTTTTTGTTGTTGTTGTTCTGTTTTGTCCCACGCCCTTTTTTTAAATTTACTATCAGAACACTTTGAGACAGCAATCATTAATTTTTTTTCTAATTTTATAAATAACAAATTGTCCTATATCCTTCAACAGTCCCTTTTTTTCATTCAACTTTACATATGTGATTTTATTTTATTAGTCTATTCTTCCAATAATAAAATTCCTGTACCATCCCTTCTTGAATTAAACCATCTATGCATCAGTATATCTATTAAGCCACCTTGAAACCATCAATGATGCTATCACACTCACACAAACCATTTATGCATGCATTGATCCCTACATTCACCACTACTCTAGCCAGCCATATTTGCATCTATTAATCTAAAAACCCATTTATCTGTTGATGACGCATGCATCCAACAATCCATTCTGGAATCCACTCAAATTCTAACATCTAGGTATCTAATGAACTATACCTTCACTGAACATTACACCAATCCATACATACCTCCAATGTTTTTTTCAAAACATTAATTCTTGATCCTTGCATCTAGCAATACACTTAATATTCTAGTTTTCATCCATTCTTTCACTCACCCAATTCTGCATTAATTCATCCACTGTTGTACCCTCAATTACATGAAGCAGTAGTTCCTTATATCCACCTTTACAGCTGACTTTTAAAATACCCCATCTGCATTCTTTCATCCACTAATTTTTAAACCCATGTAAGCTCATATTATGCAGAAATTTCATCTACCATCCTTAAATTCTTTCTTATATCTATCCACCGCTATAAACAAGTTTTAAACCATCAATCCAACCCTCCATTCTGTGCATCCGTCCACCAATCCTTGAATTCTTACATGTAATTTTTCCATTTATATTAGTGAGTTTGAAATCACAGCAGCTTCAAAATATCACTGGCTTAACAAAACAAACATTTATTTCTCACTCATGAAAAGACTTCTGTGGATCTGATTCAACGGATACCCAAAATAGCATTGCTACATATGACACTTTGTTATTCCAGGCTATTCTCTTTCTGGAACCTCTGACTCAAAACATTGTTCTATGATCACCACTGGTAAGAGATTAAGGAGAATCACATATGGGCTACTCAGGTCTTCTGCTCATGGCATAATTTGACTGAGTTTTACTGCCCAAGGAACTAAAAAATGTGTGATTATTTAAGACTTAAAATGAACTTTAGGCCCCCACTCTCTATGAATAGAAAAGTTCTGTAGCTCCCTTGGAGGATATATCCTACACTGCATATTGTAAAATTAATTAAGCAGGATAATAGGAATGGAACAATACATCAGAAGGCTGAGTTAGGGTTAGGAAGAACACAGGACAAGTAAGCATCTCCCAAGTCCTAGTAAAACATTCTCCACCCCAAAGGTATCACAATAGATAATATATTCCCAGTGTATATGTATTTCTCATTGTACACTTTATGTTTTGTAGCTTTTATTATGGTTTCCTTGTCCTTGCTCCATAATTACACACTGGGAAGTGAGTTACAAATAACTTCTTTTGTAAAGTTCCTATGTCTCCTTTCTGATGAATACCACCATTTGCATCGACATGGATGGAACTGGAGGGGATTATGCTCAGTGAAATCAGAGAAAGACAATTATCATATGGTTTCACTCATATGTGGAACATAAGGAATAGCGTGGAGGACCATAAGGGAAGGGAGGGAAAGCTGAATAGGAAGAAATCAGAGAGGGAGACAAAGCATGAGAGACTCTGGACTCTGGGAAACAAACAGGGTTACAGAAGGGAGGGACTACCTGAGTGATGGGTATTAGGGAGAGTACATGATGTGATGAGCACTGGAAGTTATATGCAACTAATAAATCGCTGAACACTGCATCAAAAATGAATGATGTACTGTATGTTGGCTAATTTAACATAATAATAAAAAATAATAAATAAATTTCCTATGTCTTGGGATGCTTGGGTGACTCAGTCAGTTATGCATCTGCCTTTGGCTCAGGTCATGATCCTGGGGTCCTGGGATCGAGTCCTGCATCAGGCTCCTTGATCAGCAGGGCCCTGCTTCTCCCTCTGCCTCTGCTGCTCCCCCTATTTGTGCTGTCTCTCACTCTTTCTGACAAATAAATAAAATCTTTAAAAAAATAAAAATAAATACTTAAGAAAATGAAGTTCCTATGTCTCTGTATCAAGAGTAGGCAAAGTGAGACCTGACACACAAATCAGTGCAAATCACGTACTGATAACAGTGCACAACTGAGAAATACTGGATTTCTAGCTAGGTGAGTCTTTTTTGTTTGTTTTCACTGAGAAGGGCACACAATTTAATGTGTAAGTAGAAAGCAAACTCAGTATTTGAAGGCAGAGAGGTATCCTATGGTAAACATTACTATTGCTTAGTATGTTCTTTCTACTCTCCCTTTGAGGGTATGGAAGAAATACACTTTGTAAACCCTCTAAGTTTACAGATATTTATATGATTGATTTGTTTTGCCCAAGACAAAACTTCTAAAAAATTATTTCTCAAGTTATTGTGCAATTTTCCATGTTCTCTCCCCATGAATAAACTGTAAAATCTTCTGTTGTGATGGTAGTGACGTGATAATCATGGTCTTTCTAATATTTGGCCTATTAGTGACCGCCATGAACCCAGGACCCCTAACAAATTCCTGTTGAATAGTTTCTGTAAGAAATACATCTTTGTAATTTCAAGTAACTTAGATTTAGGAATTAACCCTTCCTGGATCCACCTACCTACATATTCTTTGAGGCCTATATTCATCAAATCATTCATCCTTATGTCTATCTATTAATCTTTTCATTTTGCATTATCAATGTATGTCCACACATCTGTTTCTTATCCACACTCACTTCCACTTCCACATCAACAGAGACATGAGTACTAAATAGGTCTTAAATTATTGGCTTAAGTGAACTTATGTTTCACTAATGGGCATCAAATCACCCTGACCTACAGGATTAACCTCAAATAACCTCTCTACTTTAAAATCTTTGTATAGTCGTGATGAGCACTGGGTGTTGTATTTAAGTGTTCAATCATTATATTGTATACCTGAAACTAATATTACACTGTATGTAAACTGAAATTTAAGTAAAAATCAAAATAAATAATAAAATGAAATCTTCCCATAGAATCTCAGGTATCTCTGTTATGAGTTTGCAATATTGACCAAATCCTTCAAGAGCTACCTTAAATCAGTCTGAGAGAAAATGAAAGGAGAGAAGAGCTCAGGATTTTGGAAATGTTCATTATTTCTACTACAAAAAAAAAATACTGCCTTTACACTTACACAACTTCTTTAAAGGAGTACCTATCCTTTTCTCTAGGATACTAAGAAAACCACGAATCCCTTGAATTCCTACCTAAATCAAAATTTATCCCTTCCTTTTATTTCTAACTTATTCCATAAAAACACCATTTATTACTTAGGACATTGAATGTGAGAATTAGCTATTTATCAAAATTCTGTTGAACGCCCTGTACTATTTTTAGACACCACCCAGGCAACAGAAACAAAGACCATTTACATATTTGTGATGATAAAAACATCATTTTGGGGCACCCGGGTGGCTCAGTCAGTTAAATATCTGCCTTTAGCTCAGGTCATGATCCTGGAGCCCCAGGATGGAGGAGGCTCCTGGCTCAACCCTGGAGTCTGGCAAAGTCCCTCTGCCCCTCCCCTTGCTCATGTGTGCACATGCACGCACTCTCTCTCAATCAATAAAACGTAAAAAAAAAAAAAACATCATTTTAGGGGCACCTGGTGGCTCAGTCGTTAAGCGTCTGCCTTCTGCTCAGGTCATGATCCCAGGGTCCTGGAATTGAGACCCACATCGAGCTCCCTGCTCAGCAGGCCTGCTTCTCCCTCTCCCACTCCCCCTGCTTGTGTTCCCTCTCTCACTGTCTCTGTCAAATAATTAAATCTTTAAAAAAAATTTTTTTTGCTATCATCACTTCCTATAACTTGACACTATCTTATTTATACTTATATCTCAAAAATTATTCCATAATAAATTTCATGTATTCACCAATCATTATAAGGTTACATATTACTATATGTATTATGAATTTGCCACAGATTAATTCACTAAACACTTAATTCCTATCCATAGAAATTTTACATTTTACACTACCACCATCATATGATGTTGCCAGATTCCTCTCCCCTCAGCTGCTGAAAGTGAATGTTGTCAAATGTCAGGACTTACTGCAAATCTAATAGTTGAGACGTTTATTATATCCTGTTTGTATTGTTAATTGTAATTATACTTAGTATAAACAAATCCAAGGATACTTCCATATGATTAATAGCAATTTCCATTTCTTCTGTGATATCTATTTAAATGAGTTTTCCTTAGATTTTATTGGTAGTTTTCTTCCCGATTATTAGGATCTGTCTATATTAGGGGATTTCAGCATTCTTATATTACAAGTATCTTTCCTGAATTATGATTTGGTGTTTGCTTTGCCCATTAAGTTATTTTAACATTATCAAATTTATCACTTTCTTTCTTAACAATTCTAGAATTTAAATAATCAGGAATAAAATTTTCCTCACTCAGGATAAAGAGAAAATCACCATGTTCTATAATTCTGTAATTTCTTCAGTTTTAATTTAAACCTCTGATTCACGTAAAATCCTTCCTGTTCTATACCCGAAGAAATGGGTTAGGGTGCCTGGATGGCTCAGTTGTTAAGCGCCTGCCTTCAGCTCAGGTCATTGTCCCAGGGTCCTGGGATCAAGCCCCACATCAGGCTCCCTGCTTTGGCAGGAAGCCTGCTTCTCCCTCTTTTACTCCCCTTGCTTGTGTTCCCTCTCTCGCTGTCTCTCTCTGTCAAATAAATAAATAAAATCTTAAAAAAAAAGAAATGGGTCAAACTTCATTTTTCTGCATTTGGCTAACAACTTCCTCCAATGATTGCAGATAATTCTCTTGCATTTTCTATTTGCTAATGCACCTATAAAGTTCTTGATTTTCTGTACTATTGCATTGCTGTGCATTCATGTGTAATAAATTACTTCTTTTTGATTTTCAATCTTAAGATAAACTTTGTGTTAATTATCATTGCCAATTTTAAAACCTCAACTCTGAAAAGTATTAGGTACATCCTACCTTTGCAGTGATAGATATGAGGAATAGATCTATTGAGAACAAGATTTTTGTGTGACCTATTTACTACAAATATAAATATCTGAGTCACCCTAGAGGAACCAGATAGCCTGTATTTACACACGTTCTCATAATAATAATGCTGTCTTTATCCTGGAAAAGAGCCTTTTATTTGACATACTGGGCTATACTGAACTTCATTAATACTTCTGTCTTCTCTGTCTTAATATCAAAAAATATTGCTTTGGTGATTATCAGACAAGTGATATAACTAGAGCAGAAGGTGAAGAAGAAGAGAATAGGAAACAATAATCAAAGAAATGGTATTGTTATTTTTTTTAAAAGCTAACCTAATGTCATTATTATTTCACTCATGTGGAATTTAAGAAACAAAACAAAGGAAGAGACAAAGAGAAAAAAAAAGTCTTTATATGAGAACTGATGGTTACCAGAGGGAAGGTGGGTAGGGGGATGCTGAAACAGCTGAAAGGGATTAAGATTGCACTTAGTGGAATGAGCACTGAGTAATGTATAGAATTGTTGAATCACTATATTGTGCACCTGAAACTGATACAATAACATTGTTAACTATACTTGAATAAAAAAATTACATTTAAAAGCTAACCAAAGGAAACTTATGGCTATACCTCCAGATTCTTTGCTGTCCACTGTTCATCACTTACCTACGTTAGAAATTGTTTCTCTATCATTTTCCATGAAGAAGTGACTAAGTCTTCTTCCACTTTTTCCTAATCAAAATCTTTCATGCATTTTCTACCCATGAAGACAAAGAAAGGGGTCAGATATGTGAGATGAAATGCAAACAGACTAAAGATGGCAGGGGAAGGCACTACACATTCAGTGTAGAATATTATGTGACTTCTACTCTGAAACAAACCTGAGAAAGTACTATCATCCATAACTAAAAGAAATTAAACACTCCTTTCTGGGTGCCACTTGCTAAAACTTATAGACCATAGAAAAAGAAAAAATTACAAAATAAGATCCTCCACTGTTCTTATGAACTAGTTTAGGGGTGCCTGGGTGGCTCAGTCATTAAGCGTCTGCCTTCGGCTCAGGTTATGATCCCAGGATCAATCCCTGCATGGGGCTCCCTGCTCTGTGGGAAGCCTGCTTCTCCCTCTCCCACTACCCCTGCTGTGTTCCCTCTCTTGCTGTCTCTCTCTGTCAAAAAATAAATAAAAATCTTTTTAAAAAAAGAAAAAGAACTAGTTTTCAAAGAATAATTCAACAAATTGCCACTGCAAAATGGCACAGAATCACTAACAGCAAACTCATTTACTCAATTCTGATACATTTTATATTAATTTTTATTTGCTAATCTAATGCACTCCCTCTTCTTAAATATATGAAAATTAATATTCATGCAACCTACAGTCTTCAAGTAACATATGATGTATTACCCTTTATACTGAGTTTGTTTTATGATGGAAGTTGCATACAAATTTTAAAAACATACAACTAATTGATAATGAGCCTTTCTATCTTTTATAAAGCAGACAATAAGTACATTGGGATAGAATTTCAGCTGACCTTTGGGGGATACATTCTTCTACTTTTAGAATACAACCATATAGAGGCGCCTGGGTGGCTCAGTTGGTTGAGTATCTGACTCTTGGAGTATCTGACTCTTGATTTTAGATTAGGTCAGGATCTCAGGGTCCTGGGATCAAGTCCATGCTGGGCTCTGCTCTCAGTGGAGAGTTGGCTTGAGTTTCTCTCTCTCCCATTCCCTCTGACCCTTTTCCTGCATGCACTCTCTCTCTCTAAAATTGTATATATATATATACATACACACACACACACACACACACACACACACACACACACACACACACACCAGGTAGAGTTTTGGACCTAGTAACTGACCTCTAAAATAATGAATCTTTGGTCATAAAATAAGAAGCTAACACTTTACTTGCTACATATGGAACTACTTCTTAACTGGGCTTTTGTTACCAAAAAATCTGACTGTATAATAAATTAATTTATAAAGTAACTTAATGAAAATGAATATACTAAATATATATTCAGTGGCAGCAACCAAGTATTATTCATGAGTATATGGGATTACAGCATTAAAGTTATGGACCAAGGACTTAAAATGAGATAAACCAGATCCTACCTGAATAACCTACACCACAAGTATTAATACAGCCAGGAAAAAGAGCACTGGGATAGCCAAGACCTCTTCTTAGCTATTTGTGTATAATAATCAATTACATATTCATGAATTTTTTGAGATAAACACATTATTTGTCCATACTTTAATGGTGAATAAACTAAGACATATCTATGGATGGAATAAAAGTAAAGTACCTATCTCATAAGAGACTTGCAAAGCTATAAAACAAAGTAGGTAAAAATAATAGAGTGACAGTTAAATTTGGTTGCTGAGGGGAGGTGGATGGGAGGATGGGGTAACTGGGTGATGGGCATTAAGGATGGCCCTTGATGTAATGAGCATGGGGTATTATATGCAACTAATGAATCACAAAATTCTACCTCTGAAACTAATGATGCTAATTAAATTGAATTTAAATAAAAAATTAAAAAAACAATGTTCATGGTTACAGTCCTATTCTTTGGGTACTAATATTTAGAATGAAATATGGGAACGTTATTATTTTCAACCTTCAAAAAATGTCAAAAATGACGTATTTGCAAATTTTTCAAAAGCTCACTCATGCTCTTTCTCTCTATGTACACGTGGAAAAAAACTGAATTTTATAAAGCTTGAGAAAAAACATAACTACAAGCTGTAAAATAAATTACAAAAATTGAATACATATTTGAATAAATTGGAAAAAATTAAAATGTGTATTATTTTTCTATATGTGTGTTTATTGATTTCAATAACTATACATTTAATACGGTCATTACCTTTGCAATATAACTTAAATATTCAAATTGCTTTGTAGTTCTATCTTTACACTACAGCACATATACAAATCATCTAGTGACTGATGGGACATCAAATTAATCACTCTAATTTCTAAGTAAAGGAAAAGGATCTAATATACATCCTACATTTTCTTTTAAATTAAGAATTTAAAATAGTTGATTTAGAAAACTCTTATTTAAAAGAAATTCCATATTAAGAGTAATTTTACTTAATTAGAGCAAAAGTTCACCTACTGATAAAATAATGGCTCGAGGCCATGATTTTTAGATTTAGATGGAGAAATTAAACACTGAATGATTTTCAACACTATAGAAAGACAAAACATTATAATGTGATACAATAAGGAGTGTTCTTGTAAGAGTGATATGGTGTTATAGGAGGACTGTAACCTTACCCCATGCCACATTTACACCAAGGTATCACATCACTCACATCCAACTTAATAAACTGGAGAACGATCCGAAGATTACAGAACAAACTCCACAACTAAATGCTGAGAAATTGCATCAGAGAGGTTGACACCACAGAGAGTAGGCATAATCCACAACAGGCAGAAAATTCTGTGCAGACATTTGGACTAAAAGTGAAAGCTACTCAGTACAACAGCACAATGCAAGCAAAACCGATAAGAGACTCCCCTAAATGCAAGGTTCTGGTGAACCAGGGACATGGCACTACAAGAACTCTTCTTCATAAAGTCATTGCATTCAAGAGCTGAGGATGTAACTGACTTTCCTAACACACAGAAACAGACACAGACAAAAGTAGGAGACAGAGGAATTTGTCAAAATGAGAGACCACTATAAAATCACAGGAGAACAACAAGAAATATAAATAAGTATGTGCCTGATAGAGAATTTAAAGTAATAATAATAGAGATACACACCGGACTTGAGAAAAGAATAGAGGACATCAGTGAGACCCTTAACAAAGAGAACTCAATAAATGAAATTAAAAACACAGTACATGGAATAAACAGTATGTTACAGGAAGCAGAGGAACATATCAGTGACCTGGAGGATAGAGTAATGGAAAGGAATCAAGCTGAATAGATTAAGTAAAAAACAAAACAAAACACTGCATAATGAGACTAGATTTATGAGAACTCATTGACTATCAAGCATAGTCACATTCGCATTATAGGGATCTGAGGAGAGAAAAACTGGGGTAGAAAATATATTTGAAGAAAGAGTTAAAAATGCCCTTTATCCAGGGAGGGAAACAGAAATCCAAATTTGGGAAGCACAGAGATTTCCCATGAAATTCTTCAATCAGGTCCACACCAAAAGACATAGTACTTAAAATGGCAAAAAAAAAAAAAGTTATAAAGGGATCTTAAAGTTTGAAAGAAAAATGAAGACATTTACATACAAAGAAAACCCCAAAAAGCTATCAGCTCACCTTTCAGCAGAACCTTGGCAGGCTAGAAGACAGTGGCATGATACATTCAAAGTGCTGAAAGGTAAAAATCTGCAGCCCAAAATATTCTATTCAACAAGACTATCATTCAGAATAGAAGACTACATAAAGAGTTTCGCAGAAAAACAAAAACTAAAGTTCATGACTACTAAGCCAGCTCTACTAGAAATACTAAAGGTGACTGAGTGAAAAGGAAAGACCAGGGGACCCTGGGTGGCTCAGCAGGTTGAGTGACCAACTCTTGGTTTCAGCTCAGGTCATGATCTCAGGGGTCAAGAGATCCAACGCCATGTTGAATAAATTTTTTATTTAAACAAAAAGGAAAGGCCATATGTAAGAGCATAAAAAGTAAAAAACATAAGAGCAGTAAAAATAACTATTTCTGGCAATGCCTAGGTGGCTCAGTTGGTTAAGCGTCTGCCTTAGGCACAGGTCATGATCCTGGGGTCCTAGCTCAGCAAGGAATCTGCTTCTCGCTCTCCCTCTGCTATTCTGTCTTTCTCTCTGTGTCAAATAAATAAATAAAATATTTAAAAAATAACTATTTCTATAAAAATCAGTCATGGTATTCATAAAATGAAAGGATGTAAAATATGATACCAAGTATCTCAAAACTGTAGGGGACAGGAGTAAACAATGAGTTCAACAATAAGCGACCATGAGCTTAATGTAGACTGCTATATGCAAAAGATGGAGTATATAAACCAAATGGTAATCAATTAAAAATATATTAATAGATACGAAACACATAAAGAGTAAAGAACCCAAGTATATAGTAAAGAAAACAAAAACCTGGGGGTACATGGGTGGCTCAGTAGGTTAAACATCTGCCTTTGGCTCAGGTCATGATCCCAGGGTCCTGTGATCGAGCCCCACATTGGGCTCCCTGCTCAGTGGGCAGTCAGCTTCTCCCTCTCTCTGCCTGCCACTCCCCCTGCTTGTGCTGTCAAATGAATAAATAAAATCTTAAAAAATAAATTGAAAGAGAAAGATCAGAAAAAAACCTACAGAAACTATTAAAACCCTAGAGGAGAATACAAGCAGTAACCTTTGTGACATTGGCCATAGTAATTTCTTACTAGATAGATAGGTCACCTGAAGTAAGGGAAACAAAAGCAAAAATAAATTATTGGTACTGCGTCACAGAGAAGGAAAAAAAAATCAAGAAAACTGAAGGACAACCAACAGAATGGGAGAACATATTTGCAAACGACATATCTGATAAAAGGCTAATATCCAAAATACATAAAGAACTTATAAAACTCAACAACCAAAAACTGAATAATCTAATTAAAATACATTTTTCCCAGGAAGATAGGCAGATGGCTAACAGACACATGAAAAGATGCTCAACATCACTCGAAATCAAGGAAACACAAATCAAAACTACAATGAGATACCACCTCACACCAATCAGAATGGCTAATAATACAAAACAAGCAACTTGGCAAGGATGGCAAGTATAAGGGGAACCCTCTTATACTGTTGGTTGGAATACAAACTGGTATAGCCATTCTGGAAGACAGTATGGAGGTTCCTCAGAAAGTTAAAAAAAAAAAATAGAACTTCGTTACAATCTAGCAATTGCACTACTGGGTACTGACCTGAGAATACAAAAATACTAATTCAAAGGGATAAACACACCCCAATTTTTATATCAGCATTATCTAAAATAGCCAAAATATGGAAACAGCACAAGTGTCCATTGATGGATGGATAAAGGAGAAGTGGTATATATATACAACAGAATACTACTCAACCCTGAAAAAGAAAATCTTGGCATTTGCAACATGGATAGAGCTAGAGAGTATTATACTAAGTGAAATAAGTCAGAGACATACCGTATGATTTCACATATATGTGGAATTTAAGAAAAAAAACGAGCATATGGAAAAAAAAGAGAGAAGCAAACAAAGAAACAGACTCCTAACTACAGATAACAAATTGATGGTTACCAGAGGGGAGGTGGATGGGATGATGGGTAAATAGGTGATGGAGATTAAGGAGAGTACTTGAGATGAGTACTAGGTGTTGTATGCAAGTGTTAAATTAGTAAATTGTACACCTGAAACTAATATTAAGACAGTATGTTAACTAACAGGAATTTATTTGAAACCTCAAAAAAAAAACAATCACAAAATAAGTAACAAAATGCAATAAATACATATCACTAAGTACTTTGAATGGAAATGGACAATATGCTCCAAAAGACATAGCGTATAAGATTAGATGAAAAATCAAGACCCAGCATTCCCTGACTGGCTCAGAGGGTAGAGCATATGACTCTTCATCTTGGGGTCACGAGTTCAAGTCCCATGCTGGGCATAGACTTTACTTAAAAATATATAAAATATTAAAAAAAAAACAACAACAAGGACCCATCTATATGGTACCTACAAGAGATTCATTTCAGACTGAAGTCATCCACAGAGTGAAAGTGAGATGGTGGAGAAACATTTATCATGCAAACTGGCTTAGCCAGAATAGCAATACTCGTAATGGACAAAACGGACTTTAAAACAAAGTCTGTAAAAGGAGACAAACATTTGGTCCCAGATGGCTGAGGAGTATGAAACCTTAGATTTTTCTGCTCCCAGGAATTCAGCTAGATAGCTATCAAATCATTCTGAACACCTGCAAATTCAACCTGAGATCTAAGAACAGAATAGCTTCAACTCTACAATAAAAAAGTAATCACTTTCTTCAAGGTGGAAGGTGTGGAGAAGTGAATCCCACTAGATATATGGGAAGTTAAATCATGGGGGGAGGGAGCCTCCATAAGCTGGCTGCAAGAAAGTGACAGAGCAGCAGAGCACAAAATTAGAACTTTTAGAAGTCTACTCCTATGAGGGAAGTCACTGCCTGAAAGGCACTCAGCTGGCAAAACCAAGTGAAATCCTAGGCGGGGCAGTGTGGACTCAGGACGCAGGGGTCACAAGAAGACAGGGAGTGCCTAAGTGAGACAGTTTCCAGGCATCTGAAGAGGGGAGCCAGCTACAATCAGGGACCCCAGGACTGGGCTTTCAGCTCAGGGTTGCCATATACATTGAACCACAGCACAGTTTGGGGACTGCTCCCTGAGCAGGGGCCCAGCAAGGGCAAAATTAGCAAGACCCCCTTCTTCCCCAGGAAGAAGCAGTGCATATATATAAAGTTTTTCTTTCTTTACAATTTTAGGATGCAGTTTCTTCTAACAGACCAAAATACTCCCAGAATCTAGTTTATGGCTCTGTTCTCTTCACCTGTCTGATCATATTTTATTTTTCTTCTTTTGTTTTGTTAAAGCCTTTATTAATTTTCATTTTTAGTTACATTCTGTCCTTTCAATTTATTTTATTTTTGTATATATTTTTTTTCTTTATAATTTGAGATGTAGTTTTTTCTAACAAATTGACCAAAATACACTGAGGATATAATATATTGCTCTGTTCTGTTCACCTGTCTATACTCCTTTTCTCTTTGAATTTTCATTTTTACAGTAAATTCTATCCTTTCATTGTATTTTATTTTTGTAATACACTAATCAGAAGAGAACCAAAACCAAAAAACTAATCAATAAAAAATTTTTAAAAAAGAGAATATAATCAGACAGGTGAACACAGTAGAGCAATACACCAGATCCTGTGTATATTTTGGTTTGTTTGTTAGAAAACTAGATCCCAAAATTGTAAAGAAAGAAGAATGGAATAATATAGTCTTGGTTTCAGGTCTCTTCTGATTTATTTAGTGTATATTTTCCTGGGGTTATTGTTACCATTTTACATTTTGTTCTCTCGTTCATCTACTCTTCTCTGGACAGAATGACAAGATGTAAAAACTCTCCTCGAAAAACAGAACAAGAGGTAGTACTGACTCCAATGGACCCAATCACTTTGGATAAGTAAGATATCGAAACTAGAGTTAAGAATAATGATTATGAAGATAGTAGCTGGGCTTGAGAAAAGCACATAAGACACTAGAGAATCCTTTTCTGGAGAAATAAAAGAACTAAAATCTAATCAGGTCAAAATCAAAAAGGCTATTAATGAGATGGAATAAAAAATGGAGGCTCTAAAGCCTAGCATAAATGGGGCAGAAGAGAGAATTAGTAATATAGAAGACAAAATGATGGAGAATAAAGAAGCTGAGAAAAAGAGAAACAACTACTAGATCACAAGGGGAGAATTTGAGAGATAAGTGATGCCATAAAGAGAAACAATGTTAGAATAAATGGGATCCCAGAAGAAGAAGAAGGGTGAGGGGCAGAAGGTATAATGGAGCAAATTAGAGAACTTCTCTAACCTGGGGAAGGAAAAAAAAAATTCACGTCCAGAATCACAGAGAAACCCCTCAAAATCAATAAAAATAGGTTAACACCTTGACATGTAATAGTGACACTTGCAAATCTCAGAGACAAAGAGAAAATCCTGAAAGCAGCTTGGGACATGAGGTCTGTAACACAGAAGGATAGAAACCTTAGACTGGCAACAGGCTTATCCAGAGACTGGCAGGCCAGAAAGGACTGGTATGATATAATCAAGGTGCTAAATGAGAAAAATTATGTGGCCAAGAATACATTATCAACCTGGAATATCATTCAAAATAGAAGGAGAGATAAAAAGCTTCCAGGACAAACAGAAACTAAAAGAATATGTGATCACTAAACAAGCCCTACAAGAAATATTAAAAGGGATCCTTTAAGCGAAGAGCCCAAAGTTAACATAGACTAGAAAGGAACAGAGAAAATATACAGAAATGGTGACTGTATAAGTAATATAATGGCAGAAATTCGTATCTTTCAGTAGTTACTCAATGTAAATGGGCTAACTGCCCAAACCAAAACACACAAGGTATCAGATTGGATAAAAAAGCAAGACCCCAATGATATGCTCTCTACAACAGACTCATTTTAGACCCAAAGACATGTCCAGTTGAAAGTCAGGGGGTGGAAAACATTTATCATGCTAACTGACATCAAAAGGAAGCTGGGGTAGAAATCCTTGTATCAGACAAATTAAATTTTAAACCAAACAATGTAATAAGAGATGAGGAAGGACACAATACCATAATAAAGGAATCTATAAAACAAGAAGATCTAGGGGCGCCTGGGTGGCTCAGTGGGGCGCCTGGGTGGCTCAGTTGGTTAAGCGACTGCCTTCGGCTCAGGTCATGATCCCGGAGTCCCGGGATCGAGTCCCACATCCGGCTCCCTGCTCAGTAAGGGAGCCTGCTTCTCCCTCTGACCCTCCCCCCTCTCATGTACTCTCTCTCTCTCTCTCATTCTCTCTCTCTCAAATAAATAAATAAATCTTAAAAAAAAAAAAGAAGATCTAATAATTGTAAATATTTATGCCCTAACATGGGAGCAACCAAATACAGAAACCAACTAATAACAAAATTAAAGAAACGCATGGATAATGCAATAAAATGACGGATCATCCACGCAGAAGATCAACAAGGAAACAAAGGCTTTGAATGACACGTTGGACCAGAGGACCTTCACAGATATATTCAGAGCATTCCATCCTAAAGCAGCAGAACATATTCTTCTCAAGTGCACATGGAACATTCTCCAGAATAGATCACATACTGGGTCACATATCAGGTCTCAACAGGTACCAAAAGATTGGGATCATCCCTTGCATATTTTCAGACCACAATGCTTTGAACCTAGAACTCAATCACAAGAGAAAATTTGGAAAGAACTCAAATACATGGAGGTTAAAGAGCATCCTACCAGGAAATGGATGGGTCAACCAGGAAATTAAAGAAGAATTTAAAAAAATCATGGAAACAAATGAAAATGAAAACACAACTGTTCAAAACCTTAGGATGCAGCAAAGGCAGTCCTAAGCGGGAAGAATATAACAAAGAAGGATTTCTCAAGAAACAAGAAAGGAGACGTCTCAAATACACAACCTAACCTTACACCTAAAGGAGCTGTAGAAAGTACAGCAAATAAAGCCTAAACCTAGCAGGAGAAGAGAATTTAAAAAGATTAGAGCAGAAATCAATGAAATAGAAACCAAAAGAACAGTAGAACAGATCAAAAAACTAGGAACTGGTTCTTTGAAAGAATTAGTAAGATCAATAATCCCCTGGCCAGACTCATCAAAAGAAAAAGAGAAACGACCCAGATAAAAAAAATAATGAAAGAGGAGAGATCACAACCAACACCACAGAAATACAAACAATAGGAACATATTATGAGCAACTATATGCCAACAAATTAAGCAATGTGGAAGAAATGGATGCATTCCTAGAAATGTATAAACTACCAAAACTGAAACAGGAAGAAATAGAAAACCTGAACAGACCTATACCCAGCAAAACAACTGAAGTAATCAAAAATCTCCCAACAAACAAGAGTCCAAGGCCAGATGACTTCCCAGGGGAATTTTACCAGACATTTAAAAAAGAAATAATACCTATTCTTCTGTAGCTGTTTCAAAAAATTGAAATGGAGGGAAATCTTCCAAACCCATCCTATGAGGCCAGCATTACCTTGAATCCAAAATCAAACAAAGACCCCAACAAAAAGGAGAATTATAGACCAATACCCCTGATAACATGGATGCAAAAATTCTCACCAAAATACTAGCCAGTAGGACCCAACAGTACATTAAAAAGATCATTCACCATGAACAAGTGGGATTTATTCCTGGGCTGTAAGGGAAGGTTCAACATCAGCAAAATCAATGTGATACAATACATAAATAAAAAAATATGATCCTCTCAACAAATGCAGAAAAAGCATTTGAGGGCACCTGTGTGGCTCAGTCATTAAGCGTCTGCCTTCGGCTCAGGTCATGATCACAGGGTCCTGGGATTGAGCATTGGGCTCCCTGCCCAGCGGGAAGCCAGCTTCTCCCTCTCCCACTCCCCCTGCTTGTGTTCCCTCTCTCGCGCTCTCTCTCTCTGTCAAATAAATAAAATCTTAAAAAAAAAAAAACATTTGACAAATACAGCGTGCTTTCATGATTTAACTCTCCACAGGTTAGGGACAGAGGGAACATACCTCAGTATCATAAAAGCCATATAGAAAAAGCCCACAGCAAATATCATTCTCAATGTGGTTTTTGAAAAACTGAGAGCTTTTCCCCTTAGGTCAGGAACACAGTGGCTATCACCACTCTTGTTCCAACACAGTGCTTGAAGTCCTAGCCTCAGCAATCAGACAACAAAAAGAAATAGAAGGCATCCAAATGAGCACAAAAGACTCATCTCATTCTTCGCAGATGACATGACCCTCTAGTGGAAAACCCAAAAGACCCCATCCCAGAATTGCTAAAACTCATACATGAATCCAGCAAAGTTGCAAGATACAAAATCAATGCACATGTATCAGTTGCATTTCTATACACGAACAAGACTGAAGAAAGAAATTAAGGAATTGATCCCATTTACAAATTGCACCAAAACCCATAAGATACCTAGGAATAAACATAAACCAAAGAGGTAAATGGTCTATACTCTAAGAAAATACAGAAGTTATAAAAGAAATTGAGGAAGACACAAGAAAATGGAAAAATGTTCCATGCACATGGATTGGAAGAACAAATATTGTTAAAATGTCTATGCTACCTAGAGCAATCTAAACATTCAATGCAATTCCTATTACAATACCATCAAGTTTTTTCACAGACCTGGAACAAACAATCCTAAAATTTGTATGGAACCAGAAAAGACCACAGATAACCAAAGGAATATTGAATAAGAAAACCAAAGCTAGTGGCATCACAATTCCAGCCTTCAAGCTCTATTACAAAGCTGTCATCATCAAGACAGTATGGTAGGGGCACAGAAACAGACACATAATTCAAGTAAGACAAAATCATGGTGGGAGACAATCCGTAAGAGACTCTTAACTCTAGACAACAAGTTGCTGGAGGGGAGTTGGGTGGGGGGATGGGGTAACTGGGTGATGGGCATTAAGGAGGACACATGATGTAATGAGAGCACTGGGTGTTACATGCAACTGATGAATCACTAGCTCTACTTCTGAAACTAAGAAAAAAGTCTTTTGTCAAAAAAATTACAATTTGTGAAACACCGTGTATTAATTATTGCAGGCAACAATACAGTCTAAAATTTACAGATAAAAGTATTAACAGTATTTGTAGTATCTTCCCCTAAGAATACTTATTATATAGCACTATGTAATCAAAGTAACATTGCTAGTCACAAGGTACATCAACAGTATGTGATCTCTAGTGATGAATTCAGAAGGGAGTACCATTTCTGTAGTAATCTTATGCACAACCGAAATTTCAATGACAAAAATCACACAAACCCATAAGGAGTAATATCAATAGTTAGATATTTTGTAGATTCTTCAAAAACATCAAAATTATGAAAAATCAAAGAACACTGGGCAAGTGCCCCAAGAAAAGGGACATTAAGGAGACTATGACAACTAGATGCAATGTGGGATTCCACTTTCAATCATGGATTATAAAAAGATCAGTTAACAGGAGTATACCAATTTCCTGGCTTAGATAACTGTGTAATACAAATGAACGATGTTAATATAAGAAGGTAGAGAACAATATACATTTTTGTAATCCAAAAGTTATTTGAAAATAAAAATTAAAAAATTATTGTTAGTACTTCTTGTTTCCAGGCTATAAAAAGTAACACTCCAAACATTTTGGTAGAGCAGGTACACCAAATACAAAAACCTGACAAAAACAGAATAGAAGCTGTTTATTTAGGGTATTTTCAGAAATTGCAAATAAAATTTTAACAATTATAATAGGGAAATGTTTATGAATATACATACACAAACAAATAGAAACGCACATTCACACATACAAAAAAATATAGTTCAAGAATGTTCATTTTTAGGAAAAGTTAGTTTTTAGCCTAACCAATAATTATAATGGCAACTAAGATCACCTATAATACATGACAAATACAAATCATTTTATTAAACTGTCAACAAATTTTGCCAAAAATGCCCAGTAAAGATAGGAAAGTTACCTAAAATGACCCTTAACTAAACGAAACTTAAACTAATAGGATTAATATTCACTGTCAAATAAGCAAGGGCCATTTCTTCTTCCATAAATTCTGTAAGAACCATTAATTAAAAAAGAAAAGCAAAATTTTGGAATTTTAATGAAATGTAACTAGAAAAGTAAACAAAAATATCTCATATATAAGTAAGAAAATAAAGTAGTTGTACAATCCCCATCACTACATTAACAAAACTATGAAATGACTGGGACTGAATAAAAAAATTACACCAGCAGTTTTCCAACATAACAATTTGATTAAAAATAGAATGACGTACCTTGCAGTTGGATAAGATGACTCAATTTTAAAGAGATCTATTCTCTCCTAATTAATCTATTAAATTTGGTGCAAATGAAAGTAAAATTGCATTTTTTTCCAACTTGCAAAATAATTTTAAGCATCAATTGAGAGAAAAAAATGTGACTATAGACAGGGGATATTCTGAAAAAAAGAAGAGAAATGAGATAGATCTCAATGGAATAGGCTAAAAATCATCAATAATTTTAAAGTATCAATAGACAGTAAGGAAAACAGAGAAATGCAGTTGATTATATGCAGGAATTCCTAAATAACCTTAAGTCAAGGTAAATCATTTGAGTAGATAATGCTTTAAAACCACAGTAATGATTAATGGAAAAAATAAAATGACAGAATTAACTGACCAAAAAATGGAAGAAAATACAAAGAATGCATGAGTGATGTACACGTTTTTGAATAAAAACACAAAACTCAAAAGGCATAAAGCAGAACATTATTATATTTGAATACACAACTTCTGTACAACCAAAAAGTAAAACATCACAGTAAACGGTGATGAGAACCACATGGTATTTCATTAGCAATGCATGGCAAATGTTTAACATCCTTAGTCATATATGATATTTTAGAAACCAGTACCAAAAATACTAATATTCTGAGGGAAATGAAAAAAAAAAAAAAACCCACAGAGGAAAACGAAGTAAGTGACTAGTAAGGTTTAAGGACATATGAAGATGACTGAACTGAACAGTAAGGGAAGGAAAGCAATTTTTTTGTAATACCACATTTTCAAAGATTAAAATATTGAAATATGTTTCTACTGTTCAAGAAAACAGAAGTCTCATAAACAAATAGTGGGAGACAAGATTGATGAGGACAATTTATACCATTTGGGGAAAATTTCTACTGTTGACTCAGAATATAAATTTTGGATATACTTAATTCCAATAAGGTGGAAATGCTAAGACTGTTTTCAACAAATTAGCCAGAGAAATTAAAAATTATTTCTATATAAAGCATGTAACTGCCTAGAAAATTTGTAGCTAATATATGTATCCAAAAGACTACTAGCGTAACCATTTGTTCATCAATATACCCCAAAAGCATATGCACAAAACTCCATTAACAGTAGATAATGTTGGGAAGTAGAATTAGGAGGGGAAAAAAGCATTTAAGTAAAAAATACTATCCTTCACAAATTTCTGTGCCTTTTGAAATATGGAAAAAGGTAATTTTTTTATCAATTTTAAATTTACCCTGTAGTAAGTGAAAATTATAAATATATGCACTTTATACTTATGGGAACACTCAAATGAAGCCTTGCAATCACACCATCCTGAGCATTTCTGTATAATAACATCTCCCACATTCAAGCTCCTGAGATTTAGTCCAGTGTCAATAATGAAAACATTCAACATGCCTGGTTACAATTCCCTCCAATGACACTCTTTAGGACTTTCAAACTTGAGCTTTCTCAGTCCAGTTTTTCTGATCTGTGAGGAATAGCCACTTCAACACATGAAACAGAAGTCTCCATACATTATGAAGACTGTCTTTTGGATTTGAAGATGGTGACAGAAGCAATAGCATCAGTTTTCTGTTAAGTCATCACCTGAGAGAACACATTAGGAAATGGCTAAAAGTTAGAAACAACACTTTTACACAATTATCAGTAGGAGCTAATAAAATTAGGTATAATGAAATGCAACAGCCATTTAATTGTGAAAAAATAATAGATGGATCAGATTTTGAATTTCTAATAAGGCTAGAGATAGTAACTACACTTATTGTGTTGACCATTGCGATTCACCATCACTATTCACTACTGATACACCTGAAGCTAATGTAACATAGCATGTCAACTTTAAAAAAAGCCAGTTCTTTCTTCTCATACCCTGATAATTCTCATGTTATGTCTCTGTTCAACTATGTATTTGAATGGTTGCTTGTATCTCTAGATTGCTTATTCACATATAGAATTATTTCATGTAATCTATACGCATTTCTGTACAAGAAACAGGACAGCAATGCCAAAAAGTTCCAAAAAAAATAAGAAAGAGACCTCAGTCCATTTGATGAGAAAAAATGGTAACTATACTAAAGATATAGATGCTACAATGGAACTTCAGAATAGATTTAGATCTTAACCCATTATTCCAGCTGGCTACCACAAAACTGTTGAGTAGGCACTTCCCCCAAGAAGTCCTTAATCTTCTATTTAGTCATGATTAATCCTAAGGAATAAAGTCTTCACCTTTAAGGTTATTCTGGGATCAACAGGTAGGCAGCCAAGGCTCTCTGAAAAACAATGTCTAAGGAATTCGTCTGCATTCACGCTTGGCCTCATATCCCGTGAATTAACCTTCTAGAGGGGCACAGTGGGAAAAGAAAGAAAAATGAGAATCCTAAAACTCTTGATCCATCAGGAGCTGGGATACACTATTTGCTATAACATCAATGGTTTCCTTAACAACTGCTCCCTTTCACACTTCCTATAGTTCACTGTTTTAGTTACTTCTAAGATTACATATTTCAGCATCAGCTTAGCGCACCTGGGCTCTTCCCTCTTTTGCATTCCTCTAACTCACTTAATCCCAAAAATGTAATTTTTTTTCTCCAATTTATCTTTTGCGTAATTTATTCCCAAAGTCACAAAACAATTCAGTAAAACTTTACTCTATGCCAGACAATGTGTAAGATATTTGTTGAAAAATATCCGCAATTCAAAATGTGTGAGAAGTGAGATTCTCAAAATTAATTGAACTCATAAAGATAGATATATGATTTGATAGGAATATTGTGAATGGATCCCAAAATTTAAAAAAAAATAAAATTCTAAAGTTCCACAGCTGTAGGTCTTAACTACTGTGCCTTCTTTTATCTGGTCTTATATGAAACTACAGGTCAGCAGTTACCTTGGCCCTACCCCACCATGAGATGGGATCTCTACTAGAATTCTGGGTGGTCATATAACAATGTTAGCCAACAAAATATGGCAGAATTGGTACTACATGACTTCTAATTTTCGTTCACAAAGGCCACATGCCACTTTCCCAAGGTTCTCTTCTAATACTCATTTTTATGATACTTCCTCTGGGTAAACTCATGTAAAGGTGCTCTAATCTAAGCCCAGCCTTCCAAGTCATCCCAAACCAAGCACAAAACATATGTGTGAAGGAGGGTCCAGATGATTCCAGCCCTTAGCTGTTTGAATCATTGTTAACACTGGTTCTTCCCACCTGATTCCACATTCTGGCACTGTCAGAAATCTTCACACACAGAATTCATTAAATAACAACACAATAGAAGCTTTATGCCACCAAGTTTGAGGATTATTTATTACTCAGCAATATGTAACCTGAACAGATCTCATTCCCCACTAGCTGCCACCAAAAATTCATTAATCTTAAAGAGTCATAAAATTAACTCCTGTCTAACCACAGTGTCCCTCCCTGAATCAAATGAGCACTTATCTGTTCTTACAATAATTTCGCCAAGGGGTATTCCTGGGACCGGATATCGGAGGTGAAGAACACATGAATGAATAATACTGTCAATGAGAGGTCTGGTGATACCAATTCTTGCAATTATGAACAAAGAGGGCAGAAGTGTGTATTCATGGAACTATCATCTCCTGATAGGAAGAAAAAAGAAACATTGTAAGGTAAGATATACACCAATGTCATAGAATATCTAAAGCAGCAGATAAGTGGAAGCTCATCTTGAACTTTGTTATAAATTTCTCTTAATGCTTAGAAACAATACCTCATCAATCAATCCCACAGCTGATGTAACTCTCCAACATCAGCCATTACTTTACCAATATTTTTAAGTTTTTATTTAAATTCCAGTTAGTAGCATACAGTGTACTACTAGTTTCAGATGTACCGTTTAGTGATTCAACCCTTCCATACAACACCACTTGCTCATCACAACTGCCCTCCATAATCCCCATCGCCTATTTCATCCATTCCTCTTACCTACTTCCCCCTGGTGACCATCAGTTTGTTCGCTTTACTTAAGACTCTGTTTCTTGGTTTGCCTCTGTCTCTTTCTTCCCTTTGCTAGTTTGTTTTGTTTCTTAAATTCCCCATGAGTGAGATCATATGGCATTTGTCTTTCCTTATTGACAAATATATGACTGCAATCTACCTCACTGCAAATGGCAAGGTCTCATTCTTATTTTATGGCTGATTAACATTCCATTGTTTATTTACCACTTCTTCCTTATCCATTCATCAGTTGATGGACACTTGGGCTATTTTCATAGTTTGGCAATTGTAGATAATGCTGCTATAAACACTGGGGTGCAGGTATCCCTCTGGATTAGTATTTTTGTATTCTCTACATAAATGCCTCATGGTTCAATTGCTGAACCATATTTTTAACTTTTTGAGGAATCTCCACACACTTTTCCACAGTGGCTGCACCAGTTTGCATTCCCACCAACAGTCCAACCCACCAACAGTCCAAGAGTGTTCCCCTTTTTCTTTCAATTTCCATGAACTTCTCCCTTTAACACACTATGAAATTTACTTGCAAAAATTCTTTCTGCCCAGCTAATGAACAATTGATCACTTTCTTTATAACATTACTTATGTTACTGTATTTGATTATAAATAAGGTAATTAATTGAAAGAATACACAAATAATCTCCTACATTCCACATATCCTCCACATCTCTATTTCAGTAAAATTATCTTTGGAAAGAATTAATTTTCTAATTCTCAGACATGGTTGAATATTCCAAAGTCTGCACCCGTGATATTTTCCTGAGCCTAGACAAAGCCTTGTCCTAAAACAGCACTTCTTTATCCAGTACCTTCTTACCTGTGGTTCCCAGATAAGACTTTTAAATTGAGGAAGTCCATAGCATGAGGAATGTTCCTGATGTCAGCTGTCCTCAGGTTATTATAAATCTCTTCTTTTCATCATGTACATCTGATAATTAAGTATACAATGTAGCCAGTTACAAATGGGACACCAGGACACACAAGTTAGGATGACTTCAGAATTATCAGGAATAGCGAATGGAGATAAACAAGCAGTTAATAGCACAGTAACTTTTAAAAATTTTTCTTACCTTATCAGTGAATATTTAACACAAATTTATTGAAATGTTTCTCATGTTTATTCTGAATATATTAAAAAATGTAAGGACCTACTTGAAATCCTGACAGACTCAACTACCATATAAGAAAGTAAAGAATCCATTCTCCAATTACTCCCATTAAGAGTAACTTACTCCAATACTCTCCCTCAAACAACGCGATCTAGTCAGTAACCAGAAATATGACAATGCATTATGAAAATTTACCCTTTACAGAAAGTTTCAATGACTTATTTTAATCATTCATGTGATTGTAAACTCAAATCTAATTGTTTAGCACCTACCTCAAATCCCATCTTCTCCCATACTCTCTTCTTGGATCCCACAATACTGTTTCAGTGTGTATAACTCTCTGCTGTACTAGAGTTTCTAAATTACACGTTCTTCGTGATCACTCACAAACTATTCAGAATGGCCACTGGGAATACAAAATTGGATATAACAGCCCAATACTCCCAAGATGTCAACAGGCAAGGATACAGAGAGGCACAACTTGGTTGTATCTTTAAAATTCCCTTTTGTTGTTTTAATGTTCCTTTTGAAATATCTTTAAAATTTCAATGCAGAAAGCAGATGCAGTTCTTCCATTCCCAACTCTCTACACAGTAATGTTAAATTTTTGCCATATGATCTTCCAGACAACTTTCAACAATTCATATATTTATTTCAGATTGTCAGGTAGCAATATACAGATAACTAACAATGTTTTACCATTTAACTTACACATGTAGAAAAATCTTAAGAATGCTAAAATAATCGCCAATATAATAACACTGATGAGTAAGCATTACTTAACTCTATAATCATGTCAGGATAATTACATTCCTCAGGAATAGTAAATATTACCATTTCCATTAGAACAATGAGAGGCATATGGACACACCTCTGTAAACACACTATTAGTTGATATTTGTTCAAAAAATGAAATAATTTAAAATATCCACTTAAAACACCCTTTCACATGAGAATATCTTCCAGTGTTTAAATTATATTCATATGATGAAAGATACAACCATTGTGATCTTATATTTCAGATGCTCAATTATTTGATCAGGAATCAATATTATTTGATACTCAATATATAACATACTTTCTTCATTGTAAATTTGAGACTTGGAATAGATAAAATCCCAGCAGCAAGTTATACCACTTCAAATATTTACACACTTGAATTTCAACTATTATTGTCAAATTGCTGTTCAAAAAATAAACGAATTTATATCTTCGTTTATACTTTTTCTTTCTAAGCAATTTTCATAATTTATTACAGGCTACTAAGATGGAACACTTTTGACATTTATTTGACTATTGCATAACATACAAATATAATTACACACTGGACATTTTCAAAAAGCTCTTAGAATAATAAATATTCAAAATCACAGAAATTCTATTTTCATTTAGATGTATATATACATAGTAACAGAAGAGGAAACACACATGGAGCTACTTAACAATTTTATATTAAAAATAACATACACTTAGATATACCATGAAGTGGGATTATAAAATGTTTAAGCTTAGATTCGAAATACTATGTCCATAATTTTCAAAAAAATAAAATGCAAAGCACTAAGCTAATGAATGAGAATGAGAATACCATCAGATTTATACTCCTAAAACTAATTTTACTGTATACAGGTGCTTAACATTTATATTATATATGTATATGCACATACACATACAAATTTGTGATAAGTCGATCTTTATAACATAGTAAAATAATTACCTAGCAATACAAGTCCTTTTTTTAAATAAGTTTTTATTTTATCCATGATGACTATTTAAATTCTTCTTTTGAAAATTCAAATAGCAGATTTCTAAAACATTTTTTCTCATTTTTATTTTTTTGATCTTTTTTTAAAAATTTTATTATGTTATTCACCATACAATACATCATTAGTTTTTGATGGGGTGATCCACAATCGTTTTCGTGTAACACCCAGTGCTCCATGCAGTACGTGCCCTCCTTAATACCCATCACCAGGCTAACCAATCCCCCCTCCCCCCTCCCCCCTCCCCTCTAAAACCCTGTTTGTTTCTCAGAGTCCATAGTCTCTCATGGTTCATCTCTCCCTCTGATTTCCCCCCTTCATTTTTCCCTTCCTTCTCCTAATGTCCTCCCTGCTATTCCTTATGTTCCACAAATAAGTGAAACCATAGGATAATGGACTTTCTCTGATTGACTTATTTCACTTAGCATAATCTCCTCCAGTCCCATCCATGTGGATGTAAAAGTTGGGTATTCATCCTTTCTGATGGCTGAGTGATATTCCATTGTATATATGGACCACAACTTCTTTATCCATTCATCTGTTGAAGGGCATCTCGGCTCTTGCCACAGTTTGGCTATTGTGGACGTTGCTGCTATGAACGTTGGGGTGCATATGGCCCTTCTTTTCACTATATCTGTGTCTTTGGGGTAAATACCCAGTAATACAAGTATCTTTTAACAATTAACATATCTGTGATTTTAAACCACAATTCCCTTTCTCATGTCTTCCTTCTTCTTTCTAAGGATAAAGTACATCCTGGGTATTTTCACTCATTTTGTAAGTATAAAATCTAATCCTTTCTTCTACATGAGAACGGAACAATCTGTAGAAAAAGTAAGCAATCTGTCTATCCCTCTGCCCAAAAACCCACCAACAAACATCAAAATGTTACATAACACTAAAAGAACAATTATTAATTACTTATTACACTGACAAAGTATTTAGAAAAAAACAATTTATGGTATTTGACAATGAAATATTTATAAATGTATATGATGTGAAACTCATGCATCTGGAAAAATTAGGTATTTATAAATATATTCATCTGTTATTTACAAAGTTGTCTTGAATGTTGTCATACAGTCCAGTTAAATACGAAACTGAATAGCTTGAAGAGAGAGAATAAAATTTCTTACATAACATATTTCCTATAATTAAAACACATAATGCCCTTTCAGCAATACAGCTATAAAATAACTGACTTAGGATTTTTAATGTATAATAGTGTATGATAAATACAAGGACTAAGCAGTGATTAAAATGTAAAATTTTCTTTTAGAGTACGCAAGAGTGGAAGTACACCCTTTTAACGTTCTCCCCCTAACTCAATAAATAGATACCAAAATATGTATAGTTCAAGAAACCTAAAATTGTTATCAATTGCAATGCTATTACAATACTTGATAACAATGACTATGAAAGTTTACAATGAATTATTTACAAAATTATACCTTGTGAGACTCTACACATCTAGAAAGACTAGATGTTAAAAATTAAAAAAATTCTATCTGCCTATTATTTACAAAGTTGTCTTGAATATTGTCATGCAACCAAAGGAACACATACAGAACTGTATATTGTTCCAAGAGGTAGTATAAAATCTCTTTAAGAAAGTCATTTATATCTCCAATGTAAACAACAACCATAAAAATAAATATGAGGGAGGGATGAATAGGTAGAGCACAGAGAATTTTTAGACAATTAAAATAGTCTGTATAATACCATGATGGATACAGGTCATTATACATCCGTCCAAACTTAACAAAATGTACAACACCAAGAGTTAACCAAAACAAACCATGGACTTTGGGTTATAATGACATGTCGATGAAAATTCGTCAGTAGTAACAAATATACCAGTCTGATGAGGGATACTGATAATGGTGGTGATTATGCATGTACGGAGTGGATAATGATGGGGATTATATATGTGTTGCTCAGGGGCTATATGGCAAATCTCTGTACCTTGCCCTCAATTTTGCTGTGAACCTAAATATGCTTTAAAAAATAGTCTTAACATAAAAATAAAAGATATACACACACACACATATATACATAAATGTATCACGAAGCTCCTAATGAAATACATTATGATACATTCAGAAACATCAAATGAATTTACATGGTACAAGTTTTTTAATATATAATTTGTACTTATACAATGGCATACTATTATACTATGAGGATGGGATAATGCACAATCTTTTCTATTTCTCCTCTTAACAACCAAATTGATATAAATGTTGCACAGCTCCAAGAGCCTGCATATCAATGATCCATTTCTCTGCCAAGCTGATTTTGAAATACAATAATCCTAACACATTTACAATGAAAACATTTACATTATACTGTGACACTCAGTACATCTAGAAATATTAAATGTTTAAAAATAAATATTTCACTTGCCCATTATTTACAAAGTTGTCATACTGCCACATAACAGATGAACACAGAATTTTGTAATTTAGATTCTATAAAATGTTCTTTAGAAAAATGAATTTCATCAACCTAAGTACATCTGAGAAAATAAGATATACCTACATGTCCCTTAAGCAGAAATGTTCATATAAAATGGGTACAATTTAATTATCGCAGTCTAATTTTTCTTCTAAATGAAATTGCGAGACAAAACTTTTAACCACTCTGTTCTCCCTGACTATATACATGTGTGTGCGTGTGTATAAACACACACAAATGTTAACAAAAATATAGCTCAGAATCTTTTAACTCAATTTTCAAGTCATTTGTCTTTAACAACTCCAGCAATCCATATAATCCTATACAAAGGTGAACTGTATCAAAAGAATACTGTTTCTACCCTCTATCATGTTCAACAATTCTATATATTTCCTAAGTCAAAAGTTATAATTACAAATACCACTGTTTAACAAACCACAAAGAGCCACCCATATAGAATTCTTAGAATAATTTGCAAATGTTAAACATGTCAAACTTATAGTTTCTCAAAAGCATGACTGCAACATATACATGATGTTCACACTTTCTTTAAACCAAAAAGAATAGTTAAGAAGCAAAAGAATCATACATTATAGATGAAATTGGAAAACATCCACCACTCCCTCCATCCATAGCCCTCACAACACACCACTGAACATGCAGAGAAACTAATTACTATATTGATTTTAAAAAGTATATTTAAAAGTATGTTTGTCAGCAATGGATATATATCTAGAAATAACAAATGTTTTATAAATAATTACATACACAGCATTCTAGAAATCATACTTAACAATAGAACCTTATTTTACCATTTCACATCTACAAGCATTAAAAAAAGTTTATGTGTTCTAATTTTAGGTGAAATATATTCAAATACATAACAGAAATGTCTGCACATCTATCAAGTTATGTATAAAAAAAAGATCTGATCACATGTGCACAACTACCTAATAACAACCCCACACACACCAAGTGAAAACATAGGAGTGGTCTTGTAACACTTCTATTTGTAATATATTAATTTTTGCCGTAGTTGTCCAATGTTAATAGATTTACTGTGTGTATGCATGCTGTGTGTGTGTGTGTGTGTGTGTGTGTGTGTGTGTGTGTGTGTGTAGGGGTTATTTGTACATACCTAGGAAATTAAGATGTTATATAAGCCAGTGAACGGTTTCCCTGCTCTGTTCTCAACATTTAACATCAAAATTTTATATTGAAGTAAGATATTATTCGTTTCATATTTAAAAATATGAATGGCAATAATTTCTGTACTTTAACAAAAATGTCTAACTAAAAAAATCTCAATAACACAAAGGGAGAGAAAGAGAGAGGCAAACCAAGAAACAGACTCTTAACTATAAAAGAAACCCAGGGTTACCAGAGGGGAGGTGGATGGGGGCATAGATTAACCAAGTGATGGATATTAAGGAGTGCTCTTGTGATGAGTACTATGTGTTGTATGGAAGTGCTGAACCACGATATTGTACACCTGAAATTATTATTACACTGTATGTTAACTAACTGAAATTTAAATAAAACCTTAAAAAAGACACAAAAATTTAAAAAAAAATCAAAATCAAGCCTAACTCATGAAGATGCTCACTCTATCTATACTCAATGTTTCTACCTTTAACGTTTCAATGAAAATATATTTCCAAAATTGACAGAAATTATATATCCAAGTGTTTTCTAAAATGACAGTTCTAGATCCAAAAAAATGATAATAATCTCCATCACCAAATACATCCCATATAAACATGGTATAGTGATTCAGCTTGCCAAAATAAAATGCTTTTACATTGTCTCTCAGATTGGTTTTCAAAAAATACGTGCCTATGAGCAAATCCTATGCAGATGTTCTGAAACAAAAACTAACATCGGTCTATAACTTAAGTAGCAATCTAACAATATCTTCAGCAACTAAAGCTCAAACTGAAACTCCCTGTATCATGAACCACAAAAGGACACAAGGAACAAACTAAACTGAGTGATACTTAACTTGCCAACAGTGTTTCTTTGCTATGAACTTTAATAAACACTTATTTTATAGACATGTATACAATACACCTGCATGTATATATACAGGTGTACATGAAAGTAACCCCTATAAAATCAAGGATTAAAAGTTTAAAGCAAACATTATTATATATCCTATTTTACACAGAACAATCTAATCTGGTTTCTCCTCAGATCGCATAAATCTTTCTCTCCTTTTACACAGAACAATCTAACAAAATACCCTGAACTTCAGCAGCCCAATTATTTACTAAGAGATAATCCGACAACTGTTTTGGTAATTTTTCACTCTATATATAATTAATATATTTACAAAACATGCTGATATAATAGTTCCTTGGCTTTAAGAAAACATAGTAACTGTGTCTATTATATACACATTATATAAAACATTTCTTGGATTAGCCCATTCTTTAATAACCATAGGTTTGACAAACAATTTTGAACATCCTCCATAAAAACTTATAGTCACCTACACCTATATAACTAGATGTAAGTATTTTAAAACAAGAACAATTCAGTTATCATTAAATGTCAAATTCCACTGACATGAAAACTTTTCTAACCTGTTATGTTTAACCACATGTAAAATTTATCTAGTAACTGTATTTTCTGTTTGTATACAAACATCTGAAAACCATGATAAGAGGCAGACCAACAGTTACAATGACATTTCCACCATGATGAATCTTATGTAAAACAATGAGGTATTATACTGAACACTACATATTTACCACAACCTAAAAATTGAGCCTAGAGATCTGATGAACACACAGAGAGGATAGATATATTATCACTTTTGGGAAATAAAAATATCTATCCTAATAAGGTGATACATATTTACAGTGATGCCTATCTATGTAGAGAATGTGATGTTAAACAAAAACAACAAAAAAACTTACATTATATATAACATTGTAACAATATCTACTGAAAAGGAATTAATCTTCAGAGGCAATTCAACAATTCCACTGATTAAAACTTTAACAAAAACCCACACCTCTTTAACATTACATTAATAAAATATAGGTAGATTCCCAACATCTGAACATGGAGTAAAGCCTGGCTGTTTAAGAACTATCTCTGTACATATGCATACACATATAGTCCTCAAAAATTTCCTATTCTCCAACTTCTAAATTCTGCTTTTATCTGTCTAATACAAACAAGGCAGTCTAGAAACTCCTCCCAGTAACCAACAAAATTATATTCTGATATTAAAATGCCCTAAATGTCGGCCATCACCGTGCTTTATAAGATGTTTTAACACAGTACTTTTTTCTATTATATGCAGAGAAATAAAAAAGCCCATCAAATCCTAGCCCAAACATGCACAGAGGCTGGCCTCTTATGCAGCAATTCCATGAGAATTAAATCTCATACCATACAAATATTAACATAAAGAACGTTTACAGAGTAACATCTACATCCACATATAGCAGCCTTAATGAAATTTCTTATGTGACAACTGCACACAGAACAATCTCCAACCCCCCCCAAAAAGCCATAGCAATAATCCAATCAAATGATTTTAAATGTGCATCATTCAGAGGTAACTTCTATTTCTATAGTCATGTATTAAAAATATTTCTTCTGCATATGTTAGCAACCGCTTTCTTAGCAATCACAATGCCTTATGGTCACAAAGCAGTTATATTTGGTTATTTCGTATACAATATTCTCAAAATGCACATAAATAACTAGTGTCTTACATTTTTTTCCTGATTAATATAGTAAACACTCCCCATGCCCATTTCCTCTTTACTATCCATAAGCACTCAAACAATAAATACAGAATTGAGGATATCTTTGCAAAATGGCCCATTCTTTTCTAAAATATTTTCCAGAAGGCAGTTTTACCAAACATGTTTTTAGAAACTTCCCTACAAAACCAGCTCTATTATCACAGAAACCATTTTTAAAAGTATCTAAAAACAATAGATTTGTTTATAAATGTAGGCCTCTCTGCTTGAGCATTAGATTCCCAAAAAGATTAAGAATAAAATACAATAAAAAACTATTACATGTTGAATTTCATTCTCTTCACCTCCAAACATCCAATGAACAGTCCATGCATAGTCATCATTTACTGAGTATTTTATATTTCCATTTCAGTATCATTACCCAATCACAATTTTCTTAAGTATTTAAATAAATTCTTAAGCTATATATGTCCAGTAAATTAGTTAATAGATTAGGTTCCTAGCTGTTTTAAAATGGCAGGTAGGGGAAGAAAAAAAAAGAAAACTAATATTTGTGTTTACCACATAGGCAATAAATATCACATATGCAGGGCTCCTACTGGTAAATATTTTGATGGCAAGTTGATAACTATACAAAGAAAAATATTGAGATATTTTTTCCAAATGCAAAGACTGCCAATGAAATATAAATATTTGAAAGGGAGATGAATTTCAGGACAGTATATATCTCTGTTTATTTTGTCTGTGATTTTTTGTAGTTGGTGAAGCTTCTAGCTGAATTCAGGATGTGTTGTCCTTCCCCTTCTTTCCACATATTTCTAGAAGGCTGGCTTATATTTACTTGAGATTGTCCACACTAGACCAATACTACAAGTGCCATCCACTTGAAATAATTTTCAGTTCAGTAGATATCTTCACACACTTGCATTTTTGGGAATAATTTGGAATGAGGGATGCTGTGCTGATCATGTTGGACCACGAAATAAATAGGGTATAAGAGCTAGAGTGTCTCTACAGGAGGGTCCTGGTCAATGACCCCTTAAATCAGCGTCAGGTTTAGACTTCCACAGCAGTCCATAAGTAAAATTGCAAAGGATTCTCCAGAAGAATTTGAAAACTACAATTTTATCAATGCAGAGGGAATCAGGCTATCCTTTCCTGTTCATGTTAATGGAAAAAAGGTTTGCACATTATCCTATATCATCCTGGATTTTAATCACATTTTTTCTTGCTGTACAAATTTCTCCAGGTTCTTATCAGGAGCATCTTATTCAGGAGATAAAAGTAAAGGAATGTCACAAAATTTATGAATCCAAATGTTCAGTGACTAAAAGTGGAAAACTTCCAGTTTTGTCAGTGGCAAAGATGCTCTAAATATTATCAATCTATATAATCTTTGTCCTCTTCTCTGATTATTGCTTATTTCTAACGCTCTTGAAACATGTCAACTGCAGATTTTGAAGCAACGTGACGAGGTTTTTCATATCTTTCCAAAAGACTGCTCTGGCAGACAGATGAAACAGAGAATCTGAAGCTAGAAGTAAGGGGACCAGTTAGAAGTTTTAATACAGTTAAAAGACAACAATAACAACAAAACTAATCTAGAAAGGCAGCTCCAGAACAACCATCTAACGGAGTTTGTTGTACAGAATCTACTGTCCAATAAATTTTCTAAGTGTCTGGATGAAATACTTGTCCATGTTTCTTAGGCTCCATTCATGTCCATGAATGACAGCCACTTCCTGACTGAGCTGGCATAGCCTTTTTACATCTATGTAAAACTGATAAACAAATGTATCAATGATTTTTAAGGATGTTTGTAAGTTATTTTTAGATATTTCATTTTACTTGGCTGTATTTTCTTCTTTGAATTATCTGTACATGTTTTTGTCATTTTGAATACAATTGTTCCAAGTCTTTTCTTTTAGAGTTGTACAGATGTTTATGTACATTACAAAAAACAAGAGAATAAATAACCAATATATTTTGCCAACCTAAATAATGACACATTTTCACATCTTTTTATGTGACCAAGTACTCTATTACCTACTGACAAGTAAACTGTCATAAATCCTAAACAATGTCTCTAGATTTCTAAGAGATTTACACAAAGGGTTAAGTTCAACTGAACACGTGCTTTTTAAAATATTTAAACATGGAAGATTTATTCTCCTGTGAGCTATCCTGAAACAGACAGAAATATCCAATAAGGGTAGACAACCTTAAGGGACACCCTTTTCCCTTTCCATCAAGTCCCCAAATTAAAATTTGGCACTCTCTAAATGACAGAATGGGCAAGTTGACTTCAAGACAGTATCACTTAATTTTGTACCCCCAGCAATGTGGCACAATAAAATGTCCATGTTTCATGACTCAAGAAATTACAAAGAATGAGAAATTTGAGCTTTAAACTGAAGCCAAGCTTTGCCTATACCATAAGGAAATTTGTTATGCCTTTTGTTCAGTTATGTATTGATTCCACCAATAACTGTGTTTTTTTAAGATTTTTTATTTATTATTTATTTGAGAGAGAGAATGAGAGAGAGAGAGCGAGCATGAGAGGGGAGAGGGTCAGAGGGAGAAGCAGACTCCCTGCTGAGCAGGGAGCCCGATGTGGGACTCGATCCCGGGACTCCAGGATCATGACCTGAGCCGAAGGCAGTTGCTTAACCAACTGAGCCACCCAGGCGCCCATCCACCAATAACTCTGTTAACAATATACCAATATAACAAAAATTGCTAACTATTCAAACTCCTCCTAGATTCCAATTATTAATGTTTTGTTCTCCCTATAAAGGAAGAATTAAGTCTATGCCTTTTTGTAACCACTTTTACAAATCTTTCATGTTATAATCATGAAAGATTATTAGAGGAAGCCAATATTTCTATTGTTACTTTGATATCACTTAGGGCCATGATTCACTCAATTGAGAAAACACCCTATCTGGGACACCTGGATGGCTCAGTCAGTTAAGTGTCTGCATTTGGCTCCCCTCATGATCCCAGTGTTCTGGGACTGAGTCCTGCATCGGGCTCTTTGCTCAGCAGGAAGCCTGCTTCTCCTTCTGCCTGTTTCTCTCCCTGCTTGTGCTCATTATCTCTCTCTCTCTCTGACAAATAAATAGACAAAATCTTAAAAAAAAGAGAAAACACCCCATCTATCTAAAATACAAAGCCATTGTCCAGAAAAGCTCACTAGAGAAGGTAATAAAATGTAAATTAAGAAAAATACAATGCCCCAAATGTTGTGTCATCCTTCAAAAATAAGAACACCAGTTTCACTTCAATACCTTATTTTCAGAAATCATAAGTTACAGTATTAAAAAGTCCTCTGTAATTTATTTTACTCACTCGAAGCCACAGGAAAAAAGTCCCCTCATTTCAATTGTGGGTTCCTTATTTGCTACAGCATGGGTGTGTGACTCTGATTTCAACTATATCTATATTCTTCAGCACTTTCAATCCTGGAGAAATCCTAGGCTGATTTTTGTTGTTTATAAGTAGAAGTAGACAGTGCATTGTAAGACTATTCCCATAAAGAAGCATCATTAAAAAACAGCACTAGATTTCAATAACCAAATAGAGCCACCACAGTATTCATAGCCAAACTGTAACACAGTGGTTGAAATTTCCCCAGAAAACAGACTCAATCCCAAATTCAACACCCAGAAATCCATTGCTATTGCCAGTTTCTGGCCTAATACTTAAAATGATCCAGAAGTGGATGCTTAAAATAAAACAAAATAAGGCCACCTGGCTGTCTTAATCACTAGAGCGTGTAACTCTTGATCTCTGTGATAATTATAAGTTTGAGCTTCATACTGGGTGTAGAGATTACTTAAAAATCAAATCTTAAAAAACACAAACATATGCTCAAATGCAAAGTAATTCAAGTAATGTTGTTTTGTGACTAATAGAACAAAACCAGATAAACCTTGCCCCAAACGTAGAATCGTTATACAGAAATTACCATGTCCTGGAAATCACACTATTCACTGAGATCACATCTACTTTAAAAAAAAAAAAAACATTATGTTTTTTTATAAATTTTTGTTTATTGGTCATTTTACTGAATGTGAACTTGGTGAAAATTTGTGTAGTTGATTCATTATCAAAAATAAATTGAAGTACATAATTTAAATATATGCTGGCATTTTGTTCTCTGAATAAAACCCAGTTTTTTTCAACATATGGTGCTGAAATCAGCATCTGTCAACTTCTCAGACCTAGACCTACTGTTGATCCAAAAACTCACACTCAAACTGCACAAGCCCTCCTGGTGACTCTTTTATTTTTTTAAATTATTTATTTATTTATTTGAGAGAGAGTGAGTGAGAGAGAGAGAGAGAGCCCACGCTGGGGGGGAGAGGGAGAAGAAGCAGCAGACTCTCTGCTGAACAGAGGGCCTGACATGGGGCTTGACCCCAGGACCCTGGGATGATGTCTTGAGCAGAAGGCAGACACCTAAACAACTGAGCTGCCCAGGTGCCCCAACTTCCTGGTGACTCTTAAAGTGTACTAAAGTTGGAGAAAGTTTGATTTAATCTAAGTTGCCTAGAAATATACAACTCTACCCATTCCAGTAAATTGTATAATGAACAGATATTTGATCAGCACATCTTACTAATCAATGTAATTTTAACAGAGGACATAATACTGCCTAGTCATCTCAAGAAAAGGCACATAGAATCTAACATTCCAAAGCTGGCTGACACCCATACACTCAAGTTAACGACAAAGGAGATGGTAAATGGTAGTTAATTCTGACTCCTAACCTACCCCGACTGGTAAAATATTCAAACAGGGGAGCTTTCCTATTTCCAACAATTGAAAGAATCCTAACACTGCTCTCAATTTACAGGTCTCCATCACACTTCTACAACACTAAGGACATGCTATAATCACCTAAACCTTGTCTTTTTTCCTTCTTACCTTCCTTTCATTCAACAATGCTCTCACCACCTACTGCTAACTCATTCCTTCTAATACTCTCTCAACAAAGCACTCCTATCATAAATTAGCTTGGCTGAACCCCACATTCTCTTTTAGGAATGAACACTGTTATCAGGTTCAAGAAACAATGAATCTGATCATCAAGCCACCCGCCCCAAAAGAAAATAAAAACTGAAAAACTAATCATCCTCCAGGGATTCCTATTATAGGGGATTTTCTTTAGATCACTTATAAAGAAGCAGCACCCCAAGAATGGGGTTATCTGGGGGCACCCAGGTGACACAATCCACTAAGAAGCCTACTCTTGATTTCGGCTCAGGTCCTAAACTCAGGGTTGTAGGATTGAGCCCCACATCGGGCTCTGCACTCAGTGTGGAGTCTGCTTCAGATTCTCCCTCTCTCCCTCCTGCTTGTGCTTGCTCGCTCTCTCTCCAATAGAAAAGAAAAGAAAGAAAAGAAAAGAAAAGAAAAGAAAAGAAAAAGAAAAGAAAAAGAAAGAAAAGAAAGAATGAGGTTATTTGGACAGGGCTGAGCCAGCAAATACCACTGCATGCTTTCTCACAGTAATAATAACTGACGACCCCATGCTGTACCAAACATCCAAGATCAAATGACCAAGTCAACACTACTCCTCAACAGACTCCAATGTATATTTCCTTCCTTCCTTATCCAAAATGTTATGTTTCTAATCTAAATCAGTTAGTAGAAAGGGTAGCTCATTTCTCTCAATTCATCCAGCATATCCCTATTTGTGCAGAATCAGGAACACTGAGAGAGGTCAAACAAATATGAGGTTATAAATATCCTAAAATTTATTTAAGGAACAGAGACTTAATAAGGGAAATACCTGTGAAAAGACTTACTCCCCTTGCTCCTTAAAAAAAAAAAAAAAGGGAGAGTAATTTTTCTGAACCTCAAAAGCTTTTCTCTATAAACTATCACTTGTCATAGTATCAATACCCACATTATATACACACACACCACACATACTCCTTAACAAATTAAGATAACTTTTTAAGAATAAGATCCTGGTGTATTCAACTATCCATGGTACATTTCTATAGGTTTTTCCCTTATTACCTGTTTAATTACTATTCAACTCCCTCATAATTAAAATAAGCAAATCCAAAGGACCTAATCATAGAATGCCAATCACAGATAACAAAAGGTCCATTACTCATTCAAGTAAAGATAAATAATAAAGAATAATGGGAGATTAAAGTCCTGATTCAAAAGAAAATGCACGGTACTTAGCAAATTAGTTCCTCTCTAGGGCTCAATATTAACAACTGCAAAATGCCATTTTCATCCCCTTGAATCAGTCAAAACTTCTACATCTCCATCTATGAATTGCTAAGAAATTCATACAGAAAACAGTACCTTATTAACAGAATTATAGTAATCCATCTGATGTAATTTTAACACTCTGCTTAAGGTATAACTCTCATTTCAGACCAAAGCAATATCTCAACAATAAACTAGCTATTTCTTTTTTTTTTTTTAAAGATTTATTTATTTATTTATTCATGAGAGACAGAGAGAGAGAGAGAGACAGAGGCAGAGGGAGAAGCAGGCTCCCAAGGAGCAGGGAGCCCGATGCGGGACTTGATCCCAGGACCCTGGGATCATGACCTGAGCCGAAGGCAGACGCTTAACCATCTGAGCCACCCAGGCGCCCCTAAACTAGCTATTTCTTAATTCATATGGGAATTGGAGCTGCCTCATAGTTTGGGGACATGCTCTTGGGAAACAGGTATAAGGTTAGACCTGAATGATGACAGTTAATATAAAAAAAAAAAAAGCATAGTAGCTACCAAGTCTTTACTCTCTTGAAATTATTACTTGAAATGCATAATGAAAAAGACAGGTGAGATATACAAATGTTACAAACATAGAAGATACTCTACATGGAAACTGCAGTAGTGGAATTTAGAGTTCACTTCCCTTTATCTCACTGGAAAAACCCGCACTTCTATTCTCCCTAATCTGCACAATATTGCTCCAAATAACATGAAATTTACAGGCCAAGAACTTATGTCCAGAATATGTGTGTCCCAAGTACTTAGACTGACTCTTAGGATGGACTTCCGAGTACTGAGCTTCACTTCTTCATGCTCTGTAATTATAACTCATCATAAACCTAGTTAATGTCTTTCCCAACAACTACTACTGTAGTTGTAAAGAAATTAATACCTGCAGACAATACATCTCTACTAATGCAAAGTCTTTTATCTTGGGAAAATGAATGATCATCTTCATTTAACAATGTAAGTTAAATGGCAACAGTATCATTCAACTGACACAGAATTAAGGTAACAATATGGGAAAAAATTAAAGACAGTAAAACCCCAGCAATGTGACAGAATAACATTAAGATCTTTGGTGTCTTAGAACTAAATATAATTGTTTATAATCTACTTCTACAAGTAAATCATCCAACAAATTTAAAAATGAAATATTCAAGTATCTTAAGGAAGATACATTTAAAACATCCACCAAAATATTCCAGAGCTAAGTGAGAATCATTGTGAATGGTCAAATAAAATTAAGGAAAATCAAATAGATAAAACACAAAGTCCACTCCAGGAACCCTCAGTTTGTTTCCTGAGATTAAGAATTTCTGCTGGAGTGGTGGGGGGTGGGAGGAATGGGGTGGCTGGGTGATAGACACTGGGGAGGGTATGTGCTATGGTGAGCGCTGTGAATTGTGCAAGACTGCTGAATCACAGATCTGTGCGTCTGAAACAAATAATACAATATATGTTAAAAAAAAAAAGAAGATAGCAGGAGGGGAAGAATGAAGGGGGAAAATCGGAGGGAGAGACAAACCATGAGAGGTGATGGACTCTGAAAAACAAACTGAGGGTTCTAGAGGGGAGGGGGGTGGGGGGATGGGTTAGCCTGGTGATGGGTATTAAAGAGGGCACATACTGAATGGAGCACTGGGTGTTATACACAAACAATGAATCATGGAACATTACATCAAAAACTAATGATGTACTGTATGGTGATTAACATAACAATAAATTTTTTTTAAAAAACCCACAAAGTCCAACAAGTCCACTGATAGACAGTGTTGAGGATTCTGAAGGAGGTCTAACATCTCTAATACAAAGAACCAAAGTGATATGGTAATATAATCCAAATTATCATGGAAAGAATAGAGCACACACTACTTTTCCTGATATAGATCTCCTAATACACAATAAATTACTCCTATCAGGAACTGTACTTTTTAACTTTCTTTCTGTTAATAATAGCACAAATAAGGGGAGGTGGGGGGGGATGGGTGCACTTGTGATGCACCAGGTATTGTATGGAAATGTTGAATCACAATATTGTATACTGGAATCTAAATTACATTATATGTTAACCAAATATAATTTTTTTTAAAGATTTTATTCATTCATGAGAGACAGAGGCGGGGGGACAGAGAGAGAGAAGCAGAGGGAGAAGCAGGCTCCCAAGGAGCAGGGAGCCCGATGCGGGACTCGATCCCAGGACTCTGGGATCATGACCTGAGCCGAAGGCAGACGCTTAACCATCTGAGCCACCCAGGCGCCCCCAAATATAATTTAAATAAAAACTTTTTTAAAGATTTTATTTATTTATTTGACAGAGAGAGACACAGCGAAAGAGGGAATAGAAGCAGGGGGAGAGGGAGAAGCATGCTTCCTGCTGAGCAGGGAGACTGATGTGGGGCTAAATCCCAGGACCCTGGGATTATGACCTGAGCCCAAGGCAGATGCTTAACAACTGAGCCACCAAGGCACCCCTAAATTTTTTTTTAAAAAAAGGGGAAAAAAGAACCTATATGGGGTAAAAATAAATTTTATTTAATATGGCAACAGATATTACCACTTACATCGATGTCGATGGAATTGGAGGGTACTATGCTGAGTGAAATAAATCAGAGAAAAACCATTATCATTTGGTTTCACTCATATGTGGAATATAAGGAACAGTGCAGAGGATCATAGGGGAAAGGAGGGAAACTGACTGGGAAGTTATCAAACAAGGAGAAAAACCATGAGACTCATAGGTAATTAACTACAGGAAACAAATTGGGGGTTGCTGGAGGGGAGGTGGGTGGGGGGATGGGGTGATGGGCATTAAGGAGGGCATGTGATGTGATGAGCACTAGGTATTATATGAAACTGATGAATTACTGAACTCTACATCTGAAACTAATGATGTACCTTAGGTTGTCTAATTGAATTTAAATTTAAAAATATGGGAACAGAAACCCCAATGATTTCAGATGTACAAATATCTAACCTCTCTGGGTCATTGTGTTCTCCTCATCAACTGTAAATCTAAGACAAATGATTCAAAATCACCAAACATCTGGCTGATCTGTTTGCTCACCAAAGGAAATTAACCCAGTCAAGTCTTCTCCTACTATTACTGTTCCACATTAGAACTTCCTAAATTATAGGCAAAAAACATGAGTTAACAACATGGATTCTGGAGCAAAACTGAGGTGATACTGAATGCAGAAGAAAAACTGGGACTATTTCTTCCAGTCTGCATCCTTGCCACCAGAAGATACCAGGGCCCCAAAGGCACATTCCTTTTAGTACACAGAAAGTCCCTTGAGGTTTCCTCATCTATTATTTGAGAAGTTAAATGAGGTATACTGTAGCCAACACCCAGCTGCTCCCCTTCATGGTCTACTCACTTTTGGCACAGATGGATTTGCTGCGTTAATACCTGAAGCCGTTAATCAACATTCACATCTAGAACAAACACATCCTTGGAACTGGATTTCAAATACTGCTCTCTTATTGGGCCTTCATCATCTCACTTAAGAGAGATCCTCTCACCCCTGTAAAATCCAACAGAACTTTATTTCTACTTTTTGACCAAAAATGACTAAAAAGTATCCCCACAAACACATTGTCAACTTCATAACACGGTACCTAGCTTCACTACAACAAGTACAGATAAACACCAAATAGTTCTGACTGGCTCCTATTTAGGAAGAGCTGACCACTTCTGTGTTAAGAGTGTAGAGCTAGATTATTAGATAGGCATAGATTCTAATCAGACATTCCACTACATGGGAGGAACTATAATAAATCTAAAAACTTGCACCCTAACATTTAAAAAAAATTAGCAATGCTGACACATTTCTTAAACATCTACTGTGTGATAGGTTCTATGCCCATTGATCACTGCAGACAACTGAAGAAAAACAAAACCAAAAAATTGTCCTCAAACACCAATGGTGTCCATGTAAAGACACTTACCATACTCACTGTATTTCATAATACATGTTCCACAAATATTAGTTCCCCTTTTTCCTGAACATCATCAGACACCTCCAACTCTGGCATTCAATGTTTGATCAAAGAGGTAGTCTCCTTTTACATGTCCTTGCTTCCATCTCAGCATATGTGTGTGCCTTCCGGGATCTAAGGAGGAGTTTCCTTTTTTGCTTTCAACAGCATATATGTTTAAAAAAAAAAAGGGGGGGGGAAATAATGAGCTCAGAATATCTTATGAAAATTTAAAAAAGAAGAATTGGCAATGTATACGGCTACACCTGCCATTTCTAAGTATTCAAAGTTTTCACAGTAAGTCAAATTTTCTGTTGAAAATAATGTTCCCCGAAAAGTCTATTGAGGCACATTGACTGGATTTCAGAGTGTCATTTAAGCTCAAATTTAGAAATCATTATGTTCAGACAAGGTCCTTTGTCATCATGAACCTAGCCAAGGCCTCTATAATACACTATTACTTTTTTTACAAGGTTATTTTACCTGGAGTGGTTTATGTTTGTCCTAAATGCAGCTAACACCGTTTTCAGCTTCCTTGTAACACTACTGGGTGGGATCCACAGTGACATGTCAGAAAACTGAGTTGTCAAATTCTCTCCTCCTTTCACAGTCATCAACTATGTGGACAAAAAAGACCTTCATAAGACTAAAAAAACTGCAACACAACAAAAATTATAAAATATCTTGCTTTACTTATGTACTATAATTCAAATATTGAGCTTTATTATATGAATGGCCAGTCCCAAGGGAACTAGAATGCAAAGATGATAATACATTGCCAAAGTCTTACTCAACTGGATAACATGTATTTGAAAACTTCATATAATCTCACAGAGGCTGTAACTACTTGCTGAAATCAATTAAGTTTTATTGGAAATAAACACAAATTGGTTTCCTTATCTCTGAAATCAGATTACGAAAATTCTAGACAAGCATTACAATTATCACATAATTCCATAAGTTGCTTTCTACTACATTATTATTTTACTACAAGTTAAGACCTACAAGAAATAAAACATCAGTTCAGTTTACAAAAATTACAAGACTTTTGGGCAACTCCCTCGGGTTCCCTCCCTCCTTGGGAGCTTTGTACTACCACTTTGCTATCGCTCAATAAATCTTGCACTGGGTGTTATACAAAAACAATGAATCTTGGATCACTACATCAAAAACTAATGATATATTGTATGGTGACTAACATAACATAATAAAATAAAATTAAATTAAATTAAATTAAATTAAAAAAAACCTTGCTTTGCTGCCCACGAAAAAAGAAAGAAAGAAAAGAAAAAGACTTCTGGTTATCACCTGCATGGGAATCCTGAAAAAGTTACTCACTGAAACAGACTATAATGGTGCTTGCCTTGGGCTGACGGGGTGTGGAAAATGGGGAGATGCTGATCAAAGGGTATAGAGTTTTTTTTATTATGCTATGTTAATCACTATACATTACATCATTAGTTTTTTATGTAGTGTTTCATGATTCATTTTTTGTGTATAACACCCAGTGCTCCATGCAATAGGTGCCCTCTTTAATACCCATCACCAGGCTAACCCATCCTCCCACCCCCCCTCCCCTCTAGAACCCTCAGTTTGTTTTTCAGAGTCCATCATCTGTCATGGTTCATCTCCCCCTCCGATTTCCCCCCTTCATTCTTCCAAAGGGTATAGACAATTAATTATAAGATGAGTAAGTTCAAGGGATCTAATATACAGCATGGTGATTACAGTTAACAATATTGTATTATAATATTTGAAATTTGCCAAGAGTAGATCTTAAATGTTCTCACCACAAAAAAAAGGTAACTATATAAGCTGCTGGAGTGTTAACTGACCTTGTTGTAGTAATCTTTCCACAATATAGATGTACAGTAAATCATCATGTAACACATCTTAAAATTATAATTATTTATCAATTATATATTGATAAAGCTGAAAAATTACAGGACTTCTAAAATTTTACATGATTGAAGAGTAGTGAGTTTATGAAGGCAGAAGCTACATCACTTTTGACACACTTTTATACTAAGTCCCAGTTTACCTATCAGATCATATAAACACAAAATACCACAAAAAACTCAAAACCATAAAGATTTAAGGTAACATAACTATTAAATCCCAGAATTCTATTTGAAACTGTTATTTGAACCACAATGAGAAACCTATATTGGTGTGCAAATTCATGAAGTTACTGTTAATAAATGTGACCAGGAAATCAAGATGTCATTGCCCAACTGTGCTTTACATATAATGTGTAACTCATGTGAATGCAGAATGGGAAAAATCCTATGGGAAAAGTATTTACTGCCATGAATGTTTGAAAACTCTTATGTTATTATGTGTTCACAATGGAACTCTGTAGAAGCTTATATCTAGCAATCTATAACAAAAGATCCACATTCAACTTACACTCCACATGCAATTATAGGAGTATCTGTGCCAAGTATTTTTTCAATATATGTTCCCACAATCAAGGTTATCAAACAATTCAAGGAAGTTCTAGGCAGAGAATATTACCACCAAATCAAAACACCCATTAGAAGTAAGCATCTTGCAGAATCTATTCTTGTCATGTGCGAAAATGGCGTTCAACTTTACACTTTACTTAAGGAAATATGAGAGAATAGGTTTTCTTTGAATATGATGCACAATTGGGGTGCCTGGGTGGCTCAGTTGTTACGCCTTTGGCTCAGGTCATGATCCCAGGATCCTGGGATCGAGCCCACCATCGGGGCCCCTGCTCAGTGGGAAGCCTACTTCTCCCTCTCCCATTCCCCCTGCTTATGTTCCCTCTCAATGTCTCTCTCTCTCTCTGTCAAATAAATACATAAAATCTTAAAAAAAATGATGCACAATCACTCATGCCAAAATCTGAGGACCATCCACATCAGCAGATCTATGCAAGTAGGAAAGTTTTCCTTTAAAAACAGGAAAAAGCAAAAAAAAAAAAGAGAAAAGAAAAACGGGAAAAAGTACCATAAATTATTCAAAAGTTGGTCCAGAGAGCCAACTGCATATAAAACAAGGCTCTTTGCATACCACCCACAAAATTTAGAGCAGAAGTTCTAAGTCATATATATCAGAGTCAATTTTATCTTAACAGAAATGCTTTGCCTTCAGAGATCCTGATAAAGTACTTTGCTTAGGGCTCTAGTAACCAAGAAGTTCCATTGTAACATTCACAGTCTCTAAAATAAGTATCACATCTGTCTTATACAAACCCACTAAACCAAGGAGGACCTGGCTACTTTATGTTCCCTTCCTGATAGTGGCCACCAAGACTAGAAACTACTTTGGGAGAGACCATATAAATTTGGTGACAACTGCAGTAATTTTGAGGGTCCCTTTTCCTTTGGAGACTATTAGTTGAAAGGTCATGATTTAAAAGATGGAAATTGAAGGAGTACCTAGCTGGCTCACTCGGTAGAGCATATGACTCTTAGTCTCAGGGCTGTGATATGGATCTCCACTTTGGATATAGAGATTATTTAAAAATAAAATCTCTAAAAAATAAAAAAATAAAAAATAAAAGATGGACATGGTGATATACACACAACCTTTTTTTGGTAAAATCAAAGAAGGCGGCACAATCTACTAGTCTGAATTTACTAAGGAGTTAAAACCAATCTTTAACTCCTATTTTATAAACTACTCTTACAATCAATAAAGATTGATTCATTGCCCAGTTGAAAGCTTAGCAGTGAAATCTAAAAAAACTCTTCCCCCTTCCTTTTAAAAGTGAGTTCATCACTATTGCATAACCAACTCAAACTGGACCTAGATATTTGGGCATCTGGAAGATACCGTCCACTCCTCTAAACACTTTCAGTACATCACTAAGTGATGCAATTGGATAATTCGTACTCAAGAGTATCAACTACATTTTAGGGTATAAGTTATCTGTATTTTAAGTAACACAACTTACCCAAATATAAAATCTCCCTGGCTCCCAGTACCCAGGTTCTTCCATTAATTTAAAAATTTATAAGGAAATACTTACTGGTAGGTAGTGATGATTATTCCAGGATCATATCATCTATTCTGATCACACAAGTCACAAGGGCACTGTAGAAGCTCATCAACTGAGATAATCTTCCATGAAAAGGAGTATCTCCAATTCCAAATGCTTTGATTTAATGAGCAAAGTCTGATTCAGTACCACAGTTTCCTTCCATAGGTGGCCTTACAAGGCCTTTCATCCCATCCCTTCTTCCCTTCAGGTATGTATGAAAGAGGAAGATGCCATTATGTGAGGCTTAGCCTAGCCACTTAACCCCCTGGTTAAGGGTTTTCTTTTGTGTCAAGGTTATGGACTGATACCACTCAATGCACAAAGTGAAAGTTAGGAAGCTTAATCAGGTATCACAACCATTTTATCTTAAGAATTAAAGAGAAAATTATTTAAATGCATTGTTTAACAGAATTCACCTAGTCCATAATAACTTCAAGACCAGAAAATCCCAGTCTTCACTTTGATCTCAATAAAATCAACAGGCAAAAAATTGTACAACATACAACAGTACCTCGCAGTTTAATTGCTCTGTGCATTTATTAGCTAATATTAATGCAGCAAGGAGGAAACAATAGCTCACAAACACTCTACACAATTTCACAAGACACATTGCAGGGAAAAGGGTGACTTAGGAAGGATCAACAGTATCCTAGGGTCTTGGTGGACGCATTCCTGGGGGAGGTGGACCTGGGGGGAAAAAAAAAAAGCAAAATTCCATGGGACCATTAGAAAAACATCACGTAAGTATTAAGGGGCCCAGCTGGCACCACTGCACAAAAGTGTAGCCACTCACCTCTAATTCCTGGTGGAGGGGGTCTCATTCCTGGAGGGGGCATGCCTATTGGCGTCCCTCGAGCAGGGGGAAGCCCAATTGGTGGGCCCATGGGTGGTCTCATACCAGGTGGAGGAGCCATAATGCCTGGAGAAGAAAAATGGCAGAGATAAAGTCCTCATAAATAAGCTCAGCTAAGATGACAGAATAAAATACAAGATATTATTTAAAGAAATGGGCCCAGATACTAAGTAAAAGGTTGAACAATTTCTCCTGGACCATTACCATGTAAGCCATACCCAACAATAGAGTCCATATCTTTTCATTAAAAACTACTGTTTAAAAGTGGGAAACATAATCTAAGCAACTAGTTAGGTACTTAGGCTATTCCTTAGTTCAGTGTCTTCTTAAGAGTATTTTTAGTCCTCACTTCCTCCAGATAATATATTTTTCCACATAACTATATATATATACATATATATATATATATATATATATATATATATATGCGCCCAATTCTCTTACTTCTGTATCATTTCCTTACCGGGAGGTGGTGTTGCTCGGCCCACAGGAGTGGGTGGGGTCCCCCGTCCTGGTGGGTACTGAGTTGGGGCTCCAGCAATGCTGGCAGTGGCAGCAACTGCAGCAGCCGCTACAGTGCCTCTTCCCTGTGGAGTCATTACCTGAGAAGGCATGGTCAGATACAGTCAAGGTAAGGCACATTCTCACATTATTCAAACACAAAATAATTGGTGGATACCACAGCCTATTAAATATGAAATAATTATAGCGATTTTGTATTTCTCCCATTATTTTCATTTTAAAAATCTTGGCACACTAATACATCCTCTTAAAACCCTACATTCCCTGTTTTAACCTATTAAGTCCTTTCACATTTTCTCAACTCTGGTTTACCCATCTGTATTTCTCCTTACTCACCAATTGTGGTGAGTTCCTCTTATCACGATGGCTTTAATCCTTTCCCCTCCTAATGTGTATTTGTCTTTCAGCACCCTCTATAACATATATGCTGCTTACATAGTATAGGATGTGCTTTTAAACCTATTCAGCCTCTAGGCACCTTCTCTCAGTAATATAAAACCTTCTCCTAGTTCCTCACCTGTTGGGATGGCCCCCCAACCCCTCGGACAGGGCCTGCTAATCCCGCAGGAGCTTGGGGAATTGGAACACCAGCTGGCACTCCTCTGCCAGCTGCCCTGCCAACCCCAGGACCTCCTGCAGCTCCAGCAAGTGGTACCCGAGCAATGCCAGTCTGAAACAAGAAAAATTATTTGAAATCAAATGACTCACCAATGTTATGAATAGTCTTATTCCTAAAAGATCACTCTTCCCACTATCTTCCCACACCACCTAGCTTGTATTAATTCTATATTCAGAGGAATAAACAAGTACACTATGGAGGCATTCGATTAAATGTACATTATGTCAAATTTTGAGTACATATAAATAAGCCACTTCCACCCTTATCTAGGGAGTCCCCAGCACATAGAATAATTCATCAGAAAGTCCTTAATCACCAAATATGGACAAGTTAGCACTGACCTTAAGTGCTGGGCACATTGTACTTGACAAATGTATACTATTGCTGTGCCTCTTTGTACCCTCATTTAGCAAACATCTCAAATACTGTGATGTCCTTCCACATAATATTCTGCCCTATCCTACAGCTCCCTTACATCTTTGGGGGGTGGTCCTTCCACAGTCATGGAAACCAAGTTCTCCCCACGTAGTAACACCAGACCCAAAACCCGCTTTTCTTCACGCTCTGGCTGCTTCGCATTCTTTGGCCTATAAATCAAAAGTAAACTTTGTTAAGCTAAGTTAGAGATCACTCACTAAAATTTACAGTTAAGTATCAACTAAGACAATAATTGATGGAAGACAATAATTGATGGAAGATATTCATGCTAAACTATGACAAAACACAAAAACACTAGACTCACTGACATATAAGGGTAAATGGTAAAGCCCTTTTCCTATCAAAATTTTCCAGAATGTTCCCGCAGTGTTATATTTCAGCAAGATTAATTTCTTCTTTGTTAAACAGAGATGCAAATTATGTGGCTAAAACTTTTAAGACAAGTAAACTGAAATGTGTTTTCATGTTAACATGGGAAGTTAATTTTTTAAAATTATTTTTTTAAGTAAATCTGGATGACAGCTAAAATAGTAACAATAACAGGCAATGATGTCATACCAAATGATAAAGAAAAAAGTAAGGTTTTGAGTAAGAGATGCCTATGCATTTCTGGCCTTACCACTTACTATATAACCATGGGGAATTAAAAACAAATTAAAAAGAGAGAAACCTTGTGTAGAGTCACAACTGTCAGCAGCAAAAATCATACATTCATGAGGCATATACTACATAATACAGGTAAAAGCAATTGACAGTGCCATTCAACAATCCTCACTAAGTATTATCAGAGAATAATGCACACCTTAAAGCATTATGCATGTGAAATTATCCCTATAACTTAGTGAGAAAAGGGAAACAGAAATTAATATGCCTAAAACTCTCAAATACCTTTAGAATTTTCAATATCATAGGGATTCTTGTATTTTAGGGGAAAATTTTGGATTATTTACACTTACAAAAAAACTAACACTGAAACATCCACCATCCTAGAATATCTGATATAATCCTACTTGGTGTGTGGGGAGGAGACTGAGAATACATGAAAAGGGAAAGATGAGGAATATGTTTTTTGCCTGAGAGGAACAGACTTAAGAGTACAGCAGACAACTGGTGCTGAGCATAGCCTTTTTCTTCAGATTTAATAAAACCTATGTGAAGTAGGCAAATTAAACATCTGTACGGTTTATCACGGACTGTGGAAATAAAGTAAATCAAGCCAGGTCTCCAGGGTGATGCCTCTCAAGTTCGGCCCCATGATAAAAGCCTGAAACAAAGCCATCTTGCATGTCCAGAGATGATATTAAAAGCACCAACTCAACTGCTCTGAATAGTAAGTCAACTGGGTGGAAGTAGGATGCCACTAAAATCCACCAATTTCTGTGATCTTATTGCAGATGGTCAATAGTGCCCTGAGAAAGGAAGCTCCTTGGTCACAGGTATAAACCGGGTAGCCTAATGTGGTAAGGCACAAACACAAAGGTTATTCCTGAAGAAATGAAATGGACAAATCACAAATACAATAAGGAAAGAGGGTTAAGAATGGACACCAAATCAACACTGCACATGATGATTTAGACAAAACAAGGACCATACAAAGAGGCTAGCAGAACAAATGTTAAAACTAGCCTGGCATATTCTAATATCCCAACTCCTCAACCATTAAGAACAAATTGTTATTCTTATGATTCCTTCAGTCTGAAGAAATGCTACAGAACCTATCAATAACATTTTATAACTTTTTAAATATATATAACTTGATACTCTGCTCATACTGTGAGTTCTTTCCAAATTAAGTTCATGAATACGTTTGCAAACTTAAAACAGTAAGTACACTGACTTTAAGACAGGGGACTCTGATTCAATTCAGTGATGGTTTAGGAGGTTAGGCAATAGATTAGCCCTGCCACATTTCCCCTCCCTCCTTAAGTTACCCTCTATCATCTGTCTCTCACTATCCAAACCCAAAGTTGTCTTACTTGATCTTTCTGAATTCATCACAATCACAGAGGATCAAGTTCATATGCTTGTCAAAAGCCTTAAAGGTGCCAATGAAGATTCGGCCATCTTGCAAGATACATCTCATTCTATAATCAATGTGCTGCAGCATCTTGCTGCTCTTTCCCACAGTCTGAAAGGAGTAAGAAAAGTTGTCACTCATCAGCTTGTCTCCCCACCATGTCTTCCCTATTCCTATTATCAATCTAAACTTGGTTTCCTTAACCCATCTTCCCTCCCATGTTTTTTCCAAAAATCCCTTCAGTCTCAAGATGCTGGACCAAATTTAGGCCCAGGACCACTATACCCCTCTGTGGAACCCTCTACTTCTCAGAATGTCTCCCTATGCAGTTTCCCATCATCCTAACTATATTCCCTAACTGTATATTTCCCCAACAGATTCACAAACCTAGTTTCATGTTAGTATTTTCTATCATTCTAATTCCTCTCCTTTCCCAATTTTAATCCCAAATCCCACCATCTTTTAGAACACTTGACCCCATGGACTATTTCTTTTCCCTAGACACATACCCAAACAGCAGGAAATTCCTACCTCCATCAGAAACTTCCCAATTCCCATCAACCCAATGCAAACTGTTTAGTTCCCCCAAAGACCTTTATCCTAGTTATATCACACCCCACATCTCCTCCCATTCAGAACTTGGATCAGTGTTTCTCAAACTTCCTTCAGTTTCATTTATCCTACTAAGTCACCTTTTAAAAAATATTTTTATCCTAAATCACCCACTCCACTGAAATTTTAATATGCTGATAAATCTGTATCTCTATTTATATACTGTAGTCCTTAGGAAGACCACAAGCTATTGTAAAATCTAATATTCCTTCCACTTCTCCAAATCAATTTTTGCTGCTTTGAGGTATCTTTCCTGTTGGGAATACATGCTGTAAGTTATTTAAACTTTAACAGAACCACAAAACTGATTAGTGTATTTTATCTCTACAGACTGTTTATTATTGTATACTTCTCATGCTGTGAATTGCTAGACCCCTCCTTTTTAATGTAGACTTTATGTCTATTATAACCTGAGTCTTCCATCTACTAGATTGCTCCTTACTATTGTAAATCATAATGAAAATTCTCTTCTGTATTTTCTCACATATAAGATCCCTCTTAAGATGTTTTCATCTTTCACTACAATAGAACAACAGACACGGCTTTCCTTCAGTTGATAAATCATACAATGAGATACCATCTCTGAAGATTTATTCCTTATTTCTAACATTAAGAACCCAAAGACAACCCACACTCTGGTAAACCAAAGCCTTCCAGTTGCTTTTCACCCTTCTGTCTTAATATACATCTTACCATGGTTGCTGTTCCACCAAATCCAATGTCCACAGTAAGGTTTCAGGATCCTTAAGACCTAAGGGAAGGCTACAGATAAAGGTATGACGCAGGTTCTCCTACAAACAATGCAAGCTTGGGGCAGAAGCTTCAAACAGTAGATGGAGCCTGCAGAGGAAAGCATGATCTAGCTGCACTGCAATCTACCATGTTTAAAAACAGGCAGACAATTTTTTATGAAAATCATTTTAACAGACATGTTCAAAAGACTTCCCATGTTCTTATACCCACCAAGTGAACACCACATTTCACTATTCCCTCACCTTAACTCCCCCATTTTATGTACTTAAAATTGACAAAGTTTATTAAATTTTTGCTTTATGCAGAAATTTTTAAATGTTTCAAAAATTGCTTTTATTTCCCATTCCAAAAATTGTGATTTCTTTTCTTTCCATTCTTATTTTAGGTAGTGCTTCATTCTCTGGTCCCAAGTTAACACCGTTTCATCTCTATTTCAACATTTTGATATCCTTATGTTTAGCCATCTGAATTACTGTCCTGAGTTGGGTTAAAACCTTTGCTTCCTAGTTAAACCACCTAAATGTTTTCAAATTCAATCTCCCCCCACTCCTCAACCCTGCCAAAAGCACTTCAAAATAATGCTAGATTATCTTTCTTTGCCAAGAACCAAATGCATTATCATGTACCTGCTTATGACTTCCTACATTAAAATAGGATACAACTGAAGTATGTTTATTAGGATATATGGGCAACTTTCTTAGCAATAAAAAAAATGCATTATTACAACAGTGTTATTTTTCCCAATATACTAATGAAAATGTTCTTGAGTCTGGAAACCAAATATAGTCAAAACTGGAAAAGGGTCTCAAGCTACCAATTATACTTATTTGAAAAGTAAACACACAAATTAGACTTGAATGGGAATTTGGCTTTATGCAGAAATGTAGCCCCATATCATAAACAAAATCTAATATAATTTTACTTTTAACAATACAGACATTAAAATTGTTGTTTTCAACAGAGACACTTTTCAAACAGCTATGTACACTGGTTAAGTATATTATGAATTATTTATTTCAGGATGTGAAAATAAAATCATTTAAAGTGTGGGTGTGAACTATAACATCAAAACAATACTGTAAAAGAATGTTTTGAGGATACAGTTTTCCATGTGGAACTATAGGACACTAGATAAGAAGGAAACAGAATAGTAGGAAAGAAAAAATTCAGTTATGGGTGGTAAGATGTAGATGTTGCCCCATAATTATAAAAATCTGATGGTTGTTAAATGCATTTTATGAGAATTTGGAGTAACAGATTATCTAAAAAAATAAATTCATCATTACTCAGAATATCTCTTAACCTTTTTTCTCCAAATGCAAACTGCCATGCACCATTTGTGCCTTTTTTCTGAAAGACAATCTACCTATATACTCAACATCGTCCATATTTCTCTAACATTTATCTTTTTTAAAAAAAGATTTTATTTATTTATTTGAGAGAGATCGCACAAGCAGGGGGGTGGGAGTGGGGCAAAGAGAGAATAAGACTCCCCACTGAGCAGGAAGCCTGATGTGGGGCTGAACCAAAGTCAGATGCTCAACAGACTGAGCCACCCAGGAGTCCATCCAAAATTTATCTTAACTAACTATAATATCTATACACTATACTAATATCTATACACTATTTCTTCTTCCATCTACCTAATTTACGTCTTTAAAGATAAATGACATCAGGGGTACCCCCCTTTTGTAGCATCCAATATTTGTACATGAATTAATGTTTTGCATAAAACTGACATGTAAAGATCTCAAAAGATCTATTCAAATCAGCAGACTAATGTACCCAACCCTCCCCAAATAAATGTAGTTTTTTTTATTTGAATGCAATTAGCCAACATATGTAGTTTAAGGCCTATAGTACAGATGTTCTTCATCCTGACAGGATTATCTATGAAGCTGTTTAAATCCTATACTTGTTTATTTTTAAAGTAGCAATTTTCATTTTTTAGCAATTTTCATAATATTGTATCTATTAAGATATAAAGTCTTCAGCAATCCATTATTAACAGAAAGTAAATTATCTACAGAAATAGAAAAAATACACATAGAAACAGAAAGTAAATTAAATGGTAACCTGAAGTTGGGAGTGGAAACAGGGAATGTATGTAAATAAGCATGAAGGATCTTACTTTGGTAATGCAGCATCCTAAAAGTACCTGACAATGGTTGCAAAAGTCAGTGTATTTATGAAAAATTTAGGTGCATTTTATGGTATATAAACTATAAATCAAAAGAGCTTTTTTAAAATGTAAAATGTCAACAAGACTTTCACATAATGTACAAAGTTTGTAACATTACTTTTTATATCATCCTTAGTGAAAAAAAATAAAAACAAAAACAAAAATGCTAACCGTTCAACAAGACACTATTACTGGAGTACACACCCTCTACCATCAACAATGGAGACGTACTACCAGACACTGCACCGCAAGACTGTGATTATTAGAACAAAAGGAAAAAACAGTAGGGCTAGATTTCAAGAGTTCATTTAAGGGAAAAAAAATGTAATCACTGAAAAGTTTCTTACATAAGGATGTAATGGAACCCAGCATCAAATGTGCATTTAAGGTGAATTTATAGTCAGTCACCTTTCCAATAAAACTTTAAAATTCAGAAACAAAATTTTACCTTCAGATACCAAAAAGATTCAAGTACAGATTTCCCTATCAGCTTCAGTTTAAATATTCTGTCCCAACTGGCATTTCAGTGAACACATAACTATCAGGCTTAATTCATAGTTTAACTTAACCAACAAATTCAAACATTTCCTTTGCATAGTCGAAGAGTAAAAAGGAAAGGCCAGTCGCAGTCCTGTTTCTGTCCATCACCTAACCTGCTGAGTTTATAAACCCCTTCCACATCTACTAGATGTTAACCAGTTATCAAGTATAAAAATGTACCTGGAGATGTGAGTCATAAACTAAAGAACTGGAGACCTAAAGAACTGGGAACACAGATGTGTAATATAATATAAAATATTCTATATAAATAAGAGATATACATTTTACTCACAACTCAGAATAGGGGTTGAATGAAGTGGTTAAGAAAAGACTCTCCTTAACAAATAGGACCTAAGATTTAGAAAGTTATCTCTTATTCCTAAATTTAGTATACCATAATCATAAACACTTATAAGGGAAAGGATGTTTCACTTTGGAGACTGATCAAATTTATCTCCATAGCAAATGACAGCAATATGCCTCATGAAGAACAGCGTAAGAACAGCAACATCACCTTGCACTGATGAATTAACAGTTATGATAAGTCTCCTTACATCAAAAAGCATAAGCAAATAAATGGCCCCCTGAGATTCCTCACAGAAGAAGTTCTTAAACTTTTGGAAAGTCTGGACTTTCAAATGATTAAACTTTATACAAATTTAAGTGAAAAGATAAGATGGTCAAACTTGTCCAAGATACATACAACAAATGAGAAATCATATAATAATGGTAATGCATTAATGCTCACTCAAATCTGGTAAAATATCACACCCTTCACAGAAAATGTGTAGAATTTAACAAGTAAAAGGAGAAAACACAATAGATGGAAAAAAGTATTCATCCACAAAGCAATGCCAATTAAAACCACACACACACACACACACACACACACACACACACAAAGAAAACAATTTTCCATTTTTGGAACTGTTTATTTATCAAAGAAAAAGACACACAAAGATGGTACTGAGAAACTAGCACTAGTAGTAATTATTCTTGATGGCAAACAACGCTTATGATGCTGTCAGAAAGCAATATAACAAAACATTTAAGAGTCGTACTAATGTGTATACCCTACAGTCCACAATTGGATACTTATCCTAATAAATTCAAGATACCAAATATATCTTTAAAATATAGAATATTTATAAAAGCATAGCAAACAAGTACAAGGAAAAGTAAATCATGAATGAACTATCATTTATTCATTAGAAATGATAATTATGACTATAATAAAATGAGGAAACAGTGATATACATGTAAGTGAAATAAATACAAAATAAATTCATTTAAAAGCATGATTCCAACTAAAAAAAAGCAAATGGGGAAAATGAAAGAAAATTCAACCTTAGGCTGTGCCTGAAACATGGGTTTTAAAATCTTTGGTTTACCTCCCCATTTTTCTTGTCTATCACTTGGAAGCTTTAGATTTTTATTGTAAAAAAGAAAACATACCAATTGTTAAAATGTATTTAAAAACTACCCATCTACATTTATTCTTTAGACATGATTCTTAGACTTGAGCCTTAACCCAGAAATTTATCTGGTTCCCTACCCTGTAATGTTCACTTTCATATAACTTCCTTTATAACCCCTTTCTCTCCACCACCTTCTATAGTATCACCAGTCCCCCACTGTCCCAACTTGGTGTTTTCATCTTTAAATGTGATTCTCTAAGAAAGATGCCAGAGAACTTTCTTTCAAGGAAGAAGATAGTATTTCAAGCTTTACCTGCCATTCAATCTGTCACAACTACTCCAATCTGCTGCTGTAGTGACAAATACAGCAACACACCATACACAAATGAAAGGACATGGCTGTGTGCCAATAAAATGTCCTTTAGGAAAACAGTGAGTGGGTCAGATACTATTACTAAAATAATCCCAGTAACAAGTGCTGTTTAACTAGCACTTGAAACTAAAATGAAACAGAGTATCAGAAAACCAGATGATCCTATATGAAGATCATAATGTATGACTTAATTATTATATGGGTGCTTGGCTGGCTCAGTTGGTAGAGCATGTTGACTTTTGATCATAAGCCCCAGGTAAATAAATAAATAATTATACTTAGGAACTTACAAGAGTATATGAACAGCACTGAAGAGCCAAAAAACTCCTGGTTTTAAAAAAAAATCTGCTTTTCTCACTTAATCATTTAAAAATGGCCTTACTCTGGGGAACAGCTGGGGACAATGATCAGATTCCACTGTCTGAAATCAATGCCACTGCCCTGCAATCGGCTCCAGGTAATTACTGGAGAATGCTGAGTAAAGGATGCAGCAGGGGAGAATTCTCAGAAAATCTGTTTTACATCTTTTAATTTAAAACTCAAAATAGTGGCTATAAACAGGCCTAATTAATGTGAGTTGAGAGGTAATACACCAAAACAGAAATAAAGAAAATCTAGAACAAAACTCATCAATAGGCTCCTGTCTCCTAGTTTGTAAAAAGTATATTAAACCCTTTGGATTACAGGCATTCAAATATTAAAATTTTAAAAAGGTCACATAAAACATAAAAAGACAGACTGTAAATAAATCTATATCACATTGAAAAAAATCATGGATAATATTTTTATTACACTGTCAGCTGAATCAAATACATTGATACATTTTCAGCTGATTCAAATACGTTGTTGAAAACAAAAAAGTGAAAAAAGACAAAACAAAAAAAGGAATAATTAGTAAATATGCATGGAAAATTATTTAGCTTATCTGATTATGATGTGATGTGTATTTATAATTCAGTAGGCACAAATGATATGTAATTAAAACAACCAATGCAGGTGAAAGTGTATCGTAACTGGCATTCCATTTTTTTCCATTATTTATTCAGGGTAACAGAGACTAATACTTTGAAATACAATTTAGAAAATGTACCTAAGCTAATACTTCTGATTCAGTTTATTTTCACATCTGCATAGCTGAGTAAATGATCCTATCTAATATGTTATGCTTAGCAGTTCACTGAAGCTTTATTGAAACTACCAGGAAAAAGATGAAGTTTCTCACAAAAGGTAATTACAAAACATTCATTAGCAGGATATTCAGCATCCATTTATAATGCAGTATGTTTATATAATATTAACTGGAAAACCAATAGAAATTAGATACAAATAAACTACCTAAAAAGCATGCACTAGAATGACTGGGAAATTAAGTGTTGGGTTAAGAAGACCAAGGTCCTACTGCTTGCTTTTACTTCTTTAATCTTTCTGCAATGTGATTATATGGATTTTTTTATTCAAATTCAATTATGAAATTTTTAATAAAAAATGTATTTTAACACATCCCAAGTAATTAAGTGACCTCCAAACACATTATTTGTTTATTCCTAACCATGACTCAATCAGTTCTAACCTGTTTTTTCACTTGGAAATCAGCTACCTGGATGTTCCAATACTGCTTTAACCACCTCTTGGTGTCTCAGCTAAGAATGCCTGTCTCAGTTCCGCCTGGAAATCCACCACAGGTATTTGCTGCTGCTGAGATCGCCTTGGGTACAGCTGACACCTATGACAAGAGCACAATATATAAAATGAATATAAACGAAAAGAGATTTTCCTATATGGGTAACAACATGAAAGAAAATATGTAGACCCTTACATTTAAGGAGAGACTCAATTAGGGTCAGAGCTTCCCATTACCTTGTGAAGAGACTATAAAGAAGAAATAGGAGTCTCTCTGTACATAGAATGTGCAAGGAACAGAAAGATACTACTTTAGAGATACTACCCAAGAAACTTTAAAATAAAAAAAAAAGTTCTTTTGTTTTAAAAAGCCCTGTGGAAAAACCATCAAACCATATACATTACTCACTTTCCAATCCTATCTGGAAACAATTCTTTAACCCTCAGCAACAACAAGAGGGAGGCATTTGCTAAGGCCATTTCCAGCAAGATATTAAGGCTGTTATCCATACTAAATACTCCAAGAAGTAAGCACCTGAAACAAGGAACTACCAGAGCCCAGAATTTTAGGCTCTCAAACTATATAAACTGACTACTTATTAGTTGCAAGGGAATTCCAGACAAAAGTCCTCAGTATATCCCTATGAATCAGTAATCTGGCTGTGAATCTGATTCTGTAAATTATGATGTAGAAGTGTTACTGGCTAACAAGACAAGCATTAAAAAAAAATCACCAGCAATTCAGCCCTTGTTAAGTGTGTGTACACTTACATGTGTGCATATATATGCATGTGTCTATTTATCAAACTACTCAATAGCAGATTTGGAAATGGGCCTGAAAAAAAGATATTCCACTATTTTTCTACAGTTTTAAAATGGCATTTTTAACATTCTGTTAAATAATAAAGAATTAGGTTGGAATTTCTCCATGGCTCATGGAAGGTAACCTCTAAATTCTCAAATTTACCAAGTGATAGAAGTATCTTCATTATTCTTGGTGGCGCCTTGGATCATACCTGAGTTAATGCTAATTAGATTATTCAGGACAGGGGCTGGCCAAGCCACAAAGACCAACTATGTGATTAGAGTGTGGGGCCCATGGGCAACCACATGGTCAATGATTCAGTCATGTTTAAATAATGAAACTCTAATAAAAACTCTAGAAGGCAGGGTGCCTGGGTGGCTCAGTTGTTAAAGCATCTGCCTTCAGCTGAGGTCATGATCCCGGGGTCCTGGGATCTAGCCATGTTGGGCTCCCAGCTCAGCAGGGAATCTGCTTCTCCCTCTGCCTCTCCCTACCCCCTGCTCATGCTCTCTCAAATAAATAAAATATTAAAAAAAAAACCTCTAGAAAGCACCCACAGTTCTGGTGAGCTTCCTGTTTGGCAATATACATACATTGATGAGCTGAGAGTATTACAACCTAAGGACATGAAGTTATGGCTCTTGTCCTATGAGTCTCTACATTTGGCTTATCCTGATCTGTATCCCCTAGAGTAAACTTAATAGTAAGTGTAGTGCTTTTCTTGAGTGCTGTGAAAATCATGGAATCTGAGGAAATAGTGGAAACCCTGAATCTCTATCCAGATGCTGAGAAGTGCAGGTGGACTAGAAACTCTGGGGCTTGCAGTTGGTATCTGTTTGGAGGGTAAACTTAGGAGGGACTGTACCCTTAACGAGTCAAAACTGCACTAACTCCATTAAGAGTCTTCATTACATTGCTCATGCTTTTTAAATTGTCCCATTTTTATTTGGGTATTCTTAGTTCCAATCCTTTATTACCAAATGGCAACTAAGAGTCTGACCTAATATGGTTCTGAAAGTGTTTCAGAGAAAACAAAAATATATTCCTTGGCCCTCTTAAACTCCTATCAGAGTGTTCCTCTTGGGTTTAACCTGAAATTCAGCTGCAGACTGAACTAAAACCAAGAAAATAAAATGCAGTACACGTAACATTCAGTTCATAAATGCAGAATATAATTTAGAAAGACATATAAAAGGGTGCATAAAATAGATTATCCAGAAGAGTCTCCAGCCCCAATCTCCAAATTCTCTCAAATTTACAATACATCAAGAAACAGGAAAGACATTCACCAGCCCCAAAAATCAAAAACTGATTTACTTGACAGATCTATCAGAAGATGGTATAATCATCAATTCCAAGAATAAAAACCAATGAGCTTCTATTAACAATTACTGTTGGTCTGTGAGAGGTTTCATCTGCATCGTTTTGGTTTTTATTCAATTTGGTTTTGTATCTTGGATGGAACATGAAGAGCAAATCTTTATTAGCATTAGAACCAGTACCACACAATTTCTCAGGAATACTGACTTTTAGCACTTATGGTTTGGGAAAATGTGGGATATTGATGGATTATTATCAAAATAAACAGACTGTTAACTATCCCAATCCTGAGAGAATTCTGAGCATGTATTATGCAAGGCTTAACGAGTATCAATACTGCTTACCCATTTTATAATCCACTTACTCTCAAAATGGAGATAAATGACTGGAGAAATTACACTATTTCCCTAACTCAAAACTCCCCTGCCCATTTAGCACCCTGTAGTATTTATATGTAATATAAACAGCAGAGGTCAGGAATGAACTTATTTCTTCTTTGAAAGCAACAAAATGTTTCCACAGATTTGAACAAGAAAATGACACCTAAAGAGGTCTTAAAGAAAATGAGATTACCTGTTATGCTGGTTCACAATGGTCCTGCATAAGATAAGAGCTATAACAAAATTTAACTATGACAGAACCATTACCCACTAACAAAATATCCTCCCCTCAAGAGAATCCCCCATACCTCAACCACAATCTCTAAACAAACTCAAGATACTTCCAGAGATTCTGGGTAAAAATACCACTTTTAAAAGCTTTTAAGTTACAAAAGACATTACCATACAAGAGAAAATTAATATGGCAAAAAGTTTATTATAAATGATGAATTATAGGGCAACTGGGTGGCTCAGTTAGTTAAGTGGCCAAACTCCTGATTTTGGTTCAGGTCATCATCTCAGGGTTGTGGGGTTGAGCTCTGCTAGAGCTCCATGCTCAGCAGGGAGTCTGCTTGAGATTCTCTCTTGCTCTTCCCTTCTCCCCCCCTCACTTACACATGGCAGGCATTCTCTGCCTCTCTCAAATAAATAAATCTTTTTTAAAAAAGAACAAATTACATAGAATATCCATTCGCAAAATACTTCCTTTAAAGAAATTCCCAAAATAAAAATGTAATAAAATAGTGAGCTCAGAAGAATAAATAAACAGGGAAAATGGGGAAATTGTTGGCCTCACCAGTAATTTGAAATGTGCAAATGAATATATTGCAACTTTACCACATAAAATGAGCAAATAACAAAAATAGAAGACAAAATTCTACCCCCACTTTATAACATCTTTGTTTTTTTATTTTAAAGACTTCATTTATTTGACAAAGAGAGATCACAAGTAGGCAGAAACAAGCAGAGAGAGAGGGGAAGCAGGCTCCCTGATGAGCAGAGAGCCAGATGCACAGTTGGATCCCAGGACCCTGAGATCATGACCTGAGCCAAAGGCAGATGCTTAACCAACTGAGCCACCCAGGCTCCACTATAACAGTTTTTTAAGAAAGTTTTATATTTGAGGAACTGAAATAAAATGTAAATAATTAATATAGATAAAGAATATTAACTTTCAAATTGCCCTTATCTTTGTTGATGATAGCAAAGAAATGCAAATCTATCAGTAAGCTACTGATAAATGAAATTGTTATTAAACCACCCATATTCTACAATCTGTAAAATAAATGAGGTATTTATATGCATTGAAATAGAAAGATCCCCAAAGACATACTGTTGCAGAACAATAAATCTCGCATATGTAGAGATCACAAGTTGGGGCGCCTGGGTGGCTCAGTTTTAAGCCTTGATCCCCAGGTCCTGGGAGGGTCCTGGGATCAAGCCCTGCATTGGGCTCCTTGCTCCACGAGCCCCACGGGAAGCCTGCTTCTCCCTCTCCCACTCCCCCTGCTTGTGTTCCCTCTTCGCTGTGTCTCTCTCTGTCAAATAAATAAAAATCTTTTAAAAATATAAAAATAAAAAAAAGAGATCACAAGTATGCCTCTCCTTCTCCCTGCTTCCATGTGTGCATACACATGAATGAACAGGAAAAGGTCTGACAATATAGACATCTACATACCTGTGGATTATCTCTAGGGAGGGAAGGGCAATGGTAAGTTGAAGTAGATACTTTCTATCTAAGTTAAGTGTTTTATAAAGAAACGATATTCATGTATTTTTAATATTTGTAATTTTGGAAAATAACCAAATAAAACAGCTTTGGGAAAGGGAAAAAATGCTACCCACTGATTCTGTCAAGATTTGTGATAATAACAAAATGCAAGATCTAATAAATACTGTGTATGTATCATGTCATTAAAAATGTTAGTATATTTTGTATTAAAATCACCCTTCTGGAAACCTAAATTTAAAAGTGCGTGGGGGTGCCTGGGTGGCTCAGTTGGTTAGGTGTCTGACTCTTGATTTTGGCTTTGATCAGGATCTGGGGTCCTGGGATGGAGCCCTGCATCAGGCTCCATGCTTGGTGGGGAATCTGCTGGAGATTCTCCCTCTTTCTCCCCCTCTGCCCCTCCCCCAGCTTGATCTCACACTCTCTTTCCCTAAAAGGAATAATTAAATCTTTTAAAAAAATAAAAGTGTACCTCTGTGTAGATATCCTATGTAAAGAGAGGAACAAATGTATACATTTCAAGGTTTTTTTAAGATTTTATTTATTTATTTGAGAGAGAGAGCATGAGGGAGAGAGTAGAAGCAGGAACAGCAGAGGGAGAGGGAGAAGCAGGCTCCCTGCTAAGCAGGGAGCCTGATGCGGAGCTAGATCCTAGGACTCTGGGATCATGAACAGAGCGGAAGGCAGTCGCTTAACCAACTGAGCCACCCAGGTGCCCCACATTTCAAGTTTTTAATTGGATAAATGTACTAACCAAAAATAAAAATCTGAATAATGCAGTATATGTATGAATACATAAAGTAGCCTTCGGTCAATGAATAAAAAATTTTGCAAACATATAAGTGATTTAATAACATAAATAAAACAGAAATCTGTAAATATCAAATTTGAAGGATGTAGAATTTTATTGATAAAACTCACCTACACATTTGGGAAAAAATGCATTTTACTAAAATTTAACCTAAGTTAGTACTACCTGATTAAGGTTGACTCAACCATTTTGCCTTATCTTCTATATTATAAGCATAGGTTTCTTTCATTAATTAAATTCATTTCAGTACCCCTCATTGCATGATACTCTATTCAACTTTGAACAAGAATTCTAAACTAAATTGATTCTCAACCCAGACTATACTCACTCTTGGTTGCTCAGTGAGGCTGTCCTTCTACGTTTGACTTGGACTTCCACCTCTGGTACGTGCTGTTCCGTAGTCCGTCTCAGGTGTAAGCGGTCCCTGAAGCAGAAAGAGGAATTTATTTTGTAAGACTTCATCAACCTTAAAATAACCACTTATTTAAAGGTTGTATTTATTTTTAAATATTTTATTTATTTATTTGCGAGAGAGAGCAAGTGAGAGAGTATAAGCAGGGTGAAGGGCAGAGGGAGAAGCAGACTCCTCACTGAGCATGGAGCCCGATGTGGGATTTGATCCCTGGACTCCAGGACCATGACCTGAGCTGAAGCCTCGGCTTAAATGACTGAGCCACCAAGGCACCCCTAAAGGCTGTATTTAGAACTATATTTTATATAATGGAGTTTTTAAAGTGCTTATAATATAATTAAAACAAGGTACAGTAGTAATGTACGTCAATTGTTATCAATAAAAATGGTGGAAAAGTAACATGGCAAAATTTTAATGAAAATATCCTCTAATAGTCAGGATCTATCCTAAAACCACTTTCTCCCTTTAGAAGCCCCTTAACATCAGGGTCACTTGGGTGTCTCAGTCATTTGAGCGTCTGACTCTTAGTGTGGGCTCAGGTCATGATCTCAGGTTGGTGAGATGGAGCCCCATGTCAGGCTCTGTGCTCAGCAGGCAGTTGGCTTGAGTTTCTCTCCCTCCGCCCCCCCCCCCATAAACACCCTCTCTCTTTCTCTCCCTCCCTCTCTCTCAAATGAATTTGTAAAAAAAAAAAAAAAGAAGAAGAAGAAGAAGAAAGAAGCCCCGTGGGGTGCCTGGATGCCTCAGTTGGTTGGGTGTCTGCCATCGGCTCAAGTCATGGGCTTGGGCCCCACATCAGGCTCCATGTTCAGCAGGGAACCTGCTTCTCCCTCTGCTGCTCCCCCTTCTTGTTCTCTCTCTCTCTGTGCCAAATAAATAAATAAAATCTTAAAAAAAGAAAAGGTCCCCTAACATCAGAAAACTGGGGGGGGGGGATATATCCAAGAATTAAGCAAAAAGAAAATATTTCCACTTATTTTTATATTATGCAGAAATAAAGCTATATATTTACAGAGACATACTTATATGCACTAACCTACTACCCATACCTACATACCCTCAAAAAATAGCAATGTTGATTCCAAAACTGGTTTGAAAACATTTTTAAAGATATTTTTAATTTATTTATTTGAGAGACAGAGCGAGGAGGAGCGGGGGGGTGGGCAGGGGAGGGAGGTAGGCAGAGGGAGAGAGAGAAGCAGATTCCGTCTGAGAAGGGAGTCTGACCAGGGACTTGATCCCAGGACCCTGAGATCATGACCTGAGTCAAAGGCAAAGGCTTAACTGACTGAGCCACCCACGTGTCCCTGGTTTGAAAATATTTTATTAGGACGGATCTTTTAGTATAATGGAAAAAAGCATAAAGTTTAAATTATAAAATTTCTACTTAAGCAACCTCCTGTGCAAATGTTGTTTTCCTAGGATTTGTAAAACAATAAATAAAAGGGATGCTTAAACAAAAAATAAATACATAAAACCAACATAGCTACCACCATCTTATGATCTCCAAAGCAGCTCAGAAAATGGCTGCTCAAGGGATCTGAGCATGTTATCTCCCACCTGGGTCATCCATGTTAGAAACTATAGGAACCACTCTTACAACTGCAATTTAACAATGCTAATCAGAGAGGATAGAGGAAAAGCATTTTACAAAAGTCATGCAATGTAATATTTCCCGGGCAGAATTCATTTTTTAAAATATTTTATTTATTTGACAGAGAGAGAGCAAGCACAAGTAGGCAGAGCGGTGGACAGAGGGAGAGGGAAAAGCAGGCTCCCCACTGAGCAGAGAGCCCAACATGGGGCTCGATCCCAGAACCTTGAGATCACAACCTGAGCTAAAGGCAGCCACTTCACTAACTTCACTTCACCAGGCTCCCCTCCCTCCAGGGCAAAATTCAAAGAAGCATCGCCAAAACTAATTCTTTGAACCCTTGCTATTTTCAAATTCATGTTAGATTATGCAAAATAACCCAAATAGTTTTTCAATAAACCCAAGTTGTTTTACTGCTTCAAAAACTTTAGTGTTTCAGTCAAGCATTAGAAATCATGGGCGCCTGGGTGGCTCAGATGGTTAGCATCTGCCTCCAGCTCAGGTCATGATCCCAGGGTCCCAGGATTGAGCCCCGCACTGGGCTCCTTGCTCAGAGGGAAGCCTGCTTCTCCCTCTCCTTCTACTGCTCCCCCTGCCTGTGCTCTCTCACTCTCTCTGTCAAATAAATAAATAAAATCTTTAAAAAAATCATTTAAAAATCACAAATGTACATATCAGATTTTTAAATGATAAAAGTATGTAATTTGCTAGTCTGCTTGACCTTTGATTAGGCAATGGTTTCTTAGATACCTGAAGTACCAGAGAAAGGAATCCATAAATTGGATTTCATCAAAAGTAAAATACGTATTTGCTTCAAAGGACACTATTAAGAAAGTGAAAATGTACCTGGACAAATGGGAGAAAATATTTGCAATTCACACAGCTCAAGAATGCTTACAACTCAATAATAAAATGAAAAAACTCCACTTAAAAATGGGTGAAAGATTGGAACAGATTGCTTTCCACAGACATAAAAATTTGTATCAGCACAAAAAAAGATATTTAATATCAGTATAGTTATTAGGGAAATGCAAATAAAAACCACAAACATACTACTTCATACCTCCGGAGTGGAGGAGGAGGTAGAGAAACTGGTAGTGGGAATGTGAAATGGTGTAGCCTCTGACACTTCCTAAAAATGTGAACCACGTAGTTTAGCATTTGACACTAATTCAACTCCTAGAGAGAGCAAAATATATGTGCTGCCAAAGTGAACACAAGAGGGAGTAAAAAAAAAACAAAATCATATAAACTTGAGTGTGAATTTTCCTAGCAGCTTTAATTGTAAGAGCCAAAAAGTGGAAACAACCCAAAGTACAACCACTAAAAGATGGATAAACCAAATATGGTGTAGTATGGTATATTCAATACAATGGACTGTCATTCAGTGCCAAAAGGGAATGAAGTATTTATTGATGAACTTCACAAATATATTTGTTAATATTATATTAAAATTATATAATAAAAAGAACTATCATAGACCTCTACGTCATAGACCATCAATTATGATTAATCTAATAGTATAACTGAAAATACCCCATTACCAAAAAATTTAAAAAAATAAAAATCTTCAGTTCCTTTATCCCTTCATAGCAGTTGCTCAGTATGAAAAAGTCTGAGTTCATGGAAGAAATGAAACAGTACACAAAATTATTCAATTTTCTAAATCCATTTTTAAAGCTACATGTATGGGGCATCTAGGTGGCTCAGTCGTTAAGCATCTGCCTTCGGCTCAGGTCATGATCCCAGGGTCCCGGGATCGAGCCCCACATTGGGCTCCCCGCTCTGTGGGAAGCCTTCTCCCTCTCCCACTCCCCATGCTTGTGCTCCCCCTCTCTCTGTGTCTCTGTCAAATAAACAAATAAAATCTTTAAAAAAAATTAAAGCTACATGTAAAATCATCAAGGAGCAGCACTGTTTTCACAATATAGGAAGTTTGTATACATACATGTGGGTGCATTTATAATCTTCCTACTGCATTCACAATCTAGAAACCAGCTTTTGGAAAATAAGCATTTAAAGGAAAAATAGAGAGGTGCCTGGCTGACTCATTCCATGAAGCATGCAACTCTTGATCTCAGGGTTGTGGGTTCAAGCCCCACATGGGTGTAGAGATTACTTAAAAATAAAATCTTAAATAAATCAGTAAACAATAAAGGAAAAAAATGGGGTTTGTTGGCTCAGTCAGTGGAGCATGTGACTCGATTTCAGGGTTGTGAGTTCAAGCCCCACATTGGGCATAGAACATACTTTAAAAAGTTAATCAAAAAAACATGGAAAATGTTGTATGTGCACAATGTTAATTTTTTGCTCCAAAATTACTTTCATTAAAAAAATAATACTAATTTGGAAATACAATGAGAAGCAACAAGTGATGAGATCACACAATGTTTTTCCAAATAGCCTAACATTTTGTCAAATATATAATATGCCTTACATCTGCCCCCCCCAAAAAAACTAATAAAAATTCAACTACTAAGATCTCAAGAATGAAAAATAAAAAAAGAAAATGTGAGGTAATCTCAGTCTACAGATCTTCCCATAATCATGAGAAAAATCAGTGCCTCTAAACCAAAACCTGTGGAACCATCAAAAAGAAAATTCTAAGCCAGCCAGCATTCAGGAACTAGAAGGCAAAAGAAATGACTCCCTTACACAACCTTTGTTAGTGAGAGAGACAACCTTAACCATCAACAACTCTTAAGCTTTCTGGCTCTGGGCCACAAAAGTGGAAGGGGCAAGGGAGACCAGCAATAAAATCCTAATGTACACTAAGAAAGATAAAAAAATCTCATTGTCCCTGTCATGTTGAGTCAATACTCATACCCTGCTTAATTCAAGGATTCTTTCTAAATATAGCTAAGTAGCAGAGTACAATGTCAAAGTAAGATTAAACTCAAAATGGATTAAAGACCTGAATGTGAGACCTGAAACCATAAAACTCCCTAAAGAAAATATAAGCAGTAATTTATTAGATGTTGGCCTTAGCAAAATTTTCCTATAGAGGTCTCCTCTGGCAAGAGAAACAAAAACAATTAAACTATAGGGTCTACATGAAAATAAAAATCTTTTGCACAGCAATGGACAACATCAACAAAAAACAGGCAATCTACTGAATGGGAGAAGATATTTGCAAATGATATATCTGATAAGGGGTTAACGTAATGTAACGTATCTGATAATGTTATGTATCTGATAAGGGCTTAATATATAAATAACATAAAACCCAACACACACGTGCGCATACATGCCCACACACACACACAAATAAAAAAATCCCATTAAAAATGGGCAGAGGAACTGAATAGACAGTTTTTTCAAAGATATATAGAGGGTCAACAGATACATGAGATGCTCAACATCACTAATCATCAGGAAAATGCAAATCAATACCACAATGAGATATTACCTCATACCAGTCAAAATGGCTAGTATCAAAAAGACAAGAAATAACTCTTTGTAAGGATGTGGAAAAAAGAAACTCATGCACTCTTCGTAGGAATGTAAACTGGTTCAATCACTGTGGAAAACAGTATATAGGTTCCTCAAAAAATTAAAAATAGAAATAGCACATGATCCAGTAATTCCACTTCTGATTATTTACCCAAGGAAAACAAAAGCACTAATTCAAAAACATACATGCACTCCTCGGTTGACTGTAGCATTATGTATAATAGCCAAGATAGTAAAGCAACCATCTAAGTGTCTGTCAATAGATGAATGGATAAAGATGCAGTATATAAATACAGTATTACTCAGCTATAAAAATTTTTTTTGCCATTTTTGACAAGATGGATGGACCTAAAGGATATTATGCTAAGTGAAATAAGTCAGAGAAATTCAAGTACCTTATTATTTCACTTATATGTGGAATCAAAAAAAAAAGAACAAAAAAACAGAGACACCCAAAAGAACAGAGATGAAACTGGTGGTTACCAGAGGGGAGAATGGTGGGGAGGGGCAAAATAGGTGAAGGGGAGTGGGAGGTACAAGCTTCCAGATATGGACTGAGTAAGTCAGGGGAATGCAATAGGGAATATAGTCAATGGTATATATTTTAACAGCACTGTATGGTGACAGAGGGTAACAACACTTATGAACACTGCACAACATAGAGAGTTGTTGAATCACTACGTTGTGCACTTGGAACTAATGAAGCATTGTGTGTCAACAAAACTCCAATTAAAAAAAAAAAGTAACTTTGAGGCCTTGACATCTTAAATGTGGAATTTTTAAAAAAACAAATCTAACAACATTCAGAGGAAAGGGCAGGAATAAAGATGTAGCATCACCACATATGGGGAAAGTATTTCAGTAATGAAACATGTGACAGATGCACTGGGCAAACCAATATAATACAAAATAATCTGAATAAACCCAAACCAGACAGTACCTTGCCTTAGATAGCAATACAACAATCCCTGGACTGTTTCCTTGCCCTAAACCACAGAAAGGGTTCACACTGCCTCGTCATTTTCAAAAAGCCCTGATACTAAGCCAAATATTCAGTGGGCAAGGCAGAGACCTTGAAACCTCAGAGGTCTTCCCAAAAGGATCCACCATATTGAGATCCTGAGTCTGCGTGAAAAACTACAAAATGGCTGATCAGGATAATCCACGCTCATTTTGCAAATAGCCAAAACGATCAGAAGTTAAAGCAAATTATAATTATTTGAAACAGTATGTGTCTACAAGTAGGAAAAAATGAGCAAACCGTAAGTATCACAGATTCCAGCCTCCTGCTATTTCTAAAACTACTCAAAAAAATTCCACAACAAAGCTTTCCAAGTCTTCTAGGTTTATGTTTTCCTTAATTACATTGCAACTTAGCACAACCATATTGTTTGTGATAGAGGGAAAAAAAAAAGCAAGCCCATCAACATTCCGCAAAGAAAAACAAAGTCCTTGAAAATGGTCCCCTTCAAAAGTGGTATACAGAACACTGGAATAGTTACTTTCTTAATTATATATTCTCACCAAATTTCATAGTAGGTCCAACTTCAAAATGATGGGTCAAAAGCATCACTTTAAAAACCTGACTAGGGCAAGAATTCCCTAATCCAACGTATACTTACAGCCGTGTAGCATTCCACTTTTCTGATTCTTTGCTCTGTTCCTCTTCAGCAAAGAAAACTTACAGGTCTCAGCTCCTAAAAACCCTGGAGGAGCCCTGATCCCCGATTTAAGGAAACGGTATATAAAGGCCGCATCACAAAAAGAACATCCACAGATTAAGAAATATGACACTCTTAAAGGTGATGCAGTTGTGCAAGTATCGAATCTGTAAAGTGGAAATCAAATGTAATTAGGGGTTTTCTAAAGGGTTACTGAATCCCCTTTGAATATTAAGAGACTGCTCATAATACAACCTAGGGAATCTATAAAAATGAAAAGGTGGACCCCTATAAGTCAGAAAACATTTAAAATCAGCACCATTGATAGGGGCTGCCTTAAGTAATAGCACTGTGGATCACGGGATGACTTCGCCTTTCTTGCCCTGCCAGCAGGCCCCCATCTCTCCCTTCTCCGGCGCAACAGAAAAGTAGGGGCACAGCATGGCTGCCAGTCTAGGCAGGCATAGAATGTACAAATCCATTGCCCCATTGCCCCCTCCACTCCAACGTGGCCTTAGGGAAGGGGCGGCCCAAGGTACAAGCTCAGCAATTCCATGCCTTCCTTCCCTCCACGCACTGCAGCACAAGAAGGCAGGAGCAGCCGTTACAGCAGACAGGTGAAGGGGTAGCTGCCAGCCCCACCAAGCGGACGCTGTGCAAACCCCCTCCCCCGGTGCCCGCCCCATTGACGGGCGGAGACAGTGTCTTCCCAGTTGCGCCTGCGCACCCAAAATCCCGCATCCTTCCCCACTGCGGCAGTTTGGGGAAGGGGCAGCTTGCCCACGTTGCCAGCCTCCTCCCCTCAGCAGTGCGCTGTGAAGGTGCCGCCGCAATTGCTGCCTGGGAGAAGGTGCATAGACTACCCTTCCCCCACTGCGGCACTGGGGGAGGGGTAGGCTGCCCCCCACCCTGTCACGCCTGCGCAGATCCGCACATCTGCAGCGGCAGCCATCTTTGGCGAGCCGCACAATGGTCGTGACGCGGCAGCGGACCCCTGAAACCCTTATTCCGAAACAGGAAAAATCAGTGCAAATAAGACACGCCTCTGCAGTGTTACATCCCAGAACGTGGTACAACTCTCACAAGTTCATAAAGCAAACTCTGCACACCATATCCCTAATCTTACACCAAAACCACAAAAGCAAGGAATTATGAAGGAGTAAAATATCTAAAGCAAACATTTGTGCAGCTATCCCTTCGGGTGAGTAATGGATAGCAGGTTCGCCCTAATATAAACTCTTTAGACTGCCTCAGATTAGAGAACAATTGAACGGTCTCCCCTTTCCCTCAAACTAAGGGTTGTGGACCACTCGCTGCCTTTTCCGTCAGCCCACCACCAGACTACAGATCCACTGCCCTCACCGCCTTTTACTGCGTTCATTCAACCACCACCATGGCGGCCACTCTCCAAGGTTCCCACACACCACGACTGCCCCCAACACCACCCGATCGCCCCTCCCGTCACCACCATCATGGCTGCCTCACCACCCCCACACATACCATACCCAAGGTGGGTCACCCCTTTCACCGTGCTGCCCTCTTTGTATCACCCTCACGGTGGCCTCCCTGCCACCCCCCTCCCAAACACCACCATGGCAGCCACCCCCACTGCCCCTTACCACCTCCGCCCCTCCCTACCACCACCACGACGGTCACTTCGCTGCCTCCCCCCCAACCACGGCCACCATGATCACCTTGTTAGTCACCCTGCCACCTCTTCCATATCACTGCCACAGTGGCCACCTTGTTGACCCCCAATCCACCTGCACAGCCATCGTTGCTACCCCCTCATTACCATCACAACCAAGAACAGCCTACCTTCTACTCCCTCCCACCACCACCATGGCGGACACCATTGCTACAACCACGATCACATCATAGTGGACACCTCACCCTAAAGACCCATCCTTATCACCACTGCAGCCACCCTGCTACCCCCAGATACCACTGTCACCAATACCCGATGCCCTACCCTGTCACCCCCTCCTTGGTAGTGTGGATTCCCCACTGATCCCATCCCGTCGTACCTTCCCCTGCCTTTTGCACCACAGCCATCACAATATACCCTCCTCAACCACAGTCATGGCCTCATATCTCAAGGACAAAGGGCCACTCTAGAAAGGATCTGATGGGACACGATACAGTGGCATATACCAATTGCAATAGGACACAGCATGGTCAGAGTATCATCCAGGGAGGTCCAACCAATCCCCAAACCTTCAAAAATGTACCATTCAATTCACCAGGACAAAGAACTTTAGAGCCAGATTCCCACTATATACAATAATACTTTAAGTTCTACAAACTTGGAACACTTGAACAAACAAAAATGATTATTCCCCAGGCTGTCTCTAAGGGAAGAGATCCACACGGCTAACCTGGCCCGCTCCATCGCGCTGCTAGCCGCTCCTCAGTACAGACCGTCAGGCATCTCCGGCGACCGCTCCACTGTGCGCTTGAGTCACTGCAGCAACACCAACTAATCGCACCAGTTCCATATGCGCATGCGTAGCAAAGCTCCACTCCGGCTTTGGCTGCGCAACCGCAACAGTTTGCCGCAGTGCTGAGGTCCTGCCGCAGTGCAGGGGTGCCAGCGCCCCTGCTAACTGGAATTACCGGGGCGTGATGTCTACTGGACTCCAAATAGCCAAGGCATTAGCGCCTTAAGAGAGGGACTTCAGGGACACCACCACCACCCTGGGGTTCAATGGCAAGGTCTTTTTTTAAATGTCTGTAAAATGTTGAGGAAATAATTCAAATCTTTGCAGGCACCATGGGCCAGGCAATCCTGATTTACAATCATCTTCATGTTTTCCTACACCATGTCTGAAATGCTGATTTGGAAAAGTTAAATTGATGCAAAACCACAGTCAATGCAATATTGCTAGATGATCGAAGCTAGAAGAAAATCTCTTTTAAAAGATACTACATTATTTGAATTTGGTGTGATTTCTTTCCTTCTTTTAATGCTTTCTACAGTTTTTTTTTTCAAATTGTCAAAATTATGCCAAAACAATCAATGTAATTAAACTCTCCAGTACAGAATGGATAAGTATTTAAATTGGAAAAGTTGTCTACTCAATTTGTATAAAATGAAAAATGAATTTGGATTCCTACATAAAACAAAACCTTTACATAGGTATATTGAAATTTTTACCAATAATCAGTGATAGCTGGAGTATATTGAAATTTTTACCAATAATCAGTGATAGCTGGAGTGGGGAAAATAACACTTTCATACAATAGGAATGAGCAAGTAGATACAATGATTTTTTTTTCCAAATAATACCCTCTACAGATTTAAGAGACACTTTGGTAACTCCAAAATTGTTACATATGGGTAACATGGAAAAAGACAATGCTGAGGAGAGAAAGCTAAGGAAATAATCCTGAAGTTGTATTTGCATAGAATTTTACATAGCTTTGCTATTTTCTCAATTCTCCATGTCAAAGAACTGAGGGTGAGGGTGGTCTAATGGTGACTAAATGGCTAAAATTCCCCCCATCCCCCTAAGCTAGTGCTCTGTTCCCAATCATCTTACACTATATAAACAAGTGTGAAGAGACATGTCAATGCAGACATCTATCATAATAAAATCTTGGAAAACTAGGTAATGTGCCTCATGAAAGATATATAGGCTAAGTAAATTTTTACCTATGTATATAAACAATAATAGGCTGATCTATAGAAATATAATAGTTATATATATACTACTCATATAAAGAATGAATCATTTGAAATAATCAATATTAAACAGATTTGATCTACAAAATTGCACTAATAGTTCATTTTTACACATTCTTGTGAAGTAAAAATGAAGGAGTTCATAATATACTACCCCAAAATACGCCACTCTGTCATATTGACTATTTTTAGTTACCCCCCTAGAAATAGAAAGTCAACTCTGATCATGGGAGTGAATAGCAAAATATTATGTAAAATTAATGCAATGTGAATATTTTATGTAAATATATGTTTACATGCACATTAAAAAAATGTATGAACGGATACATACCACTTATAGTGTTGAAAACCATCCTTGGACTCAGACTCATTTGATTCAAATTCTAGTTGTGAAACTTGACAGCAATGTTACTTTAGGCAATTATCTAACTTTCTATGCCTTTTTTTCAATCTGTAATAAAATATGGAGGAATTGTACTTATCTTACACAATGATTTGACAGCTAAATGAGTGATTATGCATATATAGAATAGGGTTTGATTCAGACCAAAAACTCTATAAATGTGTTAGCTCTTTGAACAGCCCCAATTATTACAGTGGTAACTTCCACTGGGAAATAAAAATTGGGTATATATGTTATTGTTGTTAATTAAAATCTGTATCTTACTCATATTTCCTCAGATTTTTCTTCATGTCATTTTCTTGTTGCAAGATACCATACACATGTTCACTAGTCATGTCCCTTTAGGCTCATGTTGGCTGTAACAATTTGGGTATTTGTGTTGTTTTTTTTAATGTTTTTACCATGTTTATACTTTACACAGTGTTAATTACCTTTAGAATTAAAAAATAAATCTTAAGTTAAAACAAAATTATATTTAATTCTCAACTCTAACATACTTGATTGTCTAGTTTATTGACCCATCTTCCAAATCCTTTTCCAGCCTGCTTTTTTTTGACAACTCTGACCACACTCCTGATAATTTTCTGGCTGCTCTACCACCATAAGAAGCTGGCTTTAGATGCCAAAGAAGACACGATAAGCTCCCTGAGCCTTACACACAATCCAAAGAGAGCTGCCATATTGGATCACTCATATACTTAAAGAATATAATTTATATCAGTTTACAAGCCTGATTGAGAATGCCCTGCAAATGGGAAGAAATATACAAAAAAAAAAAGGGGGGGACTTTACCAATATGCTTTGTTGTAAGGACTGTGTTGCTAGACAGATATGTCTTCCAACAATTCCATTTTTTCCAAAGTCTAGACCTATCCCCAAGTCATACACTCAAAGGTATAAACTTAAGGGACAACAAATCTGGAGTAAAACTATTCTCAAAATTAAAACAAAATAAAAAGAACTTTTCTCTATACAGCTGAAGCTACAGAATCTGAAAACTGATCAGAACTCCTACATCATATATAAAAATTACATCAAAATGGATTAAAGACTTAATGTAAGAGTTTAAAATATAAAACTCTTAGATGAAAACATGGGTGTAAATCTGTGTGATGTTGACTTAAGTAAGCAACGTTTTCTTAGATAGGATACCTAATGCACAAGCAGCCAAAAAAATAAAGTGGACTTTATCACAGTTACATAAAAGTTTTTGCTTCAAAGGACACTATTAAGAAAATAAAATGACAACCAGCAGAATGGTGGAAAATATTTGCAAATATCATATTAAAGGAAGTCTCACAACTCAACAATAAAAAGATAAATTAAAATGCAAAAGATTTGAATTCACCCCAAAAAACGATAAACAAATGGCTAATCAGCACATGAAAAGATGTTCAACATCATTAGTCATTAGGGAAATGCAAAAGATTAGCTCAATGAGGTGCCACTTCACACTCAGTGGGAGGGCTATCATCAAAAAGACAATAACAAGTGTTATGGAGGATGTGGACAAATTGGAACCTTCATACTTTGCTGATAGGAATGTAAATTAGTGCAGCCACTGTAGAAAAAAGTTTGGTAATACCTAAAATTTAACCACAAAGTTATCCTGTGACCCACAACTCTACTTTTAATATAAAACCCAAAAGAAATGAAAACACACATCTATGCAAAAATTTGTACAGGAATTTTCATAGCAGTCATTATAACAGAGAGAGGAAATAACTCAGATGTCTATCAACTGATAAGTGGATAAACAAAATATGTGGTATAGCATATCTATACTATATCATTTAGCCATAAAAAGGAATGAAGTATTGATTCATGCTGTAAAATGGATGAACCCTGAAAAATGTTATGCTAAGTGAAAAAATCCAAACACAAAAGGCCACATTTTGTATGAGTGACTTATATGAAATATTCAAAATAGTCAAATCCTAGAGACAGAAAGCCAAGCAGTGATGGTCAGAGAATGGGGGAAGGATGAGTACGGAGTGATTGCTAGTGGTTATCGGGTTTCTTTACAGGATGATAAAATGTTCTGGAATTAAATTGTAGGGATGTTTGTAAAACATTGTGAATATACTAAAAATCTCTGAATTGTACAATTTTAAAAAGGAGGATATTATGGTGTGTACATTATATATATTTTTTTAATTCCATTTGAGGGAAATTATACAAAATACCTGAATAGTAATCCAAAAACTGTCAAAAACAAAGAAAGTCTGAGAAGCTTTTTGGGTTTTGTTACAACCAAGAAGAGTCTTGAGAGAGGAGTATTAAATGTAATATCCTGGATGAGATCTGGGAACAGAGAAAGGACATTATGAAGAGACTGAAAACATCTGAATAAAGTATGAACTTCAGTGTTGGTTCATTAACTGCAACCAATGCACCATACTAATGTAAGATGTTGATAACAGAGGAATATATGTGTGAGATATAGAATAACCGCACTATCTTTGAAAGAATTATGTAAATATAAAGCTGTTCTGAAACAAAAAGTTAATTAAGAGAATAAACTGATCAGAAATTATATACAAAAGTGTCCTAACATAGTCACCTACAAAGGAGAAAGTTGGTGGACAGGATAGAAAGATGTACCACTGAAGCATCTCTGTAAGCCTATTTTTTTAGTTGTCATTTGAATTTATGAACTGTACCATATAAAAAGCAAACAATCAAATGATACAGAAAAAGTTGTTTAAGGACCCTTGTCTGGTAAAAGTATATAATAAAGAAGGTTAAAAGAGACAGGAGAATCCATTTGCAGTATACTTAATATATACTATATCAAGAACTCATAGAAATCAATAAGGAAAAGAGAATTTCAAAGAAAAAAGTGCAAGGATGTTCAGTCATTATGAAGTACTTGCTCTTTGTGATCTCTCTATCTAGGTGGTCCTTCTCACCTTCTGCTTTTGCCACAGTCAAACCTACACAGCGCACAGACTCCCTACTCTGGCCCTTCTAATTCCTCTGAGAGGTGAAGAACAAAGAATACCAGGCTCCCTCCCTAGCAGTGGAGCCCACCCCCCAGCCACTACAAAACCCAAGCATACCATCAGGAGGAGTAGGAGGCAAGCAGGTAAATAGAAGAGATCGAGAAGAGGCAGCCAGCCAAAAGAAAATGGTTAGATTCTAACCATGAGGTCTTCCAATCTACACACATTCTGGTCCTTAGAAAATCTGCTGCTTGGGCAAGGGCTGCATAAATCCCAACAGCATTATTTTGAATTGTCTTGCTTTTTGAAATAATCCAAATAGACAGTGATAAGTTCAAATATACAAACTTAACATTTTCTGAAGTAACTCAGTCAATGTTAGGGGAAAAGCTTGAGGACAGGAAGAAGCAAAGAAAAAGTTTGTTTTGAAAGTGGATTTCCGTTTTGAGTTTGTTATATTGTGAAATTATTATATGCTGAAATGTATATAATTAATACATTAATAAATTTTCATTGAAAAGTAAGTGATAGATTGTGATGATCTTGACTCATATAAATTGTTTTGTATTTCCTGAATGTGAGGGAAGTATAAAAATCCTGCCCTGGTTTGAAAATAAGATGTCCTGCTTCTTGGATAAAATCCCCTGTTTTAATCTTGCAGAGTAGTTTATATGTTGCTCTGAGAGTGAAACATTTTCTAATAAAATATCTATACTTATGTCTTCTGATCTTTATTATTAAAGATATGTTGACTGGGACATACACACATTGATCATTCATGTACACACATTTATTGAGTATCTGCTGTGTGAATGCCCTGGACATCCAGAAACAAATAAATAGTCCCTGCCTTTGAAGGAGCTTGCAGATAATTCAAACAAAAATAACATAACTCCTTCCAAAAAGCATAATTTTTTAGAGATTTAAGTGGTTCTTAATACATAACTTTTAATTTTTCAGTATAAGTTCATAATTTTCAATGTAGTTTTAAGCACTATAGTTAATATCATTTATTAAATGATATATGGTTATGTTTGAGGAAGGGAAAAGGCAAATGAATAATAGGCTTGAGTTTCTTATTTTAATACAATATATTTTCTTTTTTTGGTAAAAAAATCCTTTAAAATAAAATAAATACAATTATATATATAACAGAACAAGGTATAAAATTTTTAAATATAAAATAAGATAATATGAAATTTTGTTTGTGGGACCACTAGACAATCTCCAGTCTATCTTTTCTACCATTAGGAGGACTTTTGTGAAAGAGCCTTTAAAATACGACATTAGGGGGCGCCTGGGTGGCTGAGTTGGTTAAGCAACTGCCTTCGGCTCAGGTCATGATCCTGGAGTCCCTGGATTGAGTCCCGCATTGGGCTCCCTGCTTGGCAGGGAGTCTGCTTCTCCCGCTGATCCTCCCCCCTCTCATGTGCTTTCTCTCCATCTCTCATTCTCACTCTCTCAAATAAATAAATTAATTAAATCTTTAAAAAAAATACATTAGTCTTTTTTATTTAAAAACATTTTGGCTAGTATGAAAATGAAAGTCATCCCCTAAAACAACTTTTTTAAAATTTTTATTCCAACGTATCAGAACTAAAACAAATACAAAAGTTAAAATTATAAAATAAGATACAATTTGAGACACAGGTAAAATGATTTCGTATCTTAAATATTTGCGGAATGTGGACAGTATTTGAAATGATACTGCAGACAGGCTAAAGTCTTTTTTTTTTTTTGACAAAATTTAAAATTCAGAAGCAGAAATTCAAGGGAATAAAGACTGCATGGTTTGAAGTCTGCACTCTATGTAAACAACCATTTTTCCTTATTGATTTATTTATTTTACAGACACATATTCTGCTTACTGTGTATCAGGTGATTTTCCAGATACTTTATCATTAATCCAAATGACAACCGTATGAGTTGCTTTCTATTTCCATCCCTCTTACGTATTAGGAAACAGGCCCAGAAAGGTCCAGAACCACACGCGAAGTCACACAGTCGACAAGCTGTTTAACCCATATTCAAGCCCAGCACTCTGGTTACTTTGTCCCTGCTCTTAGCCACTACCCTACACTGGAGTGACTCTTAGCGGCAATGACTCTCATTATAATTCCTCTTCCACAAACCTAAAGCCCAAGCGGATAGCTGGGTCAAAAGACAAAACAGAACACGCACTTTGAGCACAGAAGCCCAAGAGAGTGCCTACAGGCACTTTGCTCAAGGCACTGGGCGGCAGCGTTTCCCTACAGGCACAACCCATTCACAGGAAAACTAGGAGAGATTTTTGCTATAGGCTCCCTTCCCCCAGTCTGGGGAACAGCATTCTTGAAAATCCCAAGACCAGCTCCAGAAGAGGCTGAGCCGGGGAAGGAAGTGCCCCTCCTCTTGAGAATACTCCTGCAGGTCACAAGTAACAAAAAAGACACTCTTCTACCCATGGCTTTTGCACACATTCTCACTGTATCCAGGCTTCAGACAAGAACACCCCAGATGGTCAGCAAATGACACCAAATCTCACCTACTGCCTCTCCATTTTTTAAGTAGTTGGGAGGGAATCAACAGAAAGGGAATTTTGGGACACATGAAAATTACACAAAGTTCAAATTTCAGTTGATTTAACTCAACTCTGATACTGTCCCACCTGGAAATAGTGTCAGATCCTACAGTTAAGCCTCAGTCCCAGAAGATTGCTCCCACCCACTTCAGAGGCCAATTGCAAGTAGCAGGTCCAGAGGTTCCCCACAACGTCTGTGTGGTGTGGCTACAAATCAGAGGTTTCTGTGATCTCCTGTGCCTTTTGGTTTAATTAATGTGCTAGAGTGGCTCACAAAACTCAGTGGAACATTTACAGTTGACCCTTGAACAACACAAATTTGAACTGCATGTGTCCACTTTATAGGTCAATTTTTTTCAATAAATAAATTGGAAAGATTTTCAGAGATTTGTGACAATTTGAAAAAAACTTGCAGGTGAACCATGTAGCCTAGAAATACTGAAAAAATTAAGAAACAAACTGAGGGTTACAGAAGGGGAGGGGGGTGGGGGGCTGGGGTAACCGGGCAATGGGTATCAAGGAGGGCACATGTGTGTTGAACACTGGGTGTTATACACAACTAATGAATCTCTGAACACTACATCAAAAACCAATGATGTACTATATGTTGGCTAATTGAACATAATAATAAAAAAATAATAATAAATAAATAATAAATACATACCAATGCTTTCTAATCCAAAAAAAAAGAAAAATTATTGTTGTAAGAATATAGTATATAATATGTGTAACATACAAAATAGGTGTTAATCCACTATTTGTTATCAGTAAGGCTTCTGGTCAATAGTAGGCTATCAGTAGTTAATTTGCAGGGGGAGGAGTCAAAACTTATACATAGATTTTCAACTGTGTGGGAATCGACACCCCTAGTCCCCACATTGTTCAAAGGTCAACTGTACTTACATTGACCAGTTTAATTAAGGATATGATAAAAGGATACAGATGAACAATCATATGAGGAGATACACAGGCTGAAGTCTGAAAGGTTCCTAAGAGCAGGAGCATTTGTCCCATGGAGTTGGGGTGCCATGCATTGGGGATTTTTGTAGAGACTTCATTAGGGAGGCAGGATCAATCATTAGCTCCATTTCTAGCCCTTCTCCCCTCTCTACAGAAGTGAGGGGTGGGGCTGAAAAATTCTAAGGTTCTAATCATGACTTCTTCTTTCTGGTGGTCAGCTCCCATCCAGGAGCCATCCAGGAACCCACCCAGAGTTGCCTCCTCAGAACAAAATATGCTCCTAGGGTTCTTACCACTAAGGAATTTACAAGGGTTTCAGGAGCTCTGTGTCAGGGATGGGGTCAAAGACCAAATATTAAAACAAAAGTTGCTCTCAGTGTTCTTATCAATCAAAAAATCACAAGGGTTTTAGGAACTCTGTGTCAGAACTGTGAGTGTGTATGTGTGTGTGTGTATATATATTTTTCTTTTATTAAAATATAGCTGATATATATTTTTTCTATTATCTCACACAGCCAAGCCCATTTGTTTTTATATTTATCTATGGCTACAACTTCACAGTTGAATAGTTACAACTGATGTGGTTTAGACCACACTACCCCAGAATATGGCACCTTGGCATATTGAATAATTTAAGCTAATGGAGTTTGAGAAAATTGCAGAAGAATAAAAGTTCACTTTGGTGGCACCTGGGTGGCTCAGTGGTTAAACGCCCCTCTTGATTTCAGCTCAGGTCATGATCTCAGAGTTGTGAGATATAGTCCTGCATTGAGCTCTTTCTCAAACTAATAAATAAAATGAAATTGGCTGATTATAGGTTCCTTATGATCATATGATAGAGGAAGAGAAAACTCAGGCCTGCAGGATATGCAGACACCACTCAAAAGTACACAGCTGCAGCACTACGTCCCTTTTCTGGGATAGTCCTGAAGTAACACAAGAAAGTGGTAAAGGGAAGTCCTTCCAGTGGGCAGAACTTCCAGCAGTGCACCTAGTTGTTTACTTTGCTTAAGAGAAATGGCCAGACATGCGATTATATGTTGATTGCAGTGCTACAGCCAATGGCTTGGCTGAATGGCCAGGGATTTGGAAAGAACATGATTGGGCAATTGGCAATAAGGAGGTCCGGGCAAGAGGTATACAGATAGACTATTCTGAATGGGCAAATAATTGAAGATATTTGAGTCCTGTGTGAATGTTTACCAAAGGGTGAACTCAGAAGAGAAGGATTTTAATAATCAAGTGAACAGTATGACCTATTCTGTGGACACCAGTCAGCCCATTTCCCCAGCTACCCATCATCACTCAACAGACCCATGAACAGAGAGATAATGGTGGCAAGGACAGAGGTTATGCATGGGCTCGGCAACATGGACTTCCACTCACCATGGCTAACCTGGATGAAGCCACTGCTGAGAACCCAATCTGGCAGCAGCAGATATCAACACTGAGTCTCTGATATGGCACCATTCCCTGGGGTGGTCAGCTAGGTGCTTGGTGGGAGGCTGATTACATTGGACCCCTTCCATCATAGAAAAGGCAACACTTCACTCTTACTGAAATAAACACTTACTCTGGATATGGATCTGCCTTCCCTGTGTGCAGTGTTTCTGCCCAAACTGTCAAGCCACCATCTATGGACTTGTAGAATATCATATTCACTGACATGCGTTGCTTCTGATCAAGGAACTCACTTCATAGTGATGGGGTTCAGGACCTGCTACCCCCAAGTATGTCACCTTAGCATACTGAATATTTGAAAATGAAGGAGTTTGAGAAAAAACAGAATCAGGAAGTTCACTCATACTCTACCCCCCACCTCACCCTTCTTCCCTAAAACAGTCCATAAAACCCACATGTGAAAGTATCCAGTATCCATAAAAAATAAACATCCTTATCTCAGAACACAAAGGGATACTGAGAAAAAGCTGAACAAACAAGACCTTTTATGTTTCCCCATGTTTACTACAATTACCTCATATTCCTTAATGTATTCTTCCATGACTGCCCACTTTTCAACAAATCTATCATCAATATACTCAGGTCTGTTTCTTTGGGTCTTCATTTCTTTATTAAGGCTCCCATGTTACATACAATTTATATTCAATAAATTTGCATGATTTTCCCATTAATCTACTTTAGAATATTCAGATCCAGGGACATCTGGGTGGCTCAGTCTGCTTTCAGCTCGGGTCATGATCCCAGGGTCCTGAGATTGAGCCTCACATTGGGCTCCCTGCTGCTCCACCCACCCTTGCTTGTGCTTGCTCACTCTTTCTCTCTCTCAAATAATAAATAAATAAATAAATAAATAAATAAATAAATAAATAAAATCTTTTTTTAAAGATTTTATTTATTTGACAGAGAGAGACACAGCGAGAGAGGGAACACAAGCAGGGGGAGTGGGAGGGGAAGAAGCAGGCTTCCTACGGAGCAGGGAGCCCGATGTGGGGTTCGATCCCAGGACCCTGGGATCATGACCTGAGCCGAAGGCAGATGCTTAACGACTGAGCCACCCAGGTGCCCCAAATAAATAAAATCTTTAAAAAATATTCAGATCCAGCCAAAGACCATAGAAGGGTAAAGAAAACTTTTCCCTCCCCAACAACAGAAAATGAAGTACAGCAATGGTTGGAACTCACTCATCTTACCATGTTTCCTGCCATCCTAAAGCTGCTGGCTTGATCGAATGGTATAATGGCCTTTGAAATACTCAGAAGCGGTGCCAGCTAGTGGCGATATCTTGCAGGGCTCAGCATGGATTTTCCAGGTGGATGTATATACCATGAATCTACATTCAATATGGTACAGTTTCTCAGACAGTCAAGATTCATGGGTCCAGTAATTAAAGGGTAGAAATGGGAGCAGCACCATTCCTTATTAATCCTAGTGACCTACTAGCAAAGTTTTACTTCCTGTCCCTATGACCTATGCTTTTCTGGCCTAGAGATTTTTGTTCCAAAGGGAAGGATACTGTGGTCTCTGGGTGGCTTAGTTGGTTAAGCATCTGCCTTCAGCTCAGGTCATGATCCTAGGGTCCTGGGATCGAGTCCTGCATCAGTGAGGAGCCTGCTTCTCCATCTCCCTCTGCTTCTCCCCCAACTTGTGTTCTCCCTTGCTCACTCTCAAATAAATAAATAAAATCTTAAAAAAAAGAAGAAGAAGGAAGACAGATACTTTAAAAAGAAGACAAAGAGTGATTCTACTGAACTGGAAGTTAAGACTGCTATCCAGCCACTTTGGGATCCTTATGTCTCCAAAACAACAAATAAAGGAGCCACTGTGTTGGCCTAGGTGACTGCTCCTAATTACCATTGGAAAATTGGACTACTAACCACAAGAGAATTAAGGAAGAGGATGTTTGGACTATAGAATATCCCTTAGGACATCACTTAGTATTACTATATCCTATAATTAAAGCCAATAAAAACCTACAACAACAAGGAAAGACTACTCATGTTCCAGACTCTTTAGAAATGAAGGTTTGGTTACACCACCAGGTAAAGAACCACAACCAGCTGAGGTGCTTGCTGAAGGCAAAGGGGATACAGAATGGGTAGTAGAAGACGGTAGTTATAAATAACAGCTGAAACCAAAGGAAGGAGGACTGTAAGAGTAATATGTATTTCTCTTCATTTTGTTATATGTTTGGGTAGTTGTGTAGGTTTATGTTTTATTTAGGTATCATTAACTTTACATCATAGTATTTCAGTTACAGGATAGCAAGGAAAAAAGTTAAGATCCCCCAAAGACTTTGTATCCTTTTCTGGGGAAAGAGTTAGTGAGTTTTTACTTTTACTCAAAATAGTTGTATCATGTTAGGCAAAAGTAGGACATTGTTAATATCTTTATGTGGAAATTAAGTATGTTTGTTTTTTGGGGGGAGGGAGGGGCAGAGGGAGAGAGAGACTCTTTTTCTCTTAAGATTATTTACTTGATTTTTTAAAAAGATTTTATTTACTTATTTGAGAGAGAGAGAGAGAGAACACAAACAGGGTGGAGGGGCAGAGGGAGAGAGAGAAGCAGACTCCCCACTGCCCACTGAGCAGGGAGTCTGATGCAGGACTTGATCCCAGGACCCTGAGATCATGACCTGAGCCGAAGGCACCCCAAGAGTATTTGAGAGAGTGAGAACATGAGTCAGGGGGATGGGTAGAGGGAGAGGGAAAAGCAGAATCCCTGCTGAGCAGGGAGCCCCCCGATGGGGGACTCAATCCCAGGACCGGGAGATCATGACCTGAGCCAAAAACAGACACTTAACTGACTGAGCCACCCAGGCACCCCTGGAGATTAGTACGGTTTAAGGAAAATATATATGAGTGCCAAGTTGACAAGAGATGAATTTATGATGGTAATTTTATATGTCAACTTGCCTGGGCCACAGCACCCATATATTTGGTCAAACATCAGCCTGGATACAATTGCAAAGGTGTTTTTTTAGAGGAGATCAACATCTAAATACACCTTTAGTAAAGTGGATTAACCCCCTTAATGTGGGTGGGTCTTATCCAATTAGTTGAAGGTCTTGAGAGAGAACAGACTGAGGTTTCCTAAGAGGAAATTTTGTCTCCAGCCTGGTTTTGGATTTATGTATGCAAATCTTCTGTGTCTCCAGTCTACCACGCCACCCTTGCAGATTTTGGACTTGTCAGCCTCCATAATTACATGAGTCAATTTCTAAAAGTAAATCTCTCTGTCCTTAATAAACTGGCCCTTTAGAAAAAAGGTTTGCTGATCTGTATCCTTGTCACATAGCCTATATCACAAAAGTCGTCAGAGATTCCTAGTCAGAATACTGTGATTTAAAATTTTCCTCAGGGGTGCCTGGGTGGCTCAGGCGTTAAACATCTGCCTTCAACTCAGGTCATGATCCCAGCATCCTGGGATCAAGCCCCACATCTGGCTCCATGCTCCGTGGGAAGCCTGCTTCTCCCTCTCCCACTTCCCCTGCTTGTGTTCCCTCTCTCGCTGTGTCTCTCTCTGTCAAGTAAATAAATAAAATCTTTAAAAACAAACAAAACAAAAACAGTGCTCTAGAGATAACTTTAAAATAAATAAATAAAATAAAATCTTCCTCATTGTATTTATCCTTAAAAGCTCTACTAGGAATGCTAACTTTGAAATGTAAAGCCTAAAAAATATTTTTAAAAAAATGCAAAACACATAGACCAATGGAATAGAGCCCAGAAATAAACTTTTGCCTATAGGTCAAATGATTTTAACAAGAGTACAAAGACCATTCAGTGGGGGAAAAAACAGTCTGTTCAACACAGAGTGCTCAGAAAGTTGAATATCCACATGTAAAACAATGAATTTGGATCAAAGACCTAAACTTAAGAGCTAAAATTATAAATCTCATAGAGAAATGCTTCATGACAATAGATTTGTCAATGATTTCTTTGATGACACCAAAAGCACAGGAAACAAATAAAAAATAGATTAAATGGGAGTATACCAAAATTTAAAACCTCTGTGTATCAGTCGTGTGGAAAAAAAACAAGCTGCAGAATGGGAGAAAATATTTGCAAATCATATATCTGATAAGTGGATAATATCCACAATATATAAGAATTCCTACAACTCAACCACCACCACCACCACCACCACCAAAATAACCTGGTTAAGAAATGGGCAAAGAACTGGAATAAACATTTCTCCAAAGAACATAAACCAATCAGTAAAAAATCAGTATACAATGAGATACCACTTTATACCCATTAGAGTGGCTATTACATTAAACAAAATAACAAAAACAGAATAACAAGTATTGGCAAGGATATAGAGAAATTAGAACCCTTGTGCTTTGCTGTTAGAAATGTAAAATGGTACATCTGCTATGGGAAACAGTGTTTCCTAAACACAAAAAAACAAAATTACGTATGTGGCACATATATGTAGTATACACATGCAACAGAATATTATTCAGTTTTAGAAAGGAAGAAAATTCTGACTCATGCTACATGGATGAATCTTGAAGACCTTATGTCAGTGAAATATGCCAGACAGCAAAGGACAAATATTTTATGATTCCACTTATATGAAGTATCTAGACTAGTCAAATTCATAGAGACAGAAAATAGAATAGTCATCCCCAGGGGCTGGGGATAGGGAAGAATGGGGAATTGTTATTTAATGGGTGCAGAGTTTCAGTTTTACAAGATGAAAAGAGTTCTGAAGATATATGGTTGATGATTGCAAAGTAATGTGACACACTGAATGCCACTGAGTTGTACACTTAAATATGGTTAAGATGGTAAATTTTATGTAATATGCATTTGAACACACACACACACACACACACACAGGTAATGCAAAGTATTATAACAAATAAGCAAATACTAGATTCCTGAAAATCAAGTCCAGATGCAAATTTTAAAGTACTAAAAAATGCCAGTATATTATACATGTCCAGGGAAACTGTTTTGGTTTTACTAATTACTTTTTAAGTTACTGGTAAAACATTTATTTTTTATCAACTATTATTTTTAATAATCAATTAATTCTGTTGATTATTAAAAATAAATAAAAAATTTTTTTGGTCCCCACTCCCCTGGCCTCAACCATCATTAGTCCATTGATCTATACCTATGCTATGCTCAACTCTGACTCCCCTACCACTGAGATTCTGGTTCCCAACCCCACACCACTCTTACCAGATATCAGGAATCTGGGCTCCCGGAAAGTTAATATGACATCAGACTTGGCCTCCCAACTCTTGATGATAAAGGGCATGTTAAGCTATCCCTGATTCTTAGAGACAAGTTTTAAGCAAAATCAAGGAATATAAATAAGTATATGTTTTAACAAAGATTCATTATTACACAGTTCACAAGATACCCATGATAATTTTCAGTGGGAAGGAACAGGAAGGGTGCAAAATGGAGAAATAATATAAACAATGCAAAGAATGAACACCTACAGTTCACTTTTCCCAAAAGCAGGAATGACCTTTTGATACTTAACCTTATTTGTGGGCAACTTTTCAGATTCCCATGGTCTGAAAGATCTCTTGTTTGAAATTTCCCTTGATTTCATTTGCTCCAAACAGACAACACATGCCACATACATACAGGTAGCAGTCTGGATTTGGCCATAAATTGTACTTTACTGACCAATGATATAAATTAATAGAGTTTAAGTCAGTTCCAGATGGGTGTCTATGATCCCATTCTTTGTTTTTCCAGTTATCCTACAGACTTCTCCATGCATTCCCAGGGGACTACCCCAGTGGAAATCCTTCAGTGCGTGTCATGTGCCCTCCCTCCATTCTATGGGGCCTGTAAAACCATTAAAACCCATATCCTGCCTCTCCAATCTCACTCCATGTTTGTGAGGCAGATCATTTTCCTTTTTGGCCGTATCTCCAAGTGATTAGTTTCCTGCTCTGTGAACTTCCATCAAATCCAACCCTTCCTATACCCTGGAACCTAACTCAATCATTGTCTTCCCTAAGAATCCCTACCTGGCTACCCTCTGCTAGGGTCCCAAACTCTACATTAACAAACACGGCTATACTTTGCTCACTGTCCTGTCATGGACAGCAGGCTGATTGCTTTTCTGATCTCTTTTCTGATTCAGCTCCGCACAAGAGCCATAGATATTGTACCAACAATTCTACAAATGGGCTGGCAAAAAGTGAATTTTCAATCACTATTATATAACCAATGACTGTCACTGCTGGGAAACACATTATACATAAAAAAGAAGAAGAAAACTGAAATAAAATGGAAATCATTTGGTATATGTGACATCACTGCTAATAAGACAGGGACTAAGTTTAGTATGGTACACTTAGGAGAGGGGTGTCTCTAGGCAAAACTAAGGAATCCAAGTAGCAGTGGCTCAGTGGTGCTAACAGATGTGCTAGGGAGAGTGCCATAATGATTGAAACTTGCAAGCATCCTGGCTCACAGAATATGGAGCTCCAGCCCCAAAGGTGAGAGCCTTTTCTCTGGAACTAGCTACCTATGATACTGTGATTTAGAATAAGAAATATATAGTTGGGGTGCTTGGGTGACTTAGTTGGTTAAGCATCTGCCTTTAGCTCAGGTCATGATTCCAGGGTCCTGGGATGTAGCCCCGCATCGGGCTCCCTGCTCATTGGGGAGCCTGCTTCTCCCTCTGTCCCTGCTTATGCTCTCTCTGTCAAATGAGTAAATAAATAAATAAAATCTTAAAACATTGGGCGCCTGGGTGGCTCAGTCGTTAAGCGTCTGCCTTCGGCTCGGGTCATGATCCTGGGGTCCTGGGATCGAGTCCCGCATCGGGCTCCCTGCTCAGCGGGAGGCCTGCTTCTCCCTCTCCCACTCCCCCTGCTTGTGTTCCTGCTCTCGCTGTCTCTCTCTGTCAAATAAATAAATAAAATCTTTATAAAAAAAAATCTTAAAACATAAGGAAATATATGGGGCACCTGGGTGGCTCAGTCATTAAGTCTGCCTTCGGCTCAGGTCATGATCCCGGGGTCCTGGGATCAAGCCCTGCATCGGGCTCCCTGCTCAGCGGGAAGCCTGCTTCTCCCTCTCCCACTCCCCCTGCTTGTGTTCCCTCTCTCGCTGTGTCTCTCTGTCAAATAAATAAATAAAAATCTTTAAAAAAAACAAAACAAAAAACACAAAGAAATATATAGTTGGTTTTCATCCCCCTTTCTGGAAGAGAGCTCCTAAAATTCTTGAAATTTCCTGCGATAAGATTGATAAACTACCTTCTGTGATGTTAATGAGGTAACATTGGAAGGCCCGGAAGGATGGGGGCTGGTTTGGATGCCAGGAGGATCATGTGATTAGGAGGTTGGAATCTGGGGCACCTGGGTGGCTCAGTCATTAAGCATCTGCCTAAGGCTCGGGTCATGATCCCAGGGTACTGGGATCGAGCCCTACATCGGGCTCCCTGCTCTGAAGGAAGCCTACTTCTCCCTCTCCCACTCCCCCACTTGTGTTCCCTCTCTCGCTGTGTCTCTCTCTGCCAAATGAATAAAATCTTTTTTTTTTTAAGGTTGGAATTTTCAGTCCCATCTCCTTAATTTTGGGGGAGGGGAGACAGGCTGAAGATGGAACCAATTTCCAATAGCCAATGATTTAATCAATCACTCCTATGTAATTAAAGCTCCATAAAACCCCACAAGGATAGGGTTAGGAGAGCCTCGAGGCTGTTGGAACAATTCTTCCATGTGCCATTGTGCTGGGCCCAAACTCCATGGATAAACAAGTTCCTTTGTTTGGAACCTCACAATATGTATCTTTTCATCTGGCTGTTGATTCATATACTTTATATCCTTTGTAATAAACTGGCAATCTAGTGAATAAACTAGAGTCCTGTGAGTCAATCTAGCAAATGAATCCAACCCAAGGAGGAGGTCATAGGAATCTGTGATATATAGCCAGTTGGTCAGAAGCACAGGGGACAAGCTGGAGTTGGCAACTGGCATATGAATTAGGGGGCAGTCTTTTGGGTCTGAATCCTTAACCTGTGGAATCTGATGCTGTCTCTGGGGAGATGGTGACAAAATGGAGTTGAATAATATGTCACTAGGCTGGTGCCCGTGAGTTGCTTGATGATGTGGGAAAAAACTCCCCACACATTGTAACTGAGTGCTGGAGAATATAATACCCAACATTCAGTCCCCGTGAATACCACTCTCCTTCATCTCCCACACCAACACCAGCTTCAGAACTCCACTGGTTAGGAGAGAAAGTCAAAGGGGTGGGGAACTGAAAGAACTGGTTAACTTGTGGGCTTCCCTTCAAGTACTCCAAACAAGGAATTTTGTCTGAGCTTATTTTCTAGCACATTCTCTGAAAAAAGTAAGGAAACCGATACACAGGCAATTTAAGTGACTTGCCTATGTTCCCACACCTTTCCCCCCCCATTATTATCATAAGGCTAAGAAAATCAGAAGTACATGCCAGTGAATCAGCAAGAATTAGACCAGACAGTACTACAGATGTGGAAGATGTTAAGATGCTTAAGAAGCATATTAAAGATGTGAAGAGGGGTGCCTGGCTAGCTCAGTTGGTGGAGCACATGACTCTTGATCTCAGGGTTGTGGTTTGAGCCCCATGTTGGGTGTAGAGATTACTTAAAAAACAAAAGGAATATGAAAGAACATGAAATGATAGGAAGGAATATTAGAATAAATTATCACTTTTTTATAGAGAGGGTCACTGATTCAAAGGCTCAATCACCATTATTAGTTATACAGGTGAAATGTCTGACCACTGAACTCAGTTAATGACAGGAACTCCTGAAATAATTCCACTGAATAAAGATGTTCTGGTAACATAAGAAAGAGTTCCAAAAATTAAGACATGATCTTGAAAGGTACTGTCTAGGGCGCCTGGGTGGCTCAGTTGGTTAAGCGACTGCCTTCGGCTCAGGTCATGATCCTGGAGTCCCGGGATCGAGTCCCACATCGGGCTCCCTGCTCAGCAGGGTGTCTGCTTCTCCCTTGGACCCTTCCCCATCTCATGCTCTCTCTCTTTATCTCATTCTCTCTCTCAAATAAATAAATAAAAAATCTTTAAAAAAAAAAAAAGGTACTGTCTACCATTTAGTCAAAGAATGAAAAAGGAAGACTTAGAAAGAAAACAAAGGGTTGGATAAATAGCAACAGATAATGCAATCTCTTAATGTACTACACAATGAATTGAAGCATCACATCACATTTTCTGAATTGAGAACTTTCAATAAGCCGAAAATAAAAAATATTTAAAAGAGGGGCATCTGACTGGCTTAGTCAGTAGAGCATGTGACTATTAATTTCAGGGTCACAAGTTCAAGTCCCTTGTTGGGCATACAGCCTACTTTAAAAAAATGATTAAAAGAGTAGGAGAAATTCTTGATTACTTTGGGTATCCAGAAGACCATTTTTCTCCACCTGACACAAATGTTAAAGAGAAAAAAAATTCAAGAATCAACTGCATAGGAGCACCTGGCTGATCAAATGGAAGAGTATGCAACTCTTGATCTTGGAGTCAGGGGTTCAAGTCCCATGGTGGGTGTAGAGATTATTAAAAAATAAGTAAACAAACTTAAAAAAATCAACCGCATAACTGACAGCACTGCGTGAAATGTTACAGATTCATATAAATAGATTAGATGCTCCACATGGTCCTGTGTCAGAATTAGTGATTCCTTTTAGCCACCTTCTATTGAGCTGCTGTTACTTAATGGAATTGCCTGGAGACATCCAGAAGATCCTACCCAGATAAGATTGAAAACATTCCACCAGTGAAAGGATTGTCTCTTTTTCACAATGTACTTAAAGAATCTTGTCATTCCAGGATAATGGAAGCACTGAGGACTACTTGGACAAAGAACATATTTGCAAATCAAAGCACATACCCCATCTTCCTTTTAGCATTAAAATGCAAGGTGCCACAGGGGCACCTGGCTAGCTGACTCAGTAGACCATATGACTCTTGATCTCTGGGTTGTAAACTCAAGCCCATGCTGGGTGTAGACATCACTTAAAAAAATGAAATCTTAGGGGTGTCTGGGTGGCTAAGCTGGTTAAACATCCTCCCTCTCAGGTCATGATCCCAGAGTCCTGGGAGCGAGTCCCACATTGGGGTCCCTGCTCAGCAGAGAACCTGCTTCTCCCTCGCCCTCTGCTGCTTCCCCAGCTTGTGTGTGCTCTCTTTCTCTGTCAAATAAATAAAAATAAATAAATAAAATCTTAAATAAAAGGCATATGCCACAATCTATTATTTATTTTAAATTATTTTAAAATGATCTCTCATTCAGTCAGTGCTTTAGAGTTTTAAACTGTATAGACAAGAATGCAAGTAAAAATATTCTACGCTTGGGGCGCCTGGGTGTCTCAGTCCTTAAGCGCCTGCCTTCGGCTCAGGTCCTGATCCCGGGGTCCTAGGATTGAGCCCCTCCTGGGGGCCTAGGATCGAGCCCCGCATCGGGCTCCCTGCTCAGCGGGAAGCCTGCTTCTCCCTCTCCCACTCCCTCTGCTTATGTTCCCTCTCTGTGTCACTCTGTCAAATAAATAAATAAAATCTTTAAAAAAATATTCTAGCCTTAATCATTATAAAATACTTAATATACTTCATGCAATATTCTTTGGAAAATTATTATTTATGATGTTGCTAATGTAATATTTTCCATTTAAATTTCAGCAGGTTTTAATGCATTTAAGTTCCATTTATGGCTCAACTCTTTTATATTTAGGAATTATAATACTACATATATTTGTATATACGTACATATATATTTATCTCCAACAGATCAAAAGATGCTCAACATTACTCATCATGAGGAAAAAGCACATGAAAACTACAAAGAGCTATCACCTCATACCTGTCGGAATGGCTAAAATAAAAAACAAGAAACAACAGGTGTTGGCGAGGATTCAGAGAGAGGGGAACTGTCTTGTACTATTTGTTCCTGGGAATGCAAACTGATTATAGCCACTCAGGAAAACAGTACAGAGATTTCTCAAAAAGCTAAAAATAGAGCTACCCTATAATCCAGCAATTGCACTACTAGGTATTTATCCAAAGGATACAAACATACTAATTCAAAGGGATACATGTACCCCCTGTTGTAATGAGCACCAGGTGTTGTATGGAAGCATTGAATCACTATATTGTACACCTAAAACTAATATTACACTGTGTTAACTGGAATTTAAATAGAAACTTTAAGAAAAAAATTCATTTCTGGAGCACCTGGGTAGCACAGTCCGTTGGTTTCAGCTCAGGTCCTGATCTCAAGATCATGAGATCAAGCCCTGTGTCAGGCTCCACACTCAGAGCAGAGTCCGCTTAGGATTCTCTCTCCTTCTCCTTCTGCCCCTCTGCTTGTGATCTCTCTCTCTCAAAATAAATAAATCTTTAAAAAAATTTTCATTTCTGGGACACCTGGGTGGCTTAGTCAGTTAAGTGGCTGCCTCAGGCTCAGGTCATGATCTTGGGGTCCTGGGATCAAGCTCCAAGTCCTTCCAGCTCCTTGCTCAGCAGGGAGTCGGCTTCTCCCTCTCCCTCTACCCCTCCCCCACACTGTGCTTGTGCTAATAAATAAAATCTTAAAAAAATAAAAAATTAAAAGAAACCTTCATTTCTGATAATGTATAGATGGAACAGGACAACTCAGAAATTTCTGGAGATGGTGATCTATCTTCTGAGAATTTAAACTAAGGACATAGGGCACCTGGGTGGCTCAGCTGGGAGAGCCTGCTTCTCCTTCTGCCTGCCACTCTCCCTGCTTGTATTCTGTCAAATAAATAAATAAATAAAATCTTTTTTTTTTGAGACTTTATTTATTTGACAGAGAGACACAGCGAGAGGGAACACAAGCAGGGGGAATGGGAGAGGGAAAAGCAGGCTTTCCGCTGAACAGGGAGCCCGATGCAGGGCTCGATCCCAGGACCACAAGATCATGACCTGAGCCAAAGGCAGACGCTTAAGGACTGAGCCACCCAGGCACCCCAATAAATAAAATCTTAAAAAGAAAAATAATCTATTTAAAAACAAAGGACATAGGCAGAATGAAAGAAAAATATTTATAAAATATCCTTTGCCCTCTTAAATAAAACAATATAACATTGTTATTACCTCCATGTTACCTCCTTTATTCATTTAACTTGAAAAACATGTATTTTGGGGCGCCTGGGTGACTCAGTCGTTAAGTGTCTGCCTTCGGCTCAGGTCATAGTCCCAGGGTCCTGGGATTGAGCCCTGCATCGGGCTCCCGGCTCGGCGGGAAGCCTGCTTCTCCCTCCTTCATTCCCCCTGCTTGTGTTCCTGCTCTTGCTATCTCTCTGTCAAATAAATAAAATCTTAAATAAAAAGAAAAGAAAAGAAAAACATGTATTTTTTCTCCTGTTGCAGAGACTGGTTGTTGACAGAAAAAGTATCGCATGGACTCTGACCTCATGTTCACTATTCCACAGGAAAAGAAATGTTGGATCCAGCTTGGAAAAAAATGCACATAGGCCTTTTATGGGAAACTGTGTGGCAGCCCCATGGAACGTTGTCGGGGCCTTGGTACGGGGCTCTGGGCTTCTTCTGTCACCCAAGGCTCAGGCAGACAAGCTACCACCCTCATGAAGGGACTCTCACCTGACAGGGTTCCTGCAGCTTCCCTGAGCCAAGGTCACTTCAGACCCTGGGTGCTTGCAAGTGTTCTTCATACCCCTAAACCAAACCCCTTTCACTTTCCAGAAAACTGCATTTTCTGTGACATTTTTTAAAGTTTGATATTAAAACTATGATGCCTGCATTATGCACCTCTGGTCTTTCAACCAATGGGAAGGAAGAGCAACAGGAGATGAAAAGGGAGGGGAAAAAAGAGGAGAGAAGCCAAAACAGGGAAGAGGATTCTGGGAAAGAGGGCTCTCCGTGTGGAAAAAGGCAATGTAAATAGGGAATGGAGGAAGGCAAACCAAACCTGTGTGACTAGACTGGGATTGAAAGTATCATTATAAATACATGGAAAAATACATGCACACACGCATGTTTATATATCTATATATCTATACACAGATCTTCCTCAACTTATATTGGGGTTATGTCCTGATAAAGCTGACCTGAAAATATTGTAATGTTTAAGACACCTAACCTAACAAACATCATAGCTTAACCTAGCTTACCTTAAACATGTCCAGAACACTTACATTAGCCAACAGTTGGGAAAAATCACCTAATGCAAAGCCTGTTTTACAACAAAGTGTTGAATATCCCATGTAATATTGAGTCCTGTACAGAAAGTGAAAAACAGAATGGTTGCATGGGTCCAGACTGCATGGCTGACTGGTAGCTATGGCTCCCAGCCACTGTCCTGAATCATGAGAGAATATCATGCCTTGTATCACTAGACTGGGAAAAGATCAAAAATAAAATTTGAAGTTCTGCTTTCTGGTTCTTGCTTCCAGGATGCCCACGGAAAGAAGAAACCATGATCGTGCCAAAAAGGGCCACTTGCAGCCCACTCTCTGCACCATCTGCAACCATTGTACGCCCAAGGATAAGGCCATTGAGAAGTTCGTTATTGGGAACAGAGTAGAGGCCACCGCCATCAGGAACATTTCCAAAGCGAGGGTCTTTGATGCCTATGTGTTTCCCAAGCTGTGTGTGAAAGTCCATTACTGTGTGAGCTGTGCCATTCATAGCAAGGTGGTTAGGAGTTGCTCTGGTGAAACATGGAAGGACTGAACACCACCACCCCAATTTAGATCCATGGGTGCTGCCCCACCACCTCCACCAAAACCCATTTAAGGAGCTAAGTTCTTAAAGACTGAAGGAAAACTGTTCCAGGAAAAAAAATAAAATGGAAATTGTACTATAAAAAATTTTGAAGTATGATTTCTACTAAATGAGTATTGCATTCACAGCATTGTAAAGCTGAAAAATAATGTCAAACCATTGTAAATTGGGGACTATCATATTTATATACAACTACATATAATTATATATATAGTTATATACATAGCTATATCTATATATCTTTTTAAAAATATTTTATTTATTTGACAGAGAGAGACACAGTGAGAGAGGGAATACAAGCAGGGGGAGTGGGAGAGGGAGAAGCAGGCTTCCCACAGAGCAGGGAGCCCAATGCGGGACTCGATCCCAGGATCCTGGGATCATGACCTGAGCCAAAGGCAGACGCTTAACGACTGATCCACCCAGGTGCCCCTATATCTATGTATTTTTATTTGAAAGGACATAAAAGCAATATTAGTAGCACTGAGACCTTATTTTCTAAACACCTTTCCCCTATGCCTACTTTTTTATTTATGAATTTGAATGGCTAATATAGTCACATGTTGAAAGATCAAAATGTACAAAATGACATACCATGTAAAGTCTGCCTTCCATGCCCGATGACCATATATCCCCATTTTCCTGCTGAGGCTCATTTTACAGCTGCTGTCCTGGCATAATAATGAATAGTTCCTTCTTTCTCTCAGGAGTGTGCTATTTTGGATGATAATTATACAGACACTCTACTTGGAGCCCTCTTCCTTCACCATGCTGTTACCTCAAGACATAAGAGTCACTTGTGTTATCAGTGTCTGTGTATACTTCTGGAGGAATTCTATGCATATATAAGTAAATACATAGTTTTTTTGTTTTGTTTTAACCGATTGAGCCACACAGGTATCCCCCCACTTTTTTTCAAGATTTTATTTGTGAGAGAGAGAACAAGAGCACAAGCAGGGGGAGCGGCAGGCAGAGAGAGAGGGAGAAGCAGGCTCCCTGCTGAGCTGGGAGCCCGATCCTGGACTCGATCCCAGGACCCTGCGATTATGACCTGAGCTGAAGGCAGACGCTTAACCGACTGAGCCACCCAGGTGTCCCATTTTTTTTTTAATTTTAAAGAAATGGGTATATTCATGCTATTTTTAAGTTTATTTTGAAGCAAACTTACCTATATAGAAATTGCAAGAATATTAAAAAGAATTCACATTAACCCTTTACCTAGACTTACTAATTCTAAATATTTTGCCACATTTGGTTTGTCATGTTTTGAGCCACCATCACTTTCACCTGGATTGCAATTTCCAGCCCCCTCCCTCTCTCAGCCCTCCTTCTAAATAATTTGGGAAAATTAATACACAAAGGAAGACTCCAAGAGGACAATATTGAAAACTTCATGGAATAGAACACTGGCAGAAAATGATAGCAGAGAAAGGGGAGTGTTGAGGCGGTAGAGAGTGAGGGGTACATAAGGAAGCTTTATAATCCTAATTTTGAGAATCAAAGAATTACACAATCAGTAGGTATATAGATGCTTTACCTGTGATTGATATCAAGCACTGAAAATGTCCTTTCTCCCAGGAGCCCTTATAAACTTAATAACACATGTACGATGCACTACGTGGCACAGGCAAAAAAAAAAAAAAAAGCTGAAATTTTAGCTTTTCCTGCCTCAGCTCTGAATAACTTCAGTACAAGCCTTCATATGCAATTCTATTTAAGTCAACAAAGAAAATAATCATGTGGGATTTTGCCTTATTGTGTTCACAGTCCAATAAAGAATTAGAATTAGTTAATGAAATTTGAATTTAAATAGTAAGAAAATACAGCTAAACCGCAGGTATCTGTCCCTCAGTCTGCACCCAAACCTCCTGCTAGATATGCACAAATCTATTGACAATAGTCATTTATCAGTTTTCACATTGCTGAGTGTAAAGGTCTTGTCTAGTCTTACTTTTAAGTGTAAGGGTCTGAGGATACACACATTTAGAAGTTCATGGCAGCAATGTTGGTGATAACTGTACACTACACAAGACCCAAAAAATCATCAGGTACAGAAGGGTCCCATGTACTTTGGGATTTATTTATATATCATATAAAATGGCACCATTCATACATATATAGATATATTTAATATCAGTATGTACACAGATATACATAATTCTTGGTATTAGATATATAGTGGTGATAGATACTGATAATGATAGAATACGGTCTAGAGATGAAAATGAAAAATTGGAGCTACATACAACATAGATAAATACTGAAAACTTAACAGCCTTACTTTGGAGATATTGTGGGTTTAGTTCCAGACTACTGCAACAAAGTAACTACCACAATAAAGTGAGTCAAATGAATTTTTTGGTTTTCCAGTACATATAAAAGTTATGTTTACACTATACTGTAGTTTAAGCGTGCAATAGCATTATGTCTATAAAAAGGTATATACCTTAATTTAAAAATATTGCTAAAAAATGCTAACCATCATCTTAGCTTTTGGTGAGTCATAATCACTGTCATAGATCATCGTAACAAAAAATTTAAAGTTTTTAAATTTTATGGATGTGACACAGAGACATGGAGTAAGCAAGTGCTGTTGGAAAAATGGCACGGGTACAGTTGCTTGATGCAAGGTTGTCACAAATCTTTGTATTGTAAAAAATGCAATGTTTGGGGCTCCTGGCTGGCTCAGTGGGAAGAGCATGAAACTCTTGAGCTTGGGGTTGTGAGTTCGAGCCCCATGTTGGATGTAGAGATTACTAAAAATAAAATAAACTTAAAAAATGCAATGTCTGTGAAGCACAATAAAATGAGGTATGCCTATAAGTAAGTGGGAAAAAAACAAAAATATGCATTTAAGAGTGAGTAAACTATAAACTCTATAACTTAAATATGTAATCTCAAGGGATAAAACTGTAAAGACCACATGGGCAAATTCATCTCCATTGGAAGAAGATATCAAGATTGGGAAGGGATGGAAAAAGAAGGTGATAAATCTTTTTACGGGGGAAAAATTTACCCTCCCTGGATCACAGTTGTTAATCCTTTAACAAATGTGTCCTAAGTAGGCTTGAAAATTTTTCAGTCCTCAAAATAAGAAATATCAGAGAAGTTTTGCTGAAAAGTCTTCCTTCGCATTTATTTCACTTTTTTTCTGTTTAATAGTATATGAAGATCTTCAATAAATGCTGTAATTTCTCTTCCCCACCCTGCAAAAAACCAAAAGATTGAGAAGGGATACCCAGTGGTTATGAGAAACCCAGGGATCTTCCTAAGATTCTACATTACTGTTATTTCCATTCTCTTACCTGGAAAATTAGTTGGGATCTCCTTAGACTCACAGAAGACTCATTCTTGAGTGCAAATAGACATGATTCCCAGCTTACTCTGCAGCAATACAGTCTGGAAGTGGCTACAACTACCCTAGGATCCCTGTTTTTCAAGCCTATAAAAGCATGCACCTGCTTCCCTATTAATTCCCTCAAATAAGCCTCAGGGCAAGTCTGTTCACCTGCTAGTGTCAATCTTCTTAAACATGGCGGCGTCAGAAACCTTCACAAAGCTGAACTTGGATTTCCAGTTCCATTGACTTTGGATCCCATCCAGTCTTGCACTAAGGCAATCCTGTCAGAAGAGCATTACAGTTGGAATATTTTAACTGTCTTTGGATCTATGCTAATCCCAGAATTTGTGAGTGTCCACACTAGGCAACTTGTGGATATCTCTGCGCCGTCACTTAGAAGCTCTTCTGAGATGGAAAGGTTTATAATGTACTTCTAGGGCATGCTCATTAAATCCCTAGTTGGAAGGGTGCCACATCTGGGTAACTCTCCCAAACAAATCTTAAAACAGCAACTGACTTACAACATAACCACAAAGCATTAGCTATCTAAATGCTCTCTGAGCTGAGCTCAGCTTCAGGGATTTGAGACTTGGAGGAGAGCCTAGTCCAGTGCTTTTCAAAGTATAAGGAGCTTTGGAATCACTGGAGACGATATGGATTCTGATTCAGTAGATCCGGGGTGAGAGCTGAGATTTGCGATTTGCATTTCTAACAAGACTCCAGGTGATGCCAATGATGCTTGTTCGCAAACAGAGTAACAAGGATTTAGCATGCTACTTAAGGTTGTACTTGTCAGGGAGACATATCTAGATAGAATCCGAATTTTAACTAGACTGCTGTGGGATCTTGAACAAGTCCTTTCCCTCCAGAGTTGAGTTTATGATTAACGCCCCTCCCCCATCTGCCTTAATGGAGTTTGAGTATGTAAAGCACTCATTTCAATATTAAACTAAGCTTCAGTTCTGTACTCTCAGACTTGGTACATTTCAGTGATTTTCTCTATCCCTGTCAGTGAACCCCAGTCTCACTTACTGGTTGCACTATTACTTCTCTCAGAGTGTGGTCCTCAGATCAACCCTGGCACTTGTTAAAAACAAATTCTCAGGCCCCAAACCAGACCTAGTGAATTAGAAATCTGGGTGGGGGGGTTTCACTCTATGTCTTAATAAGCCTTCAGATTATGCTGATACACACTTAAGTGGGAGGACAATTGCCTTTGCCAGAGGGATATAGCAGAGTCAAGCAGAACCACTGGAAAAAATAAAATATCCAAATGTTATATTTATAATTGCACAATATTATAATTGAAATGATAATTACTTTGATATTAAAAACGTTTCTTTTTTTTAAAGATCCATTTATTTACTTGAGAGAGAGAGAGAGAGAGAGAGCATGAGTGGGAGGAGCAGAGGGAGAAGGAGAGAGAAACTCAAACACACTTCATACTGAGTACAGAGCCCCACATGGGGCTTGGACTTATGACCCTGAGATCACAACATGAGCAGAAATCAAGAGTTGGCCGCTTAACCGACTGTGTCACCCAGGCGCCCCAAAAATGTTTCTGAAATTAAGTTAAGAAAATTTTTCTAAGCATCTCTAACAGAGGAGATGGTGAACTTGACAGGGCATATATGTAAGTAGAGGGTAAGTTTATAAAAAACTTGATTTCCATGGTGCCTGGCTGGCTCAGACTAGACTGTGCAACTCTTGATCTCTGGGCTGTGAAATTAAGCCTCATGTTGAGCATAGAGATTATTAAACAACAACAACATACTTGATTTCCTGCGTGCACACACACACACAAAACTGAAATAAACAACAGTATACTGATACATTGTACAAAACCCACATAATCTTTTAAGATAAAGTAAGTGGCACTGTGGCAAATTTGCTCTAAGAAGCCCTTGACTCTGCCCTATGTGAGCAGACAGACTTCAGAGAAAAGTGATAGAGTGATGGAATTAAAAAAAAAACGGAATTTTTTTAATAATAGGAGTCTCATTAAAATAAAAACAAAATTAACTCTACCATCACTTACTGAAAAATATCTCAAACGTTTTGACAAATATATTAGAAACAACACAAAATAATTGTTTTGAAAGGAAGGGACACAAGTAAATTTGCTCACAGATGATTTCTGTAGCCACAGAATTAATGCAAAAATATTTTCATATTGTTCTGTATAAAATCCAAATCTCTCTTCGGGACACATTTGTAAAGCCAGAACTAAAGGAAGAAGGTAAAAGATAAATGGGGAAAATTAGATCATTTAAAGTGTGTATTATATAGGGTACATTTCTAAGACTGTAGCTGCAAATTCATGTTTTAAAAACCTAAATCCTAAACATGATAACGAAAGCACCGAAAAACTCAAATATGAAACTGATAGGTTTCCCGGAACCGCAGAAACGAAAACAGGCAGGGGAAGAACACAGAAGCAGGCGGGATTGACCCCTGCGGGCCTCCGTCAGCTAAGTCACCTTCCACAGTGCTGCAGGATGGGGGCGGAGCCATGCCGAAGGACCAGGCTCACTTCCTCCCGGATATGGTCCTGCGATGGTTTGCAGAAAACAGGGTGCGCGCAGGGCAAGGGCTTAGTAGGCGAGGAACCTCTAGAGAAACTTTATCTTATAATATAATAATTTTAAATAATAATTATAGCTTTTTAATGATTTTAGTTTTCAAGATAGGCAACATTGGTCTGAAAAAAATACTTCGAAATTACTTAAGTTCATGCCTTCAGGATGCTCCAAAATTACGAGTTTTAAATAATTAGGACAGTGTAATCTCACGATAAAACACATGTCCGTTTAAAAAGTGATTCAAAGGAATTGAATCAGTGGAAAAAAAATAGAACACCATATTATTTCAAAGGAAGTTTTCCTTTATTTCATTATTTCCCATTTTTCAGAAATTTGGGACCTTCAAAAATTCGTTCTTAATTAAAATTTCAATCTTGGTGTATATTACATACTGAACAAATAAATGCTGCTCCTGGCTAAACTTAGTATTAACATGATCTATATAATACATATACATGTATACAATGAAACACATATAGAAGCATACAATGGTGGTATTTCTTAAGTGGATATCTGAATAGAAAGAAACCAAAACGCGACTCAGAAGGATGTCGCGTTTAACCGCACAACTCAGAAGGATGAGGTGGATTTTATTCCCTAATTTTTTATTATTCTTTCAACTACGTTAGCACACATTCCTCCTTAAGAAAAAAAGTCAAAATGGTGAAATTTTGACTTTATTTTTTCAATTTTTTAAATAATAAAAATTTGATTAAATTAATTAATAAAAATCAATAATCAAAAATTGATTATTAAAAAAGACTGGACATAGTTGAGGAGTTATGTTGGAATTATTCTCTGCCCCCTTTAGCTTTTCTTTTTTTTTTTTTAGATTTTATTTATTTGACAGAGACAGAGAGACAGTGAGAGAGGGAACATAAGCAGGGGAAGTGGGAGAGGGAGAAGCAGGCTTCCCGCGGAGCAGGGAGCCCAATGCAGGGCTGGATCCCAGGACCCCGGGATCATGACCTGAGCCTAAGGCAGACGCTTAACGACTGAGCCACCCAGGTGCCCCTCCCCTTAGCTTTTCTATAGCCCTAATATTTTCTACCATTACATTAAAAAGTACATAATAAAAAATTAATAGAATTATAAAATATAAGTCAACTTCCAAATAAGAATAAAGGAAGTAAAGAATCCAATTTTTTGGAGTAGTTTGGATTATTGACTTGTTAAATTGTGGAATGCAACAGACAAACGTTTATGCTACATTTTTGTAATATACATTGAAATCTGAAAGTGGAGACCAGCGGGAAATGGGTCCATTGGACAATAAAGTTGAGGCAGAAAAGTGAGCCCCAGTGCAAGCTGGTGAGAGGAAAGAAAGGGAGCAACGATGGATTCAGTAGGGGTGAAAATAATAAAGTTCACTAGCTACTTTGAAAATAATTTTGAGTTACTTATTTCAAAACTTTGCAGAACACGCAAAAAACTGTCAACATACGAACAGTTTTAAAAGTCAAAATTTCGTTATTTTTAACATAAATCTTGAAACTCGGCTGAAATTTTGTCCCAATCAAGCAAATGTTCCTCAGGTAATTTGATTTTTTTAAAAGGAAGCTGCCAAAGAATGCAAGACAAAACCTAAAATTTCACTTTATTAAAATGGCATTCCCATTTACATAAACGAATGAAGCATAATAGCTTGCATAGAATTTTAAAAGTATTTGAAAATTCAGACCAATGAAATTAAAGAGAAATAAAAACATTATAAATGCTTATGCGACATTTTACAAACAATTATAAAACAAAAAGTCTATGGACATAAAAACACCACATTATTTTTCTGAGTAAATGCTAATTACTCTATATGCATAAATTCTAAAATCAAAGCACAGGAATATCTCCCTACTTTCCCCCACCTCCCTAGGTGGTCTTTTTCTCCGTGGAGCAAACTACTGATGGAAATTCCCCTAACGGAAGAATCCTACAGAAGCCAGGAAGACAGAGGCCAGGAGCCGGAAGGAAATCACATGGGGCCCCACAGCCCCATGCAGTGCAGAAGCTCACCGGATCATCCCATGTGGGCCACTGTCCTTTCTGCCATTCACTTGACCTTCCCTGGTGCACCAGGGAGACACAACAGGGTGGAACAGCTGTGTGTTTTCTGCTGGACATAGTGCCAGGCCTGGCATGATGATGGAACCTGGAGTGACAAACTCCCAGCCTCTAGGCTTCAGGACAACAGCTGCATTGTTTCCGGTTTCCTGCTACCCTGCAGATGATCCAGAAGTAAGATTTTCAGATTAATGCAGAAAATTAAAAATTGATTTAACATAAAATTCAATCTTCCATAAGAGCATTATAAACCAAAACTCAATATGTACCAACATGTTATCAGGAAACCACAGATTTCAAGACCATTTTATCCTGTTTTAAAATGTGAAATGCTCTGGAAGTTAACAATTATATTGTTATATAATTTTGATTATATGACAATGATTTCAAAGAACTATAGAAAACAAATGGATGAAGTAAAGATATCAGGTACCTGAGGGGGAAAAATGCTAACAAAACTTAAGTTGTTAGAAGAATAGGAAAATTCAAAATTAGTAATTGGACTCCTTCAAATGAAAAATTAGCAAATCAAGGAAAGTGAGACTATGATTCCCTTAGAGAAACTCCAACAAGGTGGATATAAAGTGATAATTTTTTCTCAATCACATTGGAATACTTTTTTTTAAAAAAACCTACCAAGGATTTAGGCTGTGAGATTACATTTATCTTATGAACCACCTTGCAATTGAGGAAAAGGACACACACACACACGTTTAGGGAAGGATGAGTTTCACACAGGACAAACACAACTGTGAACAGGTTTTACAATAAAATACGAACTATATATGTGTCCATGGAAACAAACTCCTGAAGTCCATGTTTGTAAATGAAATCCATCAACCTAATAGGGCTTCACGCCAGCCTGAACAATAGTCAACTAGAGAAAGTGGTGTTAAAAAGTAGATATGGAGCCAGGCTTCCCTGTGTTTTTACTGCAAATAATTCTGAGTTGTGTTGTTTCCCTAGAGGCGAAACATACCATTATGTTTCAGTTTTGAAATAAGGATTTAAAAAACAGATTCCTACTCAAATGAATGCAGTTATCTTTGGTGTTTGGGCTCATCTTTTCCTTGTTCGGACTTTTTCTCCTTTTAGCCTTTTGAGACTTGATCCCTCCCATCACAGCTCTGCATCATCCCCAGCAGCTGCTGATAACAACATACTGTGAGCTTTTCAATGAGAGGGACTTTGTTCTCTCATTGTCTTGATGCCAGATGGCGCTGCAATCCTGCATCCTATATATGAAACAAAGTTTCTATTCCTGAAACATGAGCAATAAAGACATGCAAATTACTTGTACATGGAATACTCACGGACTGATTTGGGATCTCACACAGGAAAGTCTAAGTGGATGAAGAGAATGGTGCGAGTCATAAACCATAATTCCTCATGAGCTTCTCCTTGGACTTCAGGATTTTTCTCTCTCTGCCAAACCCTTTATCCTTTTCCCTGCACAGACTCTCTTTCTGAAACCAAGGATGTGAATTAGTAAATTTTCAGATAATAAGTAACCAAAATTTTCAATTTATAGGCACACCAGCACCATTCCTATTGAGAATATGTCAAATGTAGCTAATGAATATAAGAACAGCATACAATGATGATAGAAGTGTCATTAAACATTTTCAAAACTTAGCCCCTGCATGTATGTTCCTCTTGATTCAGGTTAGATGAAATATTTTCTACTTGTGGTACCTCAAATATTTTGTCATCTGTTCATACCCTATTTCCTACCCAGAACGGAAATCCTATTTTTGACTTCCCTGTTCTATTTTCCTTGAGTTTCTACTACCTACATTTTATGTCTCTAGTCATCATTTGCTTCCTCTGGGGAGCCTTCCCTGACCACTTAAATCTAAACTACAGGCTCATATATCCTCTGAAGTCCTCCAGTACTGGGCACAACCCAAATCAGCTTTTCTACTATAGGAGAGGGAAAAAAAAGTTTTTCTTTTTACCGTTCTAGATTCCTCACTGGGACTGTAACAAAAGCCAGATTAACAAGAGAAAAGTGTACACATTAATTTAAGTTTTACATGATATGGGAGCCTTCATAATGAAATGAGAGGACCCACAGGAACATTAAACATGAATGTTTTTACGCAAGGTTTGGTAAGAGCAGAAAGTCATAGGAAAATGTGATAGGCCAAAAGGGTAAGGGTTAAGTATAGTAAACTGGAGGAAATTTAACAAGACCTATTCATTCAGATTCCTCATGGTGTCTCTCTGTCTTAGGAGTTAAGGATGCTCCTTTCCTCCTTTCCTCCAAGTATGGATGGGGAGGGCACCTCACACTGAAGTGTCTTAGCACTTGCTTCAGGGAAGAAGGTTAGCAAACCCTTTCAGTAACTGCTTCTCAAATTCCTTCAGCTTAAAATAATATTCCAAGGTGCCATATTTTGGGGTAGTATCCCCAGCCCTGTCACTATTCACAACTTAATTGCCTATTAATTTATCTGAATTCCCATTCCACTGATGTTAAATACCCAAGGAAATCTATGTTTTTCATTCAGCTGTTCATCCACTACAGATAACAAAGTGGATGCCATGTGGTTGCCACTCAAAATTTGTTTGCATACATGCAGCAGTTTCCTTATATCCATCTACCTTTCTACAAATTAAGCACAATTTAGCACTGAAATAGTACCACCCTAAAGCCCAAAGATATTATTAGAGCTTTTCCCACATGACAATTTCTCAGTTTCTTCTAAGTGCACAGAGGTAAAAATGACAGTCCTCCCTGCCTGTTCTGTCTCATATCTTTCTCCAAACCTTCATTTGTAACTCTCGGAACAGGTCATTCTGGTTTTTGTTTTGTGTTTTTTGTTTTGTTTTGTTTTGTTTTGTAATTTGTCAGTGTGCCACTCTTCTTCTTGCCTCCTTACACTTGCAAATTTTCTGTTCTGCTTATGTGTCCTTTTCTTTCTAAGTTCTGTGCACTTGAAATCTGTATTCACCCTCTAAGAATGAACTCACTCATTATTTTACTCCAGAAACCAATGTTCACATTTCATGTTATTTTAAGGTACAAGTTGATCCCCATTATTTGTGGATTCAGTATTTGCAAATCTACTTACTAAAATTTACTTACCAAAATCAATATTTGTGACACTTTCAAGGTCATTTGCAGACAAGGGAAGAGTGACAAAAAATTTGAGTCATTCTTTGAGAGCATGTCCCCAGCTAAGAACAAAGAAGGTGATATGACTTTTTATTTCTGCTTTGATACTGCTAAAAAAAAAAAGTGTTCCTTTTCATCGTGTATTTAATACCACTCTGAGTCTGTGATTGACTTAGGTTTGGAAGCTAGGTAGAAATCTGTTGTGGGGGTGCCTGGGTGGCTCCGTTGTTAAGCCTCTGCCTTCGGCTCAGGGCATGGTCCCAGGGTCCTGGGATCAAGTCCCACATCAGGCTCCCTGCTCAGCAGGAGGCCTGCTTCTCCCTCCCTGACTCCCCCTGCTTGTGTTCCCTCTCTCGCTGTGTCTCTGTCTGTCAAATAAATGAATAAAATCTTTAAAAAAATAAAATCTTAAAAAAAATAAATCTGTTGCATTTTTGGTTTTTCCTCTTATGTAGATCAAACAATACTCCAGTAGGTTTCCCATCTAATTCTAGAGACCCTCTGATCAGTTAGCTACTATCATAGATCCCCGTGTGCTAAAACATTCTGATTACTCGTATATCCCCACTTTATGGTAAATCATACACCAGGCCTCTGGGAGTTTCGCTCTCACAAGAGCAAACTTCAAGCCTTCACCAGCTGCATAAGACAACGTGATAAATCTTGAATCCTTGCACTGATATCATGAATTCAAACCAACCATGTGTTGTATTTTTCCCTCCTTGGTATGACAACCTTAGGCTCTACTTCCAAGCATGCAGTAGTTTCAGAGATGGCCTAGTATCCCTTTGAAAGGGTTCATCCGATCAGGTGATGTTCACAAAGGATAATCTCCATTTTAACTAATTAAAAGTCAATGATGAAGTATAGATTTGAAGACCTCTCAGGAGCTTTCCTGGTATAATCTGTACTCAGCATAGGTCAGGGAAAGACTGAAGAGGCAGGCCACTCTAGGTTGGTAGGTGGTAATTTTATTTTATTTTATTTTTTTGGTTGATGGGAATTTTAACAATAATAATAATGATAATAATATTATTATAATCACACCCACTCACCAAATCTTAAAAGTTTACAAAAAGGCCCTAACTGGACTCAGTCACCTTTTTTTTAAATTTAAATTTTAGTTAGTTAACATAGAGGGCAATATTGGTTTCTGGAGTAGAATTCAGTGATTTCTCACCTACATATAAAACCTAGTGCTCATCACAAGTGCCCTCTTTAATACTCACACCCCATTTAGCCCATTACCGACCTCCCTCCCTCCATCAACACTCAGTTTGTTCTCTCTCATTAAGATCTTTTATAGTTTGTTTCCCTCTCTCCTTTTTTTCTTTTCTCCCTTCCCATATGTTCATTTGTTTTCTTTCTTAAATTCCACATATGAAGGAGATGTAGTATTTGACTTTCTCTGACTGACTTATTTTACTTAGCATAATATACTCTAGCTCGATCTACCTTGTTGCAAATGGCAAGATATCACTTTTTTGATGCCTGAGTAATATTCCATTGTGTATATGTACTACATTTTATTTATTCACCAGTCAGTGGACATTTGGGCTCTCTCCATAGTTTGGCTATTGTTGACAATGGTGCTATAAACATCAGGGTGTATGTGCCCCTTTGAATCTGTATTTTTGTATTCTTTGGATAAATACCTAGTATTGTAATTGCTGAATCATAGGGTAGTTCTATTTTTAACTTTTTGAGGAACCTCCAAACTGTTCTCTAGAGTGACTACACGAGTTTGCTTTTCCACCAACACTGCAAGAGGGTTATCCTTTCTCTGCATGCTCACCAACACCTGTTGTTTCCTGTGTTGTTGATTTTAGCCATTCTGACAGGTGTGAGGTGGTATCTCATCATGGTTTTGATTTGTATTTCCCTGATGATGAGTGTTGTTGAGCATCTTTTTCATGTGTCAGTTTAGGCTCAGCCACTTTTAAGGTGAAGGTGTTTTCAACATTGTATCACTACCTTAAGGCTAATGTTCTTGGAGCAGCCCCTGGAGCAAAAAAGGCAAGTGGAACCCATATTCTGAGGATGGGGGAGAGAGGTGCGGGAGAGCCTCCAAGTTCCTGGGTCCAGCTCGTGGTTCAATCAGGAGTCATATCTTTTTGATCACATTCCCTAACATTCTACCCCTTGTGACTGGCTCTTACAATATCATGTGCCCCTCTTTTATTATTATTTTTTTAGATTTTATTTAATTATTTGACAGGAAGCACAAGCAGGGGGAGTGGCAGGCAGAGGGAGAAGCAGGCTCCTTGCTGAGCAGAGAGCCCGATGCAGGGCTTGATCCCAGGATCCTGGGACCATGACCTGAGTTGAAGGTAGATGCTTAATGATCTGAGCCATCCAGGCGCCCCTCATGTGCCTCTCATTTCTTCAGTGGGCCGGACTCATCAGCAAGGGGTTTCATTAGCATGGAGGTGGCTCTTCTGGTGGCTATCTGGCTGCGTTGGAAATAGATGTCACAACAACAAATAGGCATATGCAAGAGAAAATACAGATAAAGACAGTAATTTTTAAAATTAGTGAAAACTTTTTCTACCAAGAGCCCAAGATCCAAACCATTAATTTATTAAATCTCCTAGGCTGGGGGTTGGGTCACTCAGGACATTTACTTGTGTCCTCACATGATTTAATAAAAATGATATATTAGCAAGCTCATCAGGTACATCATTCTGTTTGGATAATGGTACAGGTGCCTTCTTGTGAGGCAGTAATAATGTCTAAGGTGATCCTATTTAGGAGGACAGTAGAATCAGTTCAGTGTTTAGTAGGATCTTGGCTTTGTTTGTTATCATACAGGGCTTGCTGAGTGAATTTAGTAAGGGCTTCTATGTGTGCTACGACATCTTCTAGGCCTATGGAGGAAACAAAGGCTGTGACCAAATGATCATACCAGTGAAAAACAATGTCTACATGGCCATGAGGAGAGGGAGTTTGGCAGCTTAAAAACTTGACTTGGTTGTAAATACCATACGTATTGGCTAGGGGAGGAAGCATTACCAGTCATGAGAAGATGAACTGGGGGTGGGCTGTGCCACAGCAGGACACCCAACTTCTCCACTCTCTCAAGGTGGATGTTCCATCTCAGGCATAGTGCATTTCTACAAATCCAGCTTTGCAGCAGGACAGTGGGATCCCAGTGGAGATTGAGTAGTACCCCCTTACACAGGAACTTGGTAAAGTAACTTCTCAACCTTGATGAGATGTCCCATTGCAAATTCCATTAAATAATGCCTTTATGAGATGTGATGGGGCTTGGAGTTCTCAGCAGCATAGCATGTTGATCCACAGTGACAGTGGGGCAATGCTGTTTCCTATGACTTCTTCACCTTTTCACTGTTGGGTGACATGGCAGTGGTCCCCAGACTGGGATATGGATCAACAGGCACTACTGGTTATTTGAATGTATGAAAGCCTGGGACAGTACTTTAATCTACCTGACCAAAGTGTGTTATTTTATTTTATTTACTTTAATTTTTATTTAAATTCAGTTTAGTTAACATATACTGTATTATTATTTTCAGGGATAGAATTTGGTGATTCATCAGTTGCATATAACACCCAGTGGTCACTACATCAAATACCCTCCTTAATGCCAATCACCCAATTACCTCATCCCTCCACTCAGCTCCCTGCCAGCAACCCTCATTTTGTTCCCTATAGTTAAGAGTCTCTTATGTTTGCCTACTTCTCTGTTTTCATCTTATTTTATTTTTCCTTCCTTTGCTCTGTGTTCATCTGTTTTGTTTCTTAAATTCCACCTATGAGTGAAATCACATGGTATTTCTCTTTCTCTGACTAATTTTGCTCAGCATAATACCCTCTAGTTCCATCCTCATCACTGAAAATGGCAAGATTTCATTCTTTTTGATGGCTGAGTAATATTCCATTGTGTATATACACCATGTCTTCTTTTTTTAATAATTTTTTATTGTTATGTTAACCACCATACATTACATCATTAGTTTTTGATGTAGTGTTCCATGATTCATTGTTTGTGCATAACACCCAGTACTCCATGCAGAATGTGCCCTCCTTAATACCCATCACCAGGCTAACCCATCCCCCCACCCCCCTCCCCTCTGGAACCCTCAGTTTGTTTTTTGAGAATCCATCGTCTCTCATGGTTTGTTTCCCCCTCCGACTTACTCCCCTTCATTCTTCCACTCCTGCTATCTTCTTCTTCTTCTATTTTTTTCTTAACATATATTGCATTATTTGTTTCAGAAGTACAGATCTTGTACAATTCACAGCGCTCACCATAACACATACCCTCCCCAATGTCTATCACCCAGCCACCCAATCCCTCCCAACCCCCGCTACTCCAGCAACCCTCAGTTTGATTCCTGAGATTAAGAATTCCTCAAAGCAGTGAGGTCACATGATACATGTCTTTCTCTGATTGACTTATTTCACTCAGCATAACACCCTCCAGTTCCATCCATGTGGTTGCAAATGGCAAGATCTCATTCCTTTTGATGGCTGCATAATATTCCATTGTGTATATATACCACTTCTTCTTTATCCATTCATCTGTCGATGGACATCTTGGCTCTTTCCACAGTTTGGCTATTGTGGACATCGCTGCTATAAATATTGGGGTGCATGTACCCCTTCGGATCCCTACATTTGTATCTTTGTGGTAAATACACAGTAGTGCAATTGCTGGATCGTATGGTAGCTCTATTTTCAACTGTTTGAGGAAAATTCATACTGTTTTCCAGAGTGGTTGCACCAGCTTGCATTCCCACCAACCGTTATACCATATCTTCTTTATCCATTCAACTGTTGATGGACATCTGGGCTTTTTCCATAGGTTGACTGTTGTGGACATTGCTGCTATAAACATTGGGGGTACATGTGTCCCTTTGAATCACTATGTTTGTATCCTTTGGATAAATACCTAGTAGAGCAATTGCTGGATTGTAGGGTAGCTCTATTTTTAACTTTTTGAGGAAAGTCCATACCATTCTCCAGAATGGTTGCACCAGTTTTCATTCCCACCAACAGTGTAAGAGGGTTCCCCTTTCACCACATCCTCACCAACAACTGTCATTTCCTAAGTTGTTAATTTTAGCCATTCTGACTGGTGTGAGGTGGTATTTCATTGTGGTTTTGAATTGAATTTCCCTGATGCCAAGTGATATTAAGCATTTTTTCATGTGTCTGTCAACCATTTATATGTCTTCTTTGGAGAAATGTCTGCTCATATCTTCTGCCCATTTCTTGACTAGATTTTGTGTTTCTTGGGTATTGAGTTTGATAAGTTGTTCATAGGTTTTGGATAATACCTCTTTTTTTATTTTATTATGTTATGTTAGTCACCATACAATACATCATTAGTTTTTCATTTGGTCATCCACGATCCATTGTTTTCGTATAACACCCAGTGCTCCATGCAGTACGTGCCCTCCTTAATACCCATCACCAGGCTAACCAATCCACCCCCACTCCTCCCCTCTAAAACCCTATTTGTTTCTCAGAGTCCATAGTCTCTCATGGTTCATCTCTCCCTCCAGTACCGCCCCTCATTTTTCCCTTTCTTCTCCAACGTCCTCCATGCTATTCCTTATGATCCACAAATAAGTGAAACCATATGATAATGGACTTTCTCTGCTTGACTTATTTCACTTAGCATAATCTCCTCCAGTCCCATCCATGTTGATGTAAAAGTTGGGTATTCATCCTTTCTGATGGCTGAGTAATATTCCATTGTATATATGGACCACATCTTCTTTATTCATTCATCTGTTGAAGGGCATCTCGGCTCTTTCAACAGTTTGGCTATTGCGGACATTGCTGCTATGAACATTGGGGTGCATATGGCCCTTATTTTCACTACATCTGTATCTTTGGGGTAAATACCCAGGAGTGCAATTGCTGGGTCATAGGGTAGCTCTATTTTTAACTTTTTGAGGAATCTCCACACTGTTTTCCAAAGTGGCTGTACCAACATGCATTCCCACCAACAGTGTAAGAGGGTTCCCCTTTCTCCACAACCTCTCCGACATTTGTTGTTACTTGCCTTGTCCATTTTTGCCATTCTAACTGGTATAAGGTGGTATCACAGTGTGATTTTGATTTCAATTTCCCTGATAGCTAATGATGATGAACATTTTTTCATGAGTCTGTTAGCCATTTGTATGTCTTCTTCAGAGAAGTATATTTTCATATCTTCTGCCCAGTTTTTGACTTGATTATTTGTTTTTTGGGTGTTGAGTTTAAGGAGTTCTTAATAGATCTTGGATACCAGCCCTTTAACTGTACTGTCATTTGCAAATATCTTCTCCCATTCTGTGGGTTGTCTTTTCTTTTGTGGACCATTTCCTTTGCTGTGCAGAAGCTTTTTATCTTGATGAAGTCCCAAAACTTCATTTTTACTTTTGTTTCGCTAGCTTTTGGAGATGTATCTTGAAAGAAGTTGCTGTGGGCGATGTCAAAGAGCTTACTGCCTATGGTCTCGCCTAGGATTGTGATGCATTCCTGTCTCACATTGAGGTCTTTCATCCATTTTGAGTTTATCTTTGTGAACAGTGTTAGAGAATGGTCGAGTTTCATTCTTCTGCATGTGTCTGTCCAATTTTACCAGCACCATTTATTGAAGAGACTGTCTTTTTTACATTGCATGTTTTTTCCTGCTTTGTCAAAGATTATTTGACTATAGAGCTGAGGGTCTATATCTGGGCTCTCCATTCTGGTCCATTGGTCTATATGTCTGTTTTTGTGCCAGTACCATTCTGTCTTGGTGATCACAGCTTTGTAATATAGCTCGAAATCGGGCAACATGATACATCCAGCTTTGTTTTTCTTTTTCAACATTTCCTTGGTGATTCGGGATCTTTTCTGATTCCATACAAATTTTAGGATTGTTTGTTCCAGCACTTTGAAAAATGTCATTGGAAGTTTGATTGGGATGGCATTGAGGGTATAGATTGCTGTGGGTAGCATAGGCATTTTAACAATGTTTGTTCTTCTGGTCCATAAGCATGGAATAGCTTTCCATCTTTTTGTGTCTTCTTCAATTTCTTTCATGAGTGTTCTGTAGTTCTTAGAGTATAGATCCTTTACCTCTTTGGTTAGGTTTATTCCGAGGTATCTTATGGTTTTTGGTGCTATTGTAAATGGAATCGTTTCTCTAATTTCTCTTTCTACACTTGCATTGTTAGTGTATAAGAAAGCAAGTGATTTCTGTGCATTGATTTTGTATCCTGCCACATTACTGAATTGCTGTATGAGTTCTAGTAATTTGGGGGTGGGTCTTTTGGGTTTTCCACATAAAATATCATGTCATCTGTGAAAAGAGAGAGTTTGACTTATTTGCCAATTTGAATACTTTTTATTTCTTTTTGTTGTCTTATTGCTGTTGCTAGGATTTCTACTACTATGTTGAACAATGGTGGCAAGAGTGGGCATCTTTTTTTAAATATTTTATTTATTTGACAGAGCGTACAAGCAAGGGAAGCTCACCTGATGTGGGGCTCGATCCCGGGACCCTAGGATCATGGCCTGAACTGAAGGCAGACGCTTACCCAAATGAGCCACCCAGGCGCCCCAAGAGTGGGCATCCTTGACGGGTTCCTGATCTTAAGGGAAAGGCTCTCAGCTTTTCTCCATTGAGGATGATATTCGCTGTGGGTTTTTCATAGATGGAATTTATGAACTTGAGGAATGTTCTCTCTATCCCTATACTCTGAAGAGTTTTAATCAGGAAAGGATGCTATATTTTGTCAAATGCTTTTTCTGCATCAATTGAGAGGACCATATGGTTCTTCTCTCTCCTCTTATTAATGTGTTCTATCACATTGATTGATTTGCAAATGTTGAACCACCCTTGCATCCTAGGGATAAATCCCACTTGGTCGCGGTGGATGATCCTTTTGATGTATTGTTGGATCCTATTAGCTAGGATTTTGTTGAGGATTTTGGAATCCATGTTCATCAGGGATATCGGTCTGAAATTCTCCTTTTTGATGGGGTCTTTGCCTGGGTTGGGGATTAAGGTAATGCTGGCCTCATAGAATGAGTTTGGAAGTTTTCCTTCTGTTTCAATTTTTTTGAAACAGCTTCAGGAGAATAGGTATTATTTCTTCTTTGAATGTTTGCTAGAATTCCCCAGGGAATCCATCAGGCCATGGACACTTGTTTTTTGTGAGCTTTTTGATCACTGATTCAATCTCATTACTGGTTATTTGCCTATTCAGGTTGTCAACTTCTTCCTGTTTCAGTCTTGGCAGCTTATAGGTTTCCAGGAAGGCATCCATTTCATCCAGATGGCTCAGTTTATTGACATATCGTTGTTGATAATAATTTCTAATAATTATTTCTATTTCCTTGGTGTTAGTTGTGATCTCTCCCCTTTCATTCATAATTTTATTAATTTGCATCCTTTCCTTTTCTTTTGGATAAGTCTCGCCAGTGGTTTATCGATCTTAGTAATTCTTTCAAGGAAACAACTTCTAGTTTCATTGATCTGATATATTGTGTTTCTGGTTTCTAATTCATTGTTCTCTCCTCTAACATTAATTATTTATCTTCTAATGCGTGTTTTAGGCATCATTTGTTGCTTTTTCTCCAGTTCTTTAAGGTATAGAGTTAGTTGGTGAGTTCGGGATTTTTTTACTTTTTTGAGTGAGGCTTGGATGGCTATGTATTTCCCCCTTATGACCACCTTAGCAGTATCCAATAAGTTTTGGGCCAATGTGTTTTCGTTCTCATTGATTTCCATGAGTTGTTTAAGTTCTTCTTTGATTTCCTGGTTGACCCAAACATTCTTGAGCAGAGTGGTCTTTAGGTTCCAAGTGTCTGAATTTCTGCCAATTTTTTTCTTGTGATTGAGATCCAGTTTTACTTTTTTATTTTTTTAATAATTTTTTATTCTTACGTTAATCACCATACATTGCATCATTAGTTCTTGATATAGTGTTCCATGATTCATTGTTTGTGCATAACACCCAGTGGTCCACGCAGAATGTGCCCTCTTTAATACCCATCACCAGGCTAACCCATCCCCCACCCCCCTCCCCTCTAGAACCCTCAGTTTGTTTTTCAGAGTCCATCGTCTCTAATGGTTCATCTCCCTCTCCGACTTACTCCCCTTCATTCTTCCCATATCTTCTTCTTTTTTTTTCTTAACATATATTGCATTATTTGTTTCAGAAGTACAGACGCGTGATTCATCAGTCTTGTACAATTCACAGTGCTCACCATAGCACATACCCTCCCCAATGTCTATCACCCAGCCACCCAATCCCTCCCACCCCCCACCACTCCAGCAACTCTCAGTTTGTTTCCTGAGATTAAGAATTCCTCAAATCAGTGAGGTCATATGATACATGTCTTTCTTTGATTGACTTATTTCAATCAGCATAACACCCTCCAGTTCCAACCACGTCACTGCAAATGGCAAGATCTCATTCCTTTTGATGGCTGCATAATACTCCATTGTGTATATATACCACTTCCGCTTTATCCATTCATCTGTCGATGGACATCTTGGCTCTTTCCACAGTTTGGCTATTGTGGACATTGCTGCTATAAACATGGGGGTGCACGTACCCGTTTGAATCCCTACATTTGTATCGGTGGGGTAAATACCCAGTAGTGAAATTACTGGATCGTATGGTAGCTCTATTATCAACTGCTTGAGGAACCTCCATACTGTTTTCCAGAGTGGTTGCACGAGCTTACATTCAAACCAACAGTGTAGGAGGGTTCCCCTTTCTCCACATCCCCACCAACATCTGTCGTTTCCCGACTTGTTAATTGTAGCCATTCTGACTGGTGTGTGGTGGTATCTCATTGAGGTTTTGATTTGGATTTCCCTGATGCCAAGCGATGTTGAGCACTTTTTCATGTCTGTTGGCCATTTGGATGTCTTCTTTGGAAAAATGTCTGTTCATGTCTTCTGCCCATTTCTTGATTGGAATATTTGTTCTTTGGGTGTTGAGTTTGATAAGTTCTTTAGAGATTTTGGATACTAGCCCTTTATCTGATATGTCATTTGCAAATATTTTCTCCCATTGTGTCGGTTGTCTTTTGGTTTTGTGGATTGTTGCTTTTGTTGTGCAAAAGCTTTTTATCTTGATGAAATCCCAATAGTTCATTTTTGCCCTGGTTTCCCTTGCTGTTGGCGATGTTTCTAAGAAGAAGTTGCTGCAGCTGAGATCGAAGAGGTTGCTGCCTGTGTTCTCCTTTAGGATTTTGATGGACTCATGTCTTACATTTAGGTCCTTCAACCATTTGGAGTCTATTTTTGTGTGTGGTGTAAGGAAAGGGTCCAGTTTCATTCTTCTGCATGTGGCTGTCCAATTTTCCAAACACCATTTGTTGAAGAGACTGTCTTTTTTCCATTGGACATTCTTTTCTGCTTTGTCAAAGATGAGTTGACCATAGAGTTGAGGGTCCATTTCTGGCTCTCAATTCTGTTCCATTGATCTATGTGTCTGTTTTTGTGCCAGTACCATACTGTCTTGATCATGACAGCTTTGTAATACAGCTGGAAGTCCGGAATTGTGATGCCGCCAGCTTTGCTTTTCTTTTTCAATATTCCTCTAGCTATTCAGGGTCTCTTCTGGTTCCATACAAATTTTAGGATTATTTATTCCATTACTTTGAAAAAGGTGCATGGTTTTTTGATGGGGATTGCAATGAATGTGTAGATTGCTCTAGGTAACACTGACATCTTCACAATGTTTTTTCTTCCAATCCATGAGCATGAAACGTTTTTCATTTCTTTGTGTCTTCAATTTCTTTCATGAGTATTTTATACTTTTCTGAGTACAGATCCTTTGCTTCTTTGGTTAAATTTATTCCTAAGTATCTTATGGTTTTGGGTGCAATTGTTAATGGGATTGACTCCTTGATTTGTCTCTCTTCTGTCTTGTTGTTGGTGTATAGGAATGCCACTGATTTCTGTGCATTGATTTTATATCCTGCTACTTTACTGGATTCCTGTATGAGTTCTAGCAGCTTTGGGGTGGAGTCTTTTGGGTTTTCCACATATAGCATCATATCATCTACAAAGAGTGAGAGTTTGACTTCCTCTTTGCGGATTCGGATGCCTTTGATTTCTTTTTGTTTTCTGATTGCTGTGGCTAGGACTTCTAATACTATGTTGAATAGCAGTGGTGAGAGTGGACATCCCTGCCGCGTTTCTGACCTTAGGGGAATATCATTGAGAATGATATTCGCTGTAGGTTCTTCATAGATGGCTTTTATGATATTGAGGTATGTACCGTCTATCCTTATACTCTGAAGAGTTTTGATCAAGAAAGGATGCTGTACTTTGTCCAATGCTTTTTCTGCATCTATTGAGAGGATCATATGATTCTTGTTCTTTCTTTTGTTAATGTATTGTATCACGTTGATTGATTTGCGGATGTTGAACCAGCCTTGCAGCCCAGGGATAAGTGCCACTTGGTCATGGTGAATAATCCTTTTAATGTACTGTTGGATCCTATTGGCTAGGATTTTGGTGAGAATTTTTGAATCCATGGTCATCAAGGATATTGGTCTGTAATTCTCCTTTTTGATGGGGTCTTTGTCTGGTTTTGGGATCAAGGTAATGGTGGCCTCATAAAATGAGTTTGGAAGTTTTCCTTTCATTTCTAATTTTTGGCACAGTTTCAGGAGAAAAGGTATTAATTCTTCTTTAAATGTCTGATAGAATTCCCCTGGGAAGTCATCTGGTCCTGGGCTTTTGTTTGTTGGGAGATTTTTGATGAATGCTTCAATTTCCTTAGTGGTTATAGGTCTGTTCAGGTTTTCTAATTCTTCCGGGTTCAATTTTGCTAGTTGATACATCTCTAAGAATGCACCCATTTCTTCCAGGTTATCTAATTTGCTGGCATAGAGTTGTCATAATATGTTCTTAGAATTGTTTGTATTTCTTTCGTGTTGGTTGTGATCTCTCCTCTTTCATTCATGATTTTGTTGATTTGGGTCATTTCTCTTTTCTTTTTGATAAGTCTGGCCAGGGGTTTTTCAATCTTGTTAATTCTTTCAAAGAATCAGCTCCTAGCTTCGTTGATCTGCTCTACTGTTCTTTTGGTTTCTATTTCATTGATTTCTGCTCTGATCTTTATTATTTCTCTTCTCCTGCTGGGTTTAGGCTATATTGGCTGTTCTTTCTCCAGCTCCTTTAAGTGTAGGATTAGGTTGTGTATTTGAGACCTTTCTTGTTTCTAGAGAAAGGCTTGTATTGCTATATACTTTCCTCTCAGGACTGCCTTTGCTGTATCTCAAAGATTTTGAAGAGTTGTGCTTTCATTTTCTTTGGTTTCCATGAATTTTTTTAAAATTTTTCTTTAATTTCCTGGTTGACCCATTCATTCTTTAGTAGGATGCTCTTTAGGCTCCAAGTATTTGAGTTCTTTGAGACTTTCCTCTTGTGATTGAGTTCTAGCTTCAAAGCACTGTGGTCTGAAAATATGCAGGGAATAATCCCAATCTTTTGGTACCGGTTGAGACCTGATTTGTGAGCTAGGATGTGATCAATTCTGGAGAATGTTCCAAGGGCACTAGAGAAGAATGTGTATTCTGTTGCTTTGGGATGGAATGTTCTGAATAAAGTCCATTTGTTCCAGTGTTTCATTTAAATCTTTATTTCCTTGTTGATCTTTTACTTAGATGATCTGTCCATTTCAGTTAGGGCAGTGTTAAAGTCCCCCACTATTATTGGATTGTTGTCAATGTTTTTCTTTGCTTTTGTTATTAATTGCCTTATATAATTGGCTGCTCCCACGTTAGGGCATAGATATTTACAATACTTAGATCTTCATGCTGGATAGACCCTTTAAGTAGGATATAGTGTCCTTCTTCATCTCTTATTACGGTCTTTGGTTTAAAATCTAATTTGTCTGATATAAGAATTGCCACCCCAGCTTTCTTTTGGTGTCCATTAGCATGGTAAATGGTTTTCCACCCCCTCACTTTCAATCTGGGGGTGTCTTTGGGTCTAAAATGAGTCTCTTGCAGACAGCATATTGATGGGTCTTGTTTTTTAATCCAATCTGATAGCCTGTGTCTTTTGATTGGGGCATTTAGCCCATTTATATTCAGAGTAACTATTGAAAGGTATGAATTTAGTGCCATTGTATTGCCTGTAAGGTGTCTGTTACTGTATATTGTCTGTGTTCCTTTCTGATCTATGCTGCTTTTAGGCTCTCTTTTTGCTTAGAGGACCTCTTTCAATATTTCTTGTAGGGCTGGTTTTGTGTTTGCAAATTCCTTTAGTTTTTGTTTGTCCTCGAAGCTTTTTATCTCTCCTTCTATTTTCAATGATAGCTTAGCTGGATATAGTATTCTTGGCTGCATATTTTCCTCGTTTGGTGCTCTAAAGATATCATGCCAGTTCTTTCTGGCCTGCCATGTCTCTGTGGATGGGTCTGTTGCCAATCTAATATTTCTACCATTGTAGGTTACATATCTCTTCTCCCGAGCTGCTTTCAGGATTTTCTCTTTTTCTCTGAGACTTGTAAGTTTTACTATTAGATGTCAGGATGTTGACCTATGTTTATTGATTTTGAGAGGGGTTCTCTGTGCCTCCTCGATTTTGATGCCTGTTTCCTTCCCCACATTAGGGAAGTTCTCTGCTATTATTTGCTCCAATATACCTTGTGCCCCTCTCTCTCTTTCTTCTTCTTCTGGGATCCCAATTATTCTAATGTTGTTTCATCTTATCGTATCGATTATCTCTCGAATTCTGCCTTCATAATCCTGTAGTTGTGTCTCTCTCTTTCTCAGCCTCTTTATTTTCCATCATTTGGTCTTCTATATCGCTGATTTTCTCTTCTGCCTCATTTATCCTAGCAGTTATTGCCCCCATTTTTGATTGCACCTCATTAATTGCCTTTTTGATTTCGCCTTGGTTAGATTTTAGTTATTTTATTTCTCCAGAAAGGGTTTCTCTAATAACTTCCACACTTTTTTCAAGCCCAGCTAGTATCTTTAAAGTCTTGATTCTGAACTCTAGGTCCGACATCGTACTAATGTCCGTATTGAGTAGGTCCCTGGCAGATGGTACTACCTCTTGTTCTTTTTGCTGAGGTGATTTTTTTCCTCTTGTCATTTTGTACAGAGGAGAACAGATGAATGAGAGAACAGAATGCTAACAGGTTAACAACGTCTCCAGCAAATATACTCTATACAAATCAGAAAAGACCTGAAACCAGGGGACAAGAAAGGGAAAGAAAGAAGAGAATAAAAAAAGGAAAAAGAAAAAGATAAAAACAAACAAAAACAGAACAAAACAAAAAAGAGAACATGATCAAATATGATCAGGCTAGTGCATAGATCAGTGCCACACACTAGATTTTGGGCATATTTTGGTCTGTTAAATAAAGTGCCTCCTAAAATTTTAAAGGAAGAAAGACTTATACATATACAAAATAAGGGTTGATACAATGAAGGGATGGCAGATGAGTGTAAAGATGAAAATTATAAAAGATTTTATAAACGGAATTGATAAGACAAGAAGTTTTGTTTAAAAAGAAAGAAGAAGATTTAAAAAGAGAAAGAAAAAAGAAAAAAAAAGAAGAAAAGGGAGAGAATGTGATTAGGCAGGAGACTAGAACAAAGCCATACACTAGTGATTTAGGGTATATTTTATCTGTTAGAAGAAATTGTATCTCAAAATTTTAAAGAGGACAACTTATATATATATGTCAAAAATAAGGGTAACTACTATGAATGGATAAAATATGACTCTAAAAATGAAAAATAAAAAATGTTTTTTTTAAAAAGGGATTGATAAGATATTGTTTGAAAAAGGGAAAAATAAAAATAAAAAAAACGTTTAAAAAATTAACTCTGAAAAACTAATGAATCATAGTAAAAAAGCCATGAATTCTATGTGCAGTATTCCCCTAGCGCTGGAGGTCTCCCTTTCTCCTTGATCGGTAAACTTGGTCTTGGCTTGATGGCTATTCGTGCTGATCTTCTGGGGGAGAAGCCTGTTGCCGTGGTTTCCAAATGTCTTTGCCAGAGGCGGAATTGCCCTGCCCTTGTGAGTCTGGGCTAAGCAAGCTGCTCCGGTTAGTTCTCAGGGGCTTTTGTTCCCTGCAAGCTCTTGGTACAGCTTTGGAGGACCAGGGTGAAAATGGGACCTCCCAATCTCCGCCTGGAGGAGCTGAGAACTCGGGGCCCCGCTCCTCAGTGTGGCCCCAGAGAAAAGCAGTCACTCCCGTCTCCCCGGTCTCCGGCCGCACTCTGTTCTCACCCGGCCTGTGATCGAGCGTTTCTATGTCTGCACCCGACCCCGTGTGGAGTCTCCGAACCCAGCAGATCCCTGCGGTGTGCTTCTGCGCCGCTCCTCCCAGGGAAGGAAGCGGAGTCTCCCTGGCTCTGCCGCTTTTTGGGTCCCTCCTGGAGGAACACTAGCCCAACTGGGTCACGGATCAGAGTTTATGGCAACTCCGAATTGAGAGCCCGTGCCTCAGCTCCGTCTCCACAGCCGGCTTCCCCGCTCTGATCCCTGGGAGCTCTGCCACACTCAGGCACTCCTTGTCTTTCTGTGACCCCAAGGGTTCTGAGATCACACTGTCCCGCGAGGTTTCCAACCCCCGCTTAGCCACTGGAGCGACGTCCCTCAGTGGAGCCGACTTCTAAAAGGTCCGATTTTGTGCTCCGTGGCTCTATCACTTGCCAGAAGCGGCCGACATATGCCCCCTCCCCTGCTGTCTATCCTCCCGAATATCACCTCGGATTCACTTCTCCACACGTCCTACCTTCCAGAAAGTGGTCGCTTTTCTGTTCAGAGTGTTGTTACTCTTCTTATCTTCGATCTCCTGTTGAGTTCGTAGGTATTCAGAATGGTTTGATCCCTATTCAGCTGAATTCCTGAGACCCGACGAAATCCAGGTCTCCTACTCCTCCACCATCTTGCTCCGCCCCGATTGAGTTCCAGTTTTAAAGTATTGTGGTCTGAGAATGTGCAGGCATAATCTCAATCTTTTGGTACTGGTTGAGACCTGATTTGTGACCCAGTATGTGGTCTATTCTGGAGAAAGTTCCATGTGTGCTCAAGAAGAATGAGTATTCTGTTGTTTTAGGGTGGAATGTTCTCTATATATCTATGGGGTCCATCTGGTCCAGTTTAACATTCAAAGCTCTTGTTTCCTTGTTGATTATTCTGCTAAGATGATCTGTCCATTGCTGAGAGTGGAGTATTGAGGTCTCCTACAATTAACGTATTGTTATCAATATGACTCTTTATTTTTTTTAACAGTTGGCTTGCTAGATGGCTGCTCCCATGTTGGGGGCATAGATTTTTACAATTGTTAGATCTTCTTGTTAGATAGACTCTTTAAGAATGATATAGTGTCCTTCTTGTGTCTCTAACTATAGACTTTAGTTTACAATCTAATTTGTCTGCTATGAGAATTGCTACCTCAGCTTTCTTTTGAGGTCTGCTGACATGGAAGATGGATCTCCATCCCTTCACTTTCAGTCTGGATGTATCTTTAGGTTCAGATTGAGTCTCTTGTAGGCAGCATATGGATGGGTCCTGTGTTTTTATCCAGTCTGCAACCCTGTGCCATTTTATGGGGGCATTCATGCCATTCACATTGAGAGGGACTATTGAAAGATATGAATTAATTGTCATCATGTTGCCTGTGAAGACATTGTTTTTATAGATTGTCCCTGTAAATGTCTGTTGTATATCACTCTTGGGATCTTTCTCCTTTTATAGAACCCCCCTTAATATTTCTTGCAGGGCCGGCTTAGTGTTCACATATTCTTCCAGTTTCTGCCAGTCGTGGAAGCTCTGCATGTCTCCATCCATTCTAAATGACAGCCTTGTCAGATAAAGTATTCTTGACTGCATCTTCTTCTCGTTTAGTACCCTGAATATGTCTTGCCAGCCCTTTCTGGCTTGCCAGGTCTCTGTGGATAGTTCTGACGTTATTCTGATGTTCCTCCCTCTGTACATAAGGAATCTCTTCCCCCTAACTGCCCTTAAGATGGTTTCCTTGGTTCTAAGATTTGCAAGTTTTACTATTATTTGCCAGGGTGTTGTCCTGTTTTCCTTGATCTTGGGATGGGTCCTCCCTGCCTCTAGGATGAGGATGTTTATTTCATTCGCCAGATTAGGGAAGTTCTCAGCTATGATTTGCTCAAATACGTCTTCTGGTCCTCTCTCTCTCTCTCCACTCACTTACGGTATTCCAATTATTCTGACAGTGGAACGTTTCACGGTGTCACTTATTTCTCTGATTCTATTTTCATGGATTCTGAGTTGTTTTTCCCTGGCCTCCTCTTTTCCCTTTTTATCTATTAAATTGTCTTCCAGGTCGCTTATTCGTTCTTCTGCCTCACTTACCCTAGCTGTTAGATTATCTAGATTGGATTGGATCTCATTGATATCATTTTTAATTTCTGCCAATTCAGCTTTCATTTCTGCCCTTAGAGACACTATTTTGCCATTAATTGATTTCTCCATTCCAGCCATTGTCTTCACAATTGCTAGCCTGAATTCCATCTCCGAAATCTTGTTTATATCTGTAACCATTTGTAAATCTGCAGTATAAGTCATAATCTCTGAGTTTTTTCTATTTTGGGCGTTCCTCCTCTTAGTCATTCTGTTGATGGGTGTTTGAGGGAATGTATAGAGTCCAAATTATTGACCAGAACCCAAGCAAGATGCCCCTGTTTTCTTGGGACCTTAGGTTTGCTGGCCTCTTGTTTTCCCAGCCTGTCTTTTGGGGGAGTGGCCTGCCGCGCTGTTACTCAGGAAACCCTTTTTGGGCGGAGTTGCCCTGCCCCCCTGTGGCGGGGGTTGGGCTCAGTGGGAATCAGTTTTTGGCGCTTTTGTTCTCTGGTGGCTTTCCTCATCTCCGCGAGTCAAGCAGAAGAGACCATTTTCAACCCTCTGCCTCAGAGCAGAGAGACTGCAGTCTGTTCTTCAGTGAACTCTCCAGGCCACACTGTCTCCGTTTCTGTCTGTGCTGCTATAAACTGCAGCGGCCTAGGTTGTGCCCCCCTCTGCAGGCGCCCCCAGTCCTGCCTCCAGGTCGGGGCACATCTCTGCCTTTTGTGCTTCTAAAGCTGCCAGCCGCTCCCAGTTCGCATGGGCAACCCCGCCGCTCTGGGTTTCTGCCCTGGGGGCTGCTCTCAATTCCTTTCCCTGCTGCTAACGGTCTGGGAGTCTGTGCCCCGTCCCCAATGCATGAGGCTGTCGCTCACCGGCAGTGTAGGATCCCCATGGACATGCTCCCTCCTGCTGCCGTTTATCCTCCTATATCTGCCCACGGAATCAGGCCTCCTGGCTTCATACCTCAAAACCAACCGCCTGCGATATTCTCTTTGTAGAGATCCAGATCTTCTTACATCTCAGGCTGGTTTCGTGGGTGCTCAGAGTGGTCTGGTAGATATCCAGCTCAATTCCGGGGAGCAGTTAAAATAGGGTACCCTACTCCTCCACCATCTTTCCTTCTCCTGGATAATAGCTCTTTATCTGATTAGTCATTTGCAAGTATCTTCTGTCATTCCATAGATTGACTTTTACTTTTTATTTTACTTTGACTGTTTCCTTTGCTGTGAAAAAGCTTTTTATCCTGATGAAATCCCAATAGTTAATTTTTGCTTATGTTTCCCTTGCCTTTGGAGATATGTCTAGCAAGAAGTTGCTGAAGCTGAGGTCAAAGAGGCTGCCTTTTTTCTCCTCTAGGGTTTTGATGGATTCCACATTTAGGTCTTTCATCTATTTTGAGTTTATTTTTGTGTATAGTGTAAGAAAATGGTCCAGTTTCATTCTTATATATATGGCTTTCCAATTTTCCCAACACGATTTGTTAAAGATATTCTTTTTTAAAAAAATTTAATTTAATTTATTTTTTTGTCGGGGGGCAGGGCACAAGCAGGGGGAGCGGCAGGCAGAGGAAGAAGGGGGTGGTTCCTGGCTCAGCGGGGAGCCTGATGCGGGACTTGATCCCAGGACCCTGGGATCATGGCCTGAGCTGAAGGCAGACACTTAACTGACTGAGCCACCCAGGGGTCCCTTACAGATATTCTTCAGTTGGATATTCGTTTTCACTTTGTCAATGTATTTTTTTTAATTCCTTTTCACGTTGGATATTCTTTCCTGCTTTGTTAAAGATTAGTTGACCATACAGTTGGTTCCCTATTCTGTTCCATTTATCTATGTGTCTGTTTTTGTGCCAGTATCATACTGTCTTGATGATTATAGCTTTGTAATACAGCTTGAAATGTGGAATTATGATGCCTCAAGCTTTGGTTTTATTTTTCAACATTTATTTGGCTATTTGGAGTCTTTTATGGTTCCATAAAAATTTTAGGATTGTGTATTCTAGCTCTGTGAAAAATGTCAATGATATTTTAACAGGGATTGAATTGAATGTGTAGATTACTTTGGTTAGCATAGACATTTTGACAATATTTTAATTCTAATCCATGAGCATGGGATGTTTTTCCATTTCTTTTTGTTTTCCTCAATTTCTTTCATGTGTTCTATGGTTTTCAAAATACAGACCCTTTATCTTGTTGGTTATGTTTATTCCTAGGTATTTTATGATTTTAGGTGCTATTGTAAATGAGATCAATTCCTTGATTTCTCTTTCTTCTGTTTCATTGTTAGTGTATAGAATGCAACTCACTACTGTGCATTGATTTTATATCCTGCAACTTTGCTGAACTCCTGTATCAATTCTAGCAATTTTTTTGGTGTAGTCTTTTGAGTTTTCTTACATAGAATGTTATGTTGTCTGTGAAGAGTGGAAGTTTGACTTCTTCTTTGCCAATTTAGATGCCTTTTTTATCTTTTTGTTGTCTGACTGCTGAGGCTACAACATCTAGAACTATGTTGTACAACAGTGATGAGAATGGACATCCCTGTGGTGTTCCTGATCTTAGGGGAAAACTCTCACTTTTTCTCCATTAAGGATGATATTCACTGTGGGGTTTTTGTATATGGCTTTTATGATGTTGAGTTATATTCCCTCTATCCCTACACTGCAGAGGGTTTTTGTCTAGAAAGGATGCTGTATTTTGTCAAATGCTTTTTCTGCATCTTCTCAATATGGTTCTTGTCCTTTTTTTTTTATTTATTAATGTTGTGTATCACATTGACTGAATTGTGGATGTTGAACCACCCCTAGAGCACAGGAATAAATCTCACTTCATCATCATGGTGAGTAAACTTTTAATGTACTGGTGAATCTTATTAGCTAGTATCTTGGTGAGAATTTCTGCATCCATGTTCATCAGGGATACCGGTCTGTAATTCTCCTTTTTAGTGGGGTCTTTGGTTTTGGGATCAAGGTAATGCTGGCCTCATAGAATGAGTTTGGAAGTTTTCTCTCCAGTTCTATTTTTTTTGGAACAGTTTCAGAAGAATAGGTATTAATTCTTCTTTAAGTGTTTAGTAGAACTGCCCTGGTTGTTGGGAATTTTTTTTTACTTCTTCAATTTCTTTGCTGGTTGTGGGTCTGTTCAGGTTTTCTATTTCTTTCTCTTGCAGTTTTGGTAGTTTATATGTTTCTAGGATTGCGTCCATTTCTTCCAGATTGCTTAATTTGTTGGCATATAATTGCTTGTAATATTCTCTTATAATTGTATTTCTGTGGTGTTGGTTGTGATCTCTCATCTTTCATTCAGATTTTATTTATTTTGGTCCTTTCTTTTTTTTTGATTAAGGTTGTCTAGGGGTTTATTTTTTATTTTATTTTATTTTTTTAGATTTATTTATTTATTTATTTGAGAGAGAATGAGAGAGAGAGAGAGAGAGCACAAGAGGGAAGAGGGTCAGAGGGAGAAGCAGACTCCCTGCCGAGCAGGGAGCCCGATGCGGGACTCGATCCCGGGACTCCAGGATCATGAGCTGAGCCGAAGGCAGTCGCTTAACCAACTGAGCCACCCAGGTGCCCCTGGCTAGGGGTTTATTGATCTTAATTCTTTCAAAGAGCCAGCTCCTAGTTTCATTGATCTGTTTTACTGTTATTTTGATTTCTATTTCATTGATTTCTGTTCCAATATTTATTATTTTCCTTCTTCTTCTGGATTTAGGCTTTATTTGATGTTCTTTTTCCAGCTCTTTTAGGTGTAAGGTTTTGTTGTGTATTTCAGAATTTTCTTCTTTCTTGAGTAAAGCCTGTCTTGTATATAGTTCCCTCTTATGACTGCCTTGCTGCATCCCAAAAGTTTTGAACTGTTGTGCTTTCATTTTCATTTGCCTCCATGTTTTTTTTTTTTAATTCTTCTTTAATTTCCTGGTTGACCCATTCCTTCTTTAGCAGGATGCTCTTTAACCTTCATGTATTTGTGGTCCTTCCAATTTTTTCTTGTGGTTGACTTCAAGTTTCATAGCAATATGGTCTGAAAATATGCATGGTATGATCTCAATCTTTGGTACTGGTTGAAACCACTTTTATGACCTAGTATATGATCTATTCTGGAGAATGTTCCATGTGTACTCAAGAAGAATGTTTATTCTGCTCCTTTAAGATGGAATGCTTTGAATATGTTAAGTCTATCTAGTCCAGTGCGTCATTCAAGCCCTTGTTTTCTTATTGATCTTCTGCTTAGATGATCTGTCCATTGCTGAGAGTGTGGTGTTAAAGTCCCCTACTATTTTTGTATTATCAGTGATGAGTTTCTTTATGTTGATTTAATTGGTTTACCATATTTGGCTGCTCCCAAGTTAGGGAGGGGCATAAATATTTACAATTATTAAATCTTCTTGTTGTATTAACCCTTTAATTATGAAATAGTGTCCTACTTCATCTCTTATTATAGTCTTTCATTTAAAATCTTGTTTGTTGGGGGTGCCTGAGTGGCTCAGTCATTAAGCGTCTAACTTCAGCTCAGGTCATGATCTCAGAGTCCTGGGATTGAGCCCCGAGTAGGGCTCCCTGCTCAGGGGGAAGCCTGCCTCTCCCTCTCACACTCCCCCTGCTTGTGTTCCCTCTCTCCCTGTCTCTCTCTGTCAAATAAATAAATAAAATCTTTAATAAATAAATAAAACCTGTGTGTCTAATATAATTATTGCTACTCTAGCTTTCTTTGGATGTCCATTAGCATGATAAATGGTTCTACACACCCCCCTACTTTCAATCTGGAGGTGTCTTTGGGTCTAAAATGAGTTTCTTGTAAGCAGCATACTGATGGGCTTCCCCCCCCATTCTAATAACCTATGTCTTTTGATTGGAGAATTTACATTCAGAGTAATTGTTGAAAGATATGAATTTAGGGCCATTGTATTACTTGTAAATTCACTGTTCCTGTAAATTGTCTCTGTTCCTTTCTGGTCTGTGTTAATTTTGTGCTCCCTCTCTGCTCAGGAATCCCCTTTAATATTTCTTTCTGGGCTTAGTGTGGGGTTTAATGGTCACAAATTCCTTTAGTTTTTGTTTGTCCTGGAAACTCGCTATCTTTCCTTCTATTTTCATTGTCCACCTTTATGGATAAATTATTCTTGCCTGCATATTTTTCCCTTTAGCATGTTGACTATATCATGCCGATCTTTTCTGGCCTGCCAGGTCTCTGTGGGCCAGTCTGATGCCAGCGTTATGTGTTTACCCTTGTAGGTTAAGGACTTGTTGTTCCAAGCTGCTTTCAGGATTTTTGCTTTATCTTTGATATTTGCAAGCTTTACTATAATATGTTGAGATTCTGACCTATTTTTGTTGATTTTTAAGGGGGTTCTCTGTGCCTCTTGGACTTGAATGCCCATTTCCTTCCCCAGAAGATTAGGGAGATTTTCAGCTGTAATTTTTTCAAGTAAACCTGCTGTCCTATCTCCTGCTCCTCATCTTCTGGGATCCCTATAATACAGATATTATTTTGCTTTATGGAATTGCTGAGTTCTCTAAATCTCCCCTCAAGATCTAATAGTTTTATTTCTCTCCTCTTTTCAGCTTCCTTATTTTCCATCATTTTATCTTCCATATCACTTATTCACTCTTCCACTTCATTCATTCACATTTTTATGGCCTGTACCTGGGACTGTATCTTAGTAATGGCATTTTTAATTTTGGCCTGACTAGATTTTCGTTCTTTTAGCTCTGTGTAAGGGATTCTCTAGTGTTTTCTATGTTTTAGTCAAACCTAGCTAGTATCTTTATAATCATTGTTTTAAATTCTAGTTCAGATATCTTACTATATCTGTATTGATTAAATCCCTGGCAGTGAGTACTACCTCTATTTTCTTTTGGTGTGAATTTCTCTGTCTTGTCATTTTTTCCAGAAAAGAAAAGAAGAAAGAAAGAGAAAAAACAACAACAATAACAACAACAACAACAACAACAGAAAAAAAAATCTAGATCCTGGGTGTGTTTTGGTCTGCTTGTTAAAGGAAACTAGATCCCAAAATAAGAAATAAACAAAAACTTATATGTATAAAAATAGAATAAGATATCTTAACTTAGGGAACAAACCGAGGGTTGCTGGTGGGGAATGGGGTAATTGGGTGATGGGAATTAAGGAGGGCACTTGATGTAATGAGCATTGGATGTTAAATGCAACTGATAAATCATTACATTCTACACTTGAAACTAATAATACATTATATGTTAATAAAATTAAATTTAAATAAAAATTAAAAATGAATAAAATACAATGAAAGGAGATAAAAAAATAAAAAAAACTAATAAAAAATAAATAAATAAATAAAAAAATAATAAAAAAGAACTGAAAAAAATGAGATAATGACTGAGAAAATAATACTAAAATAATAAAGAATAAAAATACAAAGAATGCTATATACTGTTTCTCCTAGAACTGAAGTTTTTCAGCCATCTATGATCAGTAAACTTGATGCCACATAGACATGGAAATTCCAAATACAGTGGGGCAAACTGATGTAAATATGACATTCTGAACTAGGAGAAGTGGGTAGGGGTCTGGAATTTCAGAGGAAAGGAATGCCCTTCAAAGGAGTAGATGTTTGGTAATCAAATGTTTGCTCTACCATAAATATGGTTTACTTAGATAAAATTTGTTTCTGTTAATAAACCTATTCTGGGAAAGACACTCAATTTAGATTCTTCTGTGTGATTAAGGGAGAGACAAAAGTTTCTCTTGAGCCCACAAGATTTCAAGTACCTTTAGCTCAAAATAATCCACACGTCAAAGTGGCGTATTTCTGGGGGGTGGTCTTATCCTGAACCCCTTCAGTTTCACTGCCTGAAACTTCCTTGGGAATTTCACATATTAAAAGTTGAGTTGGTAGCTTGTTTCATCATTTCATCTTATTGATCCAGTCTCTTAGCCCTGACAATAGCTCAACTTAATCAAATTCATTCCAGGAGGCAGTGATCGACTCCTTAATTTGTCTCTCTTCTGTCTTGCTGTTGGTGTATAAGAATGCCACTGATTTCTGTGCATTGATTTTATATCCTGCCACTTTACTGAATTCCTGTATGAGTTCTAGCAGTTTTGGGGTGGGGTCTTTTGGGTTTTCCACATAAAGTATCATATCAGTGATGTAGGTGTCTTTTCAAAGTTAAGCCTATGGTTCAAGTAATCAGGTATTAAGTAAGGGCCATTTCTATGGAAAGAAAAGAAAACTGATAGTTAATGATTGGATCAAATGTTAAGCCAGTTTCTGAGTTCTGAGTGCTGCCAGTTGCAAAGACTTCTAGATGTCAGACTTGAAGCATCTTTAGATAAAATGAGGGCAGGTAATGGCAATCTGACAGATCTTACTGGTTTGTAGCTCAAATGTCTCTGGTGGTCTTTTGAGTGGCCCATAGAGAATGGGCAAAGATTGTCTATACATGAACTATTATGGCAATTTCTTTACAGCAAGTCATTTATATTTATTTTGCAGGGCTTCAGGATAAAGGGAAGTTTTAGTTCTCAAATTATTTCAAGTCAGAAAGATGGGAAAAAATCAAAATGTTAGTTTGAAGTGTTGTGGTCAGGTATTGGAGGACATTAGAAGAGACCAGGATTTAGGACAGTTTATAATGAATAGTATTAAAATCTAATATCTATGGGCGCCTGCGTGGCTCAGTTGGTTAAGCAACTGCCTTCAGCTCAGGTCATGATCCTGGAGTCCCGGGATCGAGTCCCTCATTGGGCTCCCTGCTCAGCAGTGAGTCTGCTTCTCCCTTGGACCCTCCCCCCCTCATGTTCTCTCTCTCTATCTCATTCTCTCTCTCAAATAAATAAATAAAATCTTTAAAAAAATAAAGAAAATAAAATCCAATATCTACAAAGATGTTATTGAAACATATTTTCTCTTTATAATCACATAATTTTTACCAAAGATAGTCAACTTAACACTAATTTGTTTGCAAAATAAGTATGGTTAAAAAACAAACAAACAAACAAACAAAAAACGACTTGGCCTGATTATTCAGATAAGCACAGAAAAAATAGTGATTGACCATATAGACTCTTTAAAACTTTGTTGGATCTTTTCATATGGAATCTTTGGATTGAACTTTTAATAGCTTTTCAAGGCCAGAGCCAAGCTAAATATTTGCCATCGACTTCACCTGTGATACCTATTGATTTGGGTGAATTCTTTTCTTCTCAAGGTCCCCAACATACCCTGAAGTTTCTGTGCCTTTAAGAAAATGAGCTTCTTTACTCACCTGGTGAACCTGCTGGGAACTCTGTAAGCAAGGTTAGGCTGATATTTCCAAGGAGGATTTGTTGGCCCCATAAAGCTAACCTTAGTTACTTAAAACTGTCTGGTCATATCTGAATATATGCAGGTCTTTCTCAGATCTGACATTCTAGTTTTGGTAAGGTAACCAGTGTTTCTAATTGTATCTTGTTACAAGGGGGCTATATTCTTATTGAACTTAGTAATAAAATATATTGCCATAAAATATAAGAATACTTACAAGATTTTCTGAATTCTGGAGGATTCAGGTAAGGAGAAAAGATAAAAGTTTCAATTTGTTCACAGAGGTATATTTTGTCAAATTGCTGTGAGTCAGAGAAAAATATTTCTTAAATTTGGGGAAAAAAACATTTTTAGAAACTCATCAATTTTTCAGGACACCTGGGTGGCTCAGTCATTAAGTGTCTGCCTTCAGCTCAGTTCATGATCCCAGGATCCTGGGATCGAGTCCCACATCATGCTCCCTGCTCAGCGGGGAGCCTGCTTCTCTCTCTGCCCCTGCTGCTCCCCCTGCTCGTGTTCTCTCTCTCTGACAAATAAATGAATTCTTTAAAAAATATCATCAATTTTTCAAACAAAAAAATCATAAAAAGTAAAATTATCTTCCTCAATCCATTCAGTCCCATATTACTACTTCTTATTCTGCTTGAATACAGTTTTTCCAGTAGTTCCAGAAATTTTTACCAAGGTCTTTTATGATCTTAAGGTTATCAGAAACCTGTACTCAAGAGTTTTATCCATGAATTCTTTCTTTAAAAAGATTTTATTTATTTATTTGACAAGGAGAGAGAAAGAGCACAAGCAGGAGGAGTGGCAGGCAGTGGGAGAGGGAGAAGCAAGCCCCTGCTTCCCTTGAGGAGCAGGCAGCCGGATACGGGGTTTGATCCCTGGACCCCAGGATCATGACCTGAGCCAAAGGCAAACCCTTAACTGACAGTGCCACCTAGGTGCCCCTTATCCATGAATCCTAACTGAAATTGAAGCCTATTTGCAGGAAACTTTTATAGAGGCATCTGAATAAAAATATAACTTTCTGTAAATGGTAAAAGACTTAAAAATAGCATTGTTAAAGGTCTGATTAGAGTTAATTACAGTGCAATTGACAAGGAAATTAGGCTATTTTTGTGACATGCAACACTTCCAGATAATTACATAATGGAACATCAGATTTCTAGGAGCTTCATGTTTCATATAATTTTAGAAAACTTACTTTAATAACATAACTACAAAAATATAATCTAAGAACGTTTAATATCACATCTATGACCATATTTCCATGTAATTTAAAATGCCAAATAAGCTTAATTAGTTTAATTTCTCACACACACAACTTTTTAAAAAAGATTTTATTTATTTTTCAGAGAGAGAGAGCGGACACAAACAGGGGGAAGTGGCAGGCAGAGGGAGAAGCAGACGCCCTGTTGAGCAAGGAGCCTGATATGGGACTCAATTCCAGGACTCTGGGATCACAACCTGAGCTGAAGGCAGAGGCTTAACCAACTGAGTTACCTAGGCATCCCCACAAAATTTTTTTTTAAGTGTTTCAGAGGCCTGATGGAAAATTTCAATTAGATTTTGGTAAAAAACAAAACGAAACAAAAAAATCCCTTCACTTTAGATTTTGATTTTGGGAAGTATGTCCAAAAAATATCAAAAATTTCAAGTATTTGATTAAGTAGGATCACAGTCATTATGAAACGATATTTAATTATCCTTTTAACCAAAGTGAAAGTGCAAGATATCAAAGGCAAATATGGAAGGTTACATAGTTGTGAGTAAAATTTAGATCTTTTAATATTAAGCCTCAGATCCCTTGAGTAATCAGAGACCTGATAAACATGGTAAATTATTTTGGCAAACATAAAATCATTCTTTTTTCTTTTTTCTTTTGTTTTAGGCAGGTAACTTAAAAGGTAAAGAAAAACTTTTGTTTACAATTTCTTAAGAAAAGCAGACCAATAGTTTAAGAAAACTTTTTATTTTTAACAAAGAGAAAATGAAAAATTTGCACCAGTGTACTTTTGAAATTAAAACTCATGTAATTATTTAAATTTATCCTAATTTCAGCCAGTACTGATCACACATAAAATTTCTTTCCAGGGGCATCTGGATGGTGCAGTCAGTTAAGCATCCGACTCTTGGTTTCAACTCAGGCTGTGATTTCAGTGTTGTGAGATAGGGTCCTGCTTTGGGCTCCATGCTGAGCATGGAGTCTGCTGAAGTTTCTCTCTCTCCGTCTCCCTCTTCTCCTCCCCATTTCATGCACATGCTTTCTCTCGCAAATAAATAAATCTTTAAAAAATTCTTTCTAAAGACTCTGTCTTCATAAAACTTCTACAACTTTCTTTTTACATTCAGCTTTTGACCTAAATTTTCCTTCTATAAACAGTCTTACTTTAGGACAAAATTATTTTCTTTTCCCATAACAAATATGTATTTTTGTTCCTTATCTTTTTTCCCTCCCCAAAACACAGCTTTTATTTTCCTCATATACATGGTTGTTTCCCTTATTATTTCCAGTAGTCTTATATATTTATTAAAATTCTCAATGCTTAGGGGCATCTGGGTGGTTCAGTCAGTTGAACAATTGACTCTTGGTTTCAGCTCAGGTCATGATCTCGGGGTTGTGAGATAGAGCCCTGCATTGGGTTCCGTGCTCAGTAGGAAGTCTGTTTGAGATTCTCCCTCTCTCCTTCTGCCCCTTCCCAGTGCTCATGGGCACAAGATCTCTCTCTCAAATATTTTCTTTCTCTCAAATAAATAAATGAGAGAGAGAGGGTGCCTGGGTGGCTCAGATGGTTAAGCGTCTGCCTTCAGCTCAGGTCATGATCCCAGGGTCCTGGGATCGAGTCCCGCATCGGGCTCCGTGCTCCTTGGGAGCCTGCTTCTCTCTCTGCCTCTCTCTCTCTCTCTCTCTCTCTCTCTGTCTTTCATGAATAAATAAATAAAATCTTTTAAAAAATGAGAGAGAGAGAGAGAGCATGATCAGGGGGTGGAGCAGAGAGACAAGCAGACTGTCCACTGAGTGGGGAGCCCCACACGGGGCTTGATCCCAGGACCCTGATATCATTATCTGAGCCAAAATCAAATGCTTAACCAACTAAGCCACCCAGGTGCCCCTAAATAAATAAAATCTTAAAAAAAGAAAATAATTCTAAATGCTTAGAAACCTTAATTTCTTTTTTTAAAAAGATTTTTATTTATTTGAGAGAGAGAATGAGAGAGAGAGAGAGCACACATTAGAGGGGGGCGGGTCAGAGGGAGAAGCAGACTCCCCGCTTGAGCAGGGAGCCCGATGTGGGACTCGATCCTGAGACTCCAAGATCATGACCTGAGCCGAAGGCAGTCGCTTAACCAACTGAGCCACCCAGGTACCCCTAGAAACCTTAATTTCTAATGCAAACTAAGTAGTAAACAATTGTGAATTGTATGTTACATCAGATTTCTTTCGATTGGCAAATTTATGAATATATTTCATAATTTTTAGATCTTAAATAAAGGCTATGATACAATCTTAAAGCATAAAATGTGTTTACTAACAGACCTACATTCATCTTTAGTTTTTCTATAAGACAAAAGTAGATAAATCATGTTCAGTACTTAATGTTTTATTACTTTATCTTATTTAGAAAAAAATCTAGATTATCAAAAAACAATTTTACTCACCATTTAACTTAGCAAAACTTTAAAATTTTAGGTTAGCAAAGACGTAGGAAGCTTTATAAAGGTTTACCTACAAATCTTTTTATTTTATTTGCATCTATTTAATTTACTTGTTCTTAACACTTATGCTTAGAGTACCCACAATACTTCCTGAGGCATATAGACAAATTAAATGATTATCCTAAGATTTTTTTATTGACCAATGTTGAAAGAGAAATATCATACACTTATTTGACTTCTGATAAACAGAAGCAGAAAAAAGGTTTTTTAAAAAGTTTTTTTTTAATTCTAGTTACATGCAGTGTTATATTAGTTTGAGGTGTACCATATACTGATTTAATAATTCCATACAACACCTGGTGCTCATCGTGAGAAGTGCACTCCTCAATTCCTATCACCTATTTAACCCATCCCCCCACCTCCCCTCTAGTAACCATTAGTTTGTTCTCTATAGTTAAGAGCCTATTTCTTGGTTTATCTCTCTCTCTCTCATCCTTTGCTCATTTGTCTAATTTCTGAAATTCCACATATGAGTGAAATCATTTCGTATTTGTCTTTCCCTAACTGCCTTATTTTACCTAGCATTATACTCTCTAGGTCCAGTAATGTCATTGCAAATGGCAGGTTTCATTATTTTTTATGTTGGAATAAAGTTCCATGTATATATATATCATAACATCCATATACATAAAGATATTTATGTAACATCTTTAATGATATATATGATGATCTATCTATCTATCTATGCTAGCCATGCATCTATGGATGGACACTTGAGCTGCTTCCATATCTTGGCCATTGTAGATAATGCTGCTATAAACATGGCCATTGTACATGTATTTCCTTGAATTAGTGTTTTTGTATTCTTTGCGTAAATACCTAGTAGTGCAATTGCTGGATCATGGGGTAGGTCTATTTTTAATTTTTTGAGATACCTCCATCCTGTTTCCAACAGTAGCTGCACCAGTTTGCACTCCCACCAACAGTGCAAGAGGGTTCCTTTTTCTCCACATCCTCACTATCACTTCTTATTTCCTATGTTGTCGATTTTAGCTTTGGCAGGCATGGGGTGATATCTCGTTGTAGTTTTGATTTATATTTCCTTGATGATAAGTGATGTTGAACATCTTTTTATGTGTGTGTTGGCTGTCTGGGTGTATTCTTTAGAGAAGTGTGTGTTCATGTCTTCTGTCCATTTTTAAATTTGATTATTTATTCTTTGGGTATTGAGTTTTATAAGTTCTTTGTATATTTTGGATACTAAGGCTTTATCTGATATGCCATTTGCAAATATCTTCTCCCATTCTATAGGTTGCTTTTTCATTTCATCTTGATTGTTCCAAAGATTTTTGTTTTGAGATATCCCCGATAGTTTATTTTAACTTTTGTTTCCTTTGCTTCAGGGGCCCTTTCTAGAAAAATGTTGCTTATGGCTATGGCTGATGTCAGAAAAGTTACTAACTGTGCTCTCTTCTAGGTTTTCATAGTTTCAAGTCTCATACATACATCTTTAATCCATTTTGAGTTTATATTTGTGTATGGAGTAAGAAAGTGGTCTAGTTCCATTCTTTTCCATGTTGCTGTTTGCCAACACCATTCGTTGGAGAGACTAACTTTTTCCCATTGGATATTCTTTCCTACTTTGCCAAAGATTAGTTGACCATATAGTCATTTCTTGGTTTTCTATTTAGTTCCATTTATCTGTGTGTGTATTTTTGTACCAGTTCCATACTGTTTTCATCATTATAGATTTGTAATATAACTTGAAGTCTGGAATTGTGATACCTTTAGCTTTTCCTTTCTTTTTCAACATTGCTTTGGCTACTCTTTTTCAACATTGCTTTGTGATTCAATACAAATTTTAGGATTCTTTGTTCTAGTTCTGTGAAGAATGCTTGTGATATTTTAAGGGTTGCATTGAATGTGTAGATTGCTTTGAGGAGTAGAGACATTTTAACAATATTTGTTCTTCCAATCCATGAGTATGGCATGTCTTTCCATTTCTTTGTGACCTCTTCAATTTCTTCAGTGTTTTATAGTTTTCAGAGTACAGATCTTTCACCTCTTTAATTAGGTTTATTCCTAAGTATCTTATTATTTTGGTGCAATTGTAAATGGGGTTGTTTTTGTAATTTCACTTTCTGCTGCTTTGTTATTTGTGTATAGAAATGTAACTGATTTCTGTATATTGATTTTGTATCGTGACTTGACTGAACTTGTTGGTCAGTTCTAGCAGTTTTTTGATATCATGTCATCTGCAAATAGTGAAACTTTTATTTCTTCCATATCATGTTGGATGCCTTTTATTTATTTTTGTTGTCTGATTGCTGTCGCTAGGACTTCCAGTACTATGTTGAATAAAAGTGATGAGAGTGGACAAATCCTTGTCTTGTTCCTGACCTTAGAGGGAAGCTCTCTGTTGTTCCTATTGAGTATGATGTTAGCTGTGTGTTTTTCATATTATAGCCTTTAATATATTTAGATATGTTCCCTTTAAATCTACTTTGTTGCAGGTTTTTATCATGAATGGATGTTGTACTTTGTACAATGCTTTTTCTTCATCTATCAGAAGGATCATATGGTTCTTATCCTTTCTTTTATTAATGTGGTGTATCACATTGATTAATTTGTAAATATTGAACCACTTTTGCAACCCAGGAATAAATCCTACTGATCTTGGTGAGTAATATATTGTTGGATTCAGTTTGCTAGTATTTTGTTGAGGATTTTTGTGCCTATGTTCATCAGAGACATTGGCCTGTAATTTTCTCTTTTTTTGGTGTCTTAATCTGGTTTTGGTATCAGGGTAATGCTGACCTCATAGAATGAATTTGAAAGTTTCCCTTCCATTTCTATTTTTTGGAACAGTTTGAGAAGAATAGGCATATATTCTTCTTTAAATGTTAGAATTCACCTGTGAAGTCATCTGGTCATGGACTTTTGTTTGTTGGGAGGTTTTTGGTTACTGATTCAATTTATTTGCTGGTACTTGGTCTGTTCAAATTTCCATTTCTTCCTGTTTCAGTTTTGGTAGTATATACAGTCCTAGAAATTTATCCACTTCTGGGTTGTCCAATTTGTTGGCATATATTTTTTCATAATATTCTCTTATAATTTGTTTCTGTTTCTGTGGTGTTAGTTGTTATTTCTCCTCTTTCATTTGTAATTTTATTTGAGTCCTTTCTCTTTTTTTCTTGATAAGTCTGACTAGAGGTTGAATCAATTTTATAGATTTTTTTCAAACGAGCACCTCCCGGTTTCATTGATATATTGTATTGTTTATTAAGATTGTATGTCATTTATTTATTTTCTTAAAGATTTTATTTATTTATTTGAGACATAGAGATACAGAGAGAGAGAACATGAGCAGGAGGAGAGGCAGAGGGAGAGGGAGAAGCAAACTCCCCGCTGAGCCAGGAGCCCCATGTGGGGCTCAGTCCCAGAACACCAGGATCATGACATGAGCCAAAGGAAGATGCTCAACCATCTAAGCCACCCAGGAGCCCCTATATCATTTATTTCTGCTGTAACCTTTGTTATTTCCTTCCTTCTTCTAGTTTTGAGGGTTTTTTTGTTCATTTTCTAGCTTCTTCTTTTTTTTTTTTATTATGTTATGTTAGTCACCATATGGTACTTCATTAGTTTTTGGTGTAGTGTTCCATGGATTTATTGTTTGCACGTTACACCCAGTGCTCCTTGCAATATGTGCCCTCTAGCTTCTTTATGTGTAAGGTTAAGTTATTTAATTGAGCAAGCATTATAAAAGTTTTATAATTAATGCTGATATTTCTAAACACATATCTATTTTATTAAATCAACAACCTTAAATTAGCTTTAATACCAAATATTATCCCAGATATATGAACTTGAAAAACATTTGTGTTAGTTCCTCTCTGTGAGTTTTAGAATGTCCAAAACTTAAAAGCACTTGCCTTCAAAACAACTAAAGAGAGTTCTTTTTTTTCATCTTTTTATTGTTATGTTAATCACCATATATTATATGATTAGTTTTTGATGTAATGTTCCATGATTCATTGGTTGTGCATAACACCCAGTGCTCCACGCAGAATGTGCACTCTTTAATACCCATCAAAAGGCTAACCCATCCCCCACCCCCATCCGCTCTAGAACCCCTCAGTTTGTTTTTCAGAGTCCATCGTATCTCATGGTTCGTCTTCCCCACCGACTTACTCCACTTCATTCTTCCCCTCCTAATTCTTCTTCTTCTTTTTTTTTTTTTAACATATATTGCATTATTTGTTTCAGAAGTACAGATCTGTGATTCATCAGTCTTGTACAATTCACAGTGCTCAACCATAGCACATACCCTCCCCAATGTCTATCACCCAGCCACCCAATCCTTCCCACCCCCCACCACTCCAGCAAACCTCAGTTTGTTTCCAGAGATTAAGAATTCCTCATATCAGAGAGGTCATATGATACATGTTTTTCTCTGATTGACTTATTTCACTCAGCATAACAGTTCCATCCAAGTCGTTGCAAATGGCAAGATCTCATTCCTTTTGATGGCTGCATAATATTCCACTGCATATATATACCACCTGTTCTTTATCCATTCATCTGTCGATGGACATCTTGGCTCTTTCCACAGTTTGGCTATTGTGGACATTGCTGCTATAAACATTGGGGTGCACGTAACCCTTCGGATCCCTACATTTGTATCTTTGGGGTAAATACCCAGTAGTGCAATTGCTGGGTCGTATGGTAGCTCTATTTTCAACTGTTTAAGGAATCTCCATACTGTTTTCCAAAGTGGTTGCACCAGCTTGTATTCCCACCACAAGTGTAGGAGGGTTCCCCTTTCTCCGCATCCCCACCAAAATCTGTCATTTCCTGACTTGTTAATTTTAGCCATTCTGACTGGTGTGAGGTGGTATCTCATTGAGGTTTTGATTTGGATTTCCCTGATGCCAAGCGATGTTAAGCACTTTTTCATGTGACTGTTGGCCATTTTGATGTCTTCTTTGCAAAATGTCTGTTCATGTCTTCTGCCCATTGCTTGATTAGATTATTTGTTCTTTGGGTGTTGAGTTTGATAAGTTCTTTATAGATTTTGGATACTAGCCCTTTATCTGATATGTCATTTGCAAATATTTTCTCCCATTCTGTTGGTTGTCTTTTGGTTTTGTGGGCTGTTTCTTTTGCTGTGCAAAAGCTTTTTATCTTGATGAAATCCCAATAGTTCATTTTGCCCTTGCTTCCCTTGCCTTTGGCGATGTTTCTAGGAAGAACTGGCTGTGGCTGAGGTCGAAGAGGTTGCTACCTGTGTTCTCCTTTAGGATTTTGATGGACTCCTGTCTCACGTTTAGGTCTTTCAACCATTTGGAGTCTATTTTTGTGTGTGGTGTAAGGAAATGGTCCAGTTTCATTCTTCTGCATCTGGCTGTCCAATTTTCCCAACACCATTTATTGAAGAGAATATCTTTTTTTCCATTGGACATTCTTTCCTGCTTTCTCAAAGATTAGTTGGACAAAGAGTTGAGGGTCCATTTCTGGGCTCTCTATTCTGTTCCATTGATCTATGTGTCTATATTTGTGCCAGGACCATAATGTCTTGATGATGACAGCTTTGTAATAGAGCTGGAAATCCGGAATTGTGATGCCGCCAGCTTTGCTTTTTTGTTTTTTTCAAGATTCCTCTGGCTCTTTGGGGTCTCTCCTGGTTCCATACAAATTTTAGGATTATTTGTTCCATTTCTTTGAAAAAAGTGGATGGTATTTTGATGGGGATTGCATTGAATGTGTAGATTGCTCTAGGTACCATTGACATCTTCACAATCTTGATTCTCCCAATCCATGAGCATGGAATGTTTTTCCATTTCTTTGTGTCTTCTTCAATTTCTTTCATGAGTATTTTATACTTTTCTGAGTACAGATCCTTTGCCTCTTTGGTTAAATTTATTCCTAGGTATCTTATGGTTTTGGGTGCAATTGTGAATGGGATCGACTCCTTGATTTGTCTCTCTTCTGTTTTGTTGTTGGTGTATAGGAATGCCACTGATTTCTGTGCATTGATTTTATGTCCTGCTACTTGACTGAATTCCTGTATGAGTTCTAGCAGTTTTGGGGTGGAGTCTTTTGGGTTTTCCACATACAGTATCATACCATCTGCAAAGAGTAGTTTGACTTCCTCTTTGCCGATTTGGATGCCTTTGATTTCTTTTTGTTGTCTGATTGCCGTGGCTAGGACTTCTAATACTATGTTGAAAAGCAGTGGTGAGAGTGGACATCCCTGCCATGTTCCTGACCTTAGGGGAAAAGTTCTCAGTTTTTCCCCATTGAGAATGATATTTGCTATGGGTTTTTCATAGATGGCTTTTATGATATCGAGGTATGTACCCTCTATCCCTATATTCTGAAGAGTTTTGATCAAGAAAGGATGTTGTACTTTGTCAAATGCTTTTTCTGCATCTATTGAGAGGATCATATGATTCTTGTTCTTTCTTTTGTTAATATATGGTATCACGTTGATTGATTTGCGGATGTTGAACCAAATTTGTAGCCCAGGGATAAATCCCACTTGGTCATGGTCAATAATCCTTTTAATGTACTGTTGGATCCTACTGACTAGTATTTTGGTGAGAATTTTTGCATCCATGTTCATCAAGGATATTGGTTTGTAATTCTCCTTTTTGATGAGGTCTTTGTCTGGTTTTGTGATTAAGGTAATGTTGGCCTCATAAAATGAGTTTGGAAGTTTTCCTTCCTTTTCTATGTTTTGGAACAGTTTCAGGAGAATAGGTATTAATTCTTCTTTAAATGTTTGGTAGAATTCCCCTGGGAAGCCATCTGGCCCTGGGCTTTTGTTTGTTGGGAAATTTTGATGGCTGATTCAATTTCCTCAGTGGTTATATACCTGTTCAGGTTTTCTATTTCTTCCTGGTTCAATTTTGGTAGCTGATATGTCTCTAGGAATGCACCCATTTCTTCCAGGTTATCTAATTTGCTGGCATCGAGTTGCTCATAATATGTTCTTATAATTGTTTGTATTTCTTTGGTGTTGGTTGTGATCTCTCCTCTTTCATTCATGATTTTGTTGATTTGGGTCATTTCTCTTTTCTTTTGGATAAGTCTGGCCAGGGGTTGATCAATCTTGTGAATTCTTTCAAAGAACAAGCTCCTAGTTTCATTAATCTGCTCTACTGTTCTTTTGATTCCTATTTCATTGATTTCTTCTCTGATCTTTAATATTTCTCTTCTCCTGCTGGGTTTAGGCTTTATTTGCTGTTTTTTCTCTAGCTCATTTAGGTGTAGGGTTAGGTTGTGTATTTGAGACATTTCTTGTTTCTTGAGGAGGGCTTGTGTTGCTATATACCCACCTCTTAGGACTGCCTTTGCTGCACCCCAAATATTTTGACAAGTTATGTTTTCATTTTCATTGGTTTCCATGAATTTTTTAAATTCTTCTTTAATTTCCTGGTTGACCCATTCATTCTTTAGTAGGATATTCCTTAGCCTCCATGTATTTGAGTTCTTTCCGACATTCCTCTTGTGATTGAGTTCTAGTTTCAAAGCATTGTGGTCTGAAAATATGCAGGAATAATCCCAATCTTTTGGTACCGGTTGAGACCTGATTCGTGACCTAGGATGTGATCAATTCTGGAGAATGTTCCATGGGCACTAGAGAAGAATGTGTATTCCGTTGCTTTGGGATGGAATGTTCTGAATATGTCTGTGAAGTCCATTTGGTCCAGTGTGTCATTTAAAGTCTTCATTTTCTTGTTGATCTTTTGCTTAGATGATCTGTCCATTTCAGTGAGGCGGGTGTTAAAGTCCCCCACTATTATTGTATTGTTGTCAATGTGTTTCTTTGCTTTTGTTATCAATTGCCTTATATAATTGGCTGCTCCCATGTTAGGGTCATAGATATTTAATATTGTTAGATCTTCTTGTTGGATAGACCCTTTAAGTGGGATATAGTGTCTTTCTTCATGTCTTATTACAGTCTTTGTTTTCAAATTCTAATTTGCCTGATATAAGGATTGCCATCCCAGCTTTCTTTTGGTGTCCATGAGCATGGTAAATGGTTTTCCACCCCCTAACTTTCAATGTGCCGGTGTCTTTGGGTCTAAAATGAGTCTCTTGTGGACAGCATATAGATGGGTCTTGTTTTTTAATCCAATCTGATAGCCTGTGTCTTTTGATTGGGGCATTGAGCCTATTTACATTCAGGGTAACTATTGAAAGATATGAATTTAGTGCCATTGTATTGCCTGTAAGGTGACTGTTACTGTATATTGTTTGCGTTCCTTTCCGGTCTATGCCTCTTTTAGGCTCTCTCTTTGCTTAGAGGACCCCTTTCAATATTTTTGTAGGGCTGGTTTCGTGTTTGCAAATTCCTTTAGTTTTTGTTTGTCCTGGAAGCTTTTTTTCTCTCCTTCTATTTTCAATGACAGCCTAGGTGGATATAGTATTCTTGGCTGCATATTTTTCTCGTTTAGTGCTCTGAGGATATCCTGCCAGTCCTTTCTGGCCTGCCAGGTCTCTGTGGATAGGTCTGTTGCCAGTCTAATATTTCTACCATTTTAGGTTACATATCTCTTCTCCCGAGCTGCTTTCAGGATTTTCTCTTTGTCTCTGAGACTCGTAAGTTTTACTATTAGATGTCTTGGTGTTGACCTATTTTTATTGATTTTGAGAGGGGTTCTCTGTGCCTCCTCGATTTTGATGCCTGTTTCCTTCCCCACATTAGGGGATTTCTCTGGTATAATTTGCTCCAATATACCTTCTTTCCCTCTCTCTCTTTCTTCTTCTTCTGGGATCCCAATTATTCTAATGTTGTTTCATCTTATCATATCGCTTCTCTCTCGAATTCTGCCCTCGTGATCCTGTAGTTGTTTCTCTCTTTTTCTCAGCCTCTTTATTTTCCATCATTTGGTCTTCTATATCGCTGATTCTCTCTTCTGCCTCATTTATCCTAGCAGTTAGTGGCCCCATTTTTGATTGCACCTCATTAATAGCCTTATTGATTTTAACTTGATGAGATTTTAGTTCGTATATTTCTCCAGAAAGGATGTCTCTAATAACTTCCACACTTTTGTCAAGACCAGGTAGTATCTTTAAAGTCATTCTGAACTCTAGGTCTGACATCGTAGTAATGTCCGTATTGAGTAGGTCCCTGGCAGACGGTACTACCTCTTGTTCTTTTTGCTGAGGTGATTTTTTTCGTCTTCTCATTTTGTCCAGAGGAGACTAGATGAATGAGAGAACAAAATGCGAACAGGTTAACAACGTCCCCAGCAAATATACTCTATACAAATCAGAAAAGACCTGAAACCAGGGGAAAAGAAAGGGAAAGAAAGAAAAAAGAAAGAGAAAAAAAGAAAGAAAAAGAAAAAGATAAAAACAAACAAAAACAAAACAAAAGAAAAGAAAACAGAATATGTTCAAATATGATCAGTCTAGTGAATAGATCAGTGCCATACACTAGATTTTGGGCGTATTTTGGTCTGTTAGAAGAAAGTGCCTCCTAATATTTTAAAGGAAGAAAGACTTATATATGTACAAACAAGGGTTGATACAATGAAGGGATGGAAGATGAATGTAAAGATGAAAATTATAAAAGATTTTATAAAAGGAATTGATAAGATAAGTTGTTTGTAAAAAGAAAGAAGATTTAAAAAAGGAGAAGAAAAGAAAAAAGAATAGGGAGAGAATGTGATCAGGCAGGAGACTAGAACAAAGCCATAGACTAGTGATTTAGGGTATATTTTGATCTGTGTGAAAGTGTGTCTCAAATTTTTAAGGAGAGAACAACTTATATATATATGCCAAAAATAAGGTAACTACTATGAAGGGATAAAATATGACTCTAAAAAATGAAAAATTAAAAAAAATTTTAAAGTGATTGATAAGATGTTGTTTGAAAAAGGGAAAAAAATTCAAAAAAAGAAAAAAGCCATTCAAAAAATCAACTTTGAAAAACTAATGAATCATGGTAAAAAAAAGCCATGAATTCTATGTGTAGTATTCCCCTAGTGCTGGAGTTCTCCCATTCTCCTTGATCGGTAAACTTGGTCTTGGCTTGATGGCTATTCATGCTGATCTTCTGGGGGAGGGGCCTGTTGCCGTGGTTCCCAAATGTCTTTGCTGGAGGCGGAATTGCCCCGCCCTTGTCGGTTCAGGTTAAGCAATCTGCTCGGGTTTGCTCTCTGGTGCTTTTGTTCCCTCCAAGCACTTGGTACAGCTTTGGAGGACCAGGGTGGAAATGGTGGCCTCCCAATCCCTGCCCAGAGTAGCTGAGAACTTGGGGCCCCACTCCTCAGTGCGCTCCCAGAGAAAAGCAGTCACTCCCCTCTCCCTGGTCTCCAGCTGCACTCCGTGCTCCCCTGGCCTGTGACCGAGCTTTTCTATCTCTGGCACCCAACCCCGCGTGGCGTCTCCAAACCCAGCAGATCCCTGAGTTGCTCCCAGGGGAGGAAGGGGAGTCTACCCGGATCTGCCGCTTGTTGGGTCCCTGCTGGAGGAGCAGTGGCCCACTGGGCCGCAGATCACAGTTTATGGCAACCCCAAGCTTAGAGCCCGCACCTCAGCTCCATCTCTGCAGCCGGCTTCCCTGGTCCAATACCTGGGAGCTCTGCCGCACTCAGGCACTCCTGGTCTTTCTGTGACCCTGAGGGTCCTGAGACCACATTGTCCCATGAGGGTTCCAGCCCCCGCTTAGCCACTGGAGTGATGTCCCTCAGCGGAGCCAACTTCTAAAAGTTCCGATTTTGTGCTCCCCGGCTTTGTCACTTGCCAGAAGCTGTCGACGGAGGCCCCTCCCCGACCGTCTATCCTCCCGAATATTGCCTCGGATTCACTTCTCCGCACATCCTACCTTCTAGAAAGTGGTCGCTTTTCTGTTCAGAGATTTGTTGCTATTCTTCTCTTCGATCTCCTGTTGAGTTTGTAGGTGTTTAGAATGGTTTGATCCCTATCCAGCTGAATTCCTGAGACCAGATGAAATCCAGGTCTACTCCTCTGCCATCTTGCTCTGCCCCCCTCCTCTAGTGACCAAGAGAGTTCTTTTACATAATAATTTTAGCAATATCATCCAGAGGTAGAGAAAATATCTCACATTACAGCATACAGGGACACACACACACACACACACACACACACACACACACACACACACACGAGAGATGTAAACAAATCTTAATTTCGTTTCCACTAATGTTTGTGAAGACGATATTATGGACCCAATTTTGAAATCTATTTATTTATTTATTTAATGAAAAAAACACTTCTTTCTAAAGTTTGTATGACAAAGATTGGCGCCTAAGTCCTAGAGAAAATAAGAGTAGAGATTTTATATCACAGACAAATTAAGATTACCTAAGTTTTTCCAAAGGTAGATATTTGTAGCATATCTGCCTGCTATCAGAGGTGCTAGATTCTTGAATAAAAGCCCTTTCATAGTTCATATTTTATAAAGACTTCCTTCTACCTTCTCTTCTTCTTTTTCTCCTTCTCCTTTTTTTTTCTTTAGCCTCAGGAGATTGTGAGCAGTTTTTACATTTCAAAGACATGATAAAATTTATAATTTCAAGGGTCAGAGAAAGAATGTAAATATTTTTTTCTAAATATTTGAAATTGCCAAAGCAGTCTTGAAAAAGAAAAACAAAACTGGAGGTATCACTGTTCCAGACTTCAAGTTATTTACAAAATTGTAGTAATCAAAACAGTATCATACTGGCACAAAAATAGAACAGAAAACTGATATAAAACCAGTTATATGGTCATTTAATCTTTGACAAAGGAGGAATGAATATCCAATGGGAAAAAGACAGTCTCTTCAGCAAATGGTATTGGAAAAATGGAACACTATCATGAAAAAGATTGAAACTGGACCACTTTCTTTTACCATACACAAAAGTAAACTCAGAATTATTTAAAGACCTAAATGTGAGACCTGAAGCCATGAAAATCCTAGGAGAGAGTAAAGGCAGTAACCTCTTTGACCTCAACTCTAGCAGTATTTTTCTAGATAGGGCCCCTGAAGCAAGGAAAATAAAAGCAACAATAAACTATCGGGACTACTTCAAACTAAAAAGTTTTTGTACAGTAAATGAAACAACAAAGTGAAAAGGCAACCTACAGAGTGGGAGAAGATATTTGCAAATGATATACTTGATAAAGGGTATCCAAAATATATAAAGAACTGATTCAACTCAATACCCAAAATCCAAATAATCTAATTTGAAAATGGGGAGAACACATGAACAGACATTTCTCCAAAGAAGATATCTGATGACAAACAGACACATAAAAAGGTGCCCAACATCATTCATCATCTGGAAAATATAAATCAAAACTATAATGAGATATCACCCCATGCCTGTCACAAAGGCTAAAATCAACAACACAAGAAACAACAAATGTAAGCAAAGATAGGGAGAAAAGGAATCCTCTTGCACTGTTAGTGGGAATGCAAACTGGTGCAACCACTCTGGAAAACAGTATGGAGGTTCTTCAAAAAATTAAAAATAGAACTATCCTATGAGCCAGGAATTGTAATACTGGGTATTTACCCCCAAAATACGAGAACACTAATTCGAATGGATACCTGCACCCTTGTTTATTGTAGCATTATTTACAATAGCCAAATTATGGAAGCAGCCCATGTGTCCATTGATTGATGAATGGATAAAGGAATGTGAAATATACATTATATATATATACTATATATAATGGTATATTACTCACCTATAAAAAGGAATGAAATCTTGCTATTTACAATGATATGGATGGAGCTAGAGACTATAATGCTAGATGAAATAAATTTGTTAGAGAACGACAAATACCATAAGTTTTCACTCATATGTGGAATTTAAGAAACAAAACAAGTGTGCAGAAGGAAAAAGTGAGAGAGAGAGTGAGAAACCAAGAAACAAATTCTTAACTCAGAAAACAAACTGATGGGGCGCCTGGGTGGCTCAGATGGTTAAGTGTCTGCCTTCAGCTCAGGTCATGATCCCAGGGTCCTGGGATCGAGTCCCACATTGGGCTCCCTGCTCCTTGGGAGTCTGCTTCTCCCTCTGCTTCTCTCTCTCTCTCTCCCTCTCTCTCCCTCTGTCTCTCATGAATAAATAAATAAAATCTTTAAAAAAAAAACAAACTGATGGTTTCCAGGGGGAGGTGGGTTGGGTATGGGGATGAGGATTAAAGATTGCATTTATTATGATAAAAAATAAAATAAAATGATAAAAAAAGGAAAAATAAACTTTTTCTAGAGTTTCAGCATAATTGCTATTTAAAATTTACTTTTCTTTAGTACAGAATAATTTTGTTCCAATGTCCTGGTTTTTTCAATAATATCTACAAACATTTTGAGAATAGGTGAAGTTTGGAGATTAGCAAAGACAGATTGGCTTTAACTTGTTCCTAATACCCTAAAGACCTGGATTATAGCCTGAATATCAAGGGACTAGCCCATCTTTTTAAATTTGATTTTTTAAAAGATTATTTATTTATTTATTTGGCAGAGAGAGACAGTGAGAGAGGGAACACAAGCAGAAGGAGTGGGAGAGGGAAAGCTGGCCTCCAGCCAAGCAGGGAGCCTGATGCGGGGCTCGATCCCAGGACCTCGGGATCATGACCTGAGCCAAAGGCAGATGACCAATGACTGAGCCACCCAGGCACCCCTGATTTTTTAAATCAGAGAGAATTTTAAATAAAATGGGATCCAAAGAATTTATGCCTTATTAAAGTCTGTATAAAGCATTTTATCAAAAGCCTTTTTTCTGGGTACACAATTTAACCTTGGCTTCTATTAGCCCATGAATATTGGCCTTTTTTTTTTTTGAAAAGCAAATTTTAAAATTTATTGTGATTAGATGAGTGATATACATAAGCATTAAAAACTATATTTTTGAGGATAAGTAAACATAACCTAGGAAAACCACATTTTCAGTTTGGGTTGGTCTTTGTTTGTTCTTTTTTACACAGCATATGAAACTTCTACAATGTATCGTGATTTTAAATTGAAAAGTACGCTAATTCAAAATAAGCAACTAAGATTATTACCACAAGAACTTGTATATGATAAAATCAATGGAATATGGAATTTATCCAGTGATAAGGTATTGTGCTAAAAGCTAATGAACCTCTTGGGTCAGTGCTTTGGTAATCATTTTTCCATTTATCATTGAGTTTGTTTGCCAATTATTTGTACAAGGGCCTAGGACAAATTTTGGTCATCTATTTCCTCAGAAGGGAAGGTTGTGAATATAGCCAAGTAATCTTTCTAATTATTCTCTAAATTCAGTTAGATCTGAAAGTAGAGATAAAAGGGCTTTATAATTTAAAAGCTCTACTGTTGTCCAGGGGATACAATTTTTTTTTCATTGTGGGGGTCTAGGATACTACTGCAAAGGACATGTATAGGAATGCCTGAGGCTAGACAGAGCCTGATTACAGAGCCCTGGAAGGTAGGAGCAAAGCAAGCCTTATTGGCAGTCTTGGGTGCTTTTCTTTAATTCTTTTCTGGTCAGCATTTACATAAGCAACTTGTATACTTTGAACCTAGAGATTTGGTCAATGTGATTTTTGCAAATCTTGTAGAGAAAGGAGAGTAAAATCTGGCAGATGGGGTCAGATTTTAGGAAGGGGAATTTACATTGGCTATGGACATTTCTTTTTTTCTTATGTCTAAATTCTGTTCTTGGGGGCACCTGGGTGGCTCAGTTGGTTAAGTGTCTGCCTTCAGCTCAGGTCATGATCCGAGGGTCCTGTGATCAAGCCCAACATCTGGTTCTCTGCTCAGGAGAAGCCTGCTTCTCCCTCTCCCTCTGCCTGCTCCTTTGCCTGCTTGTTCTCTTTCTCTCTCTCTCTGTCAAATAAATAAATAAATTTATTAAAAAATAAATAAATTCTGCTCTTTTATCTTGTCAAAGGAGGCCCTAAGACTAGCTTTTATACCAATAGGACAATTGAGGGCTCTTTAATATTTTAATATACCCAATATAAAGAATCCATCATCTGGTCATTGACAAGTAGCATCTCTTAATAGCGACTCAAACCAATAAAACTTTTAATGGCTTAAGCAAAGATGCAAGAGGTGTCCAGGGATCACATAGATGACACAGTCTCTATGATCCCAAAGTTTGTTCCTGAAATTAGTCTAAGAAATTAGTCTAAGAAATTGTTGCATAGGTGATAAAGATGGCATAGTGAAAATGGTGTCCCCAGTCTTCCATGAGAATGTGGCATGCTTTCAGTCACAAGCCTGCTAATCTATGACATTGGGCAGGCAGTTCTGGAATGGACTTTCCAACATTAACAAGCAACAAAGGTTGAGATGACAAAGTCTCCTATGGGTTGGAACCTCTCATGACAAACACCTCTAAGGCCAACATAACCAGACAGAGAAAGAAACTCAGATCCCCAGTGTATTTGATTGTCAACCAAGGTATAACCTGGTGGAGACCAAAGGGAATGTTTCGCTGGTCACAAAGCCAAGCTCTTATGACCTAGAATAAGACAAAAGGAAAAAAGGAAACTAGCAGTTTTATCCAATCCTTGGGTCTCTTGGAGTTACACCTAGAAAGGATATGTTGCAGGTTGGGGACTGTGTGTTGTTTTACAGTGTACCTCAGTGCACAGAAGTTTTCTTGAGGCTGGTGGGAGAACTAGTGTCAGTCTAAACCATTCCATGACCAACTTATCACAGGAGTCTTCTTGAGGTGGCAAGTGCTCTAACAGATTTTAATTGTTTGACCATACAGCATTGGTTTCCAAAATTTCCCTTAGCAATAAATGACAAACAACATAAAATACAGAGCAAAGGAAAACAACTATCTCTTGGAGAAAATGGATCAGTAATCAAAAAGTATGCTACCACTTTAACATCACCAAAGGCAATGGAAGCAAGGGCAAAAATGAACTATTGGGACTTCATCAAGATTAAAAAACACTATTGGGACTTCGTCAACAAAACCAAAAGACAACCAACAGAATGGGAGAAGATATTTGCAAATGACATATCAGATAAAGGGCTAGTATCCAAAATCTATAAAGAACTTATCAAACTCAACACCCAAGGAACAAATGATCCAATCAAGAAATGGGCAGAAGACATGAACAGACATTTTTCCAAAGAAGACATCCAAATGACCAACAGACACATGAAAAAGTGCTCAACATCATTAAGCATCAGGGAAATCCAAATCAAAACCTCAATGAGATACCACCTCACACCAGTCAGAATGGCTAAAATTAACAAGTCAGGAAATCACAGATGTTGGCGGAGATGTGGAGAAAGGGGAACCCTCCTCCACTGCTGATGGGAATGCAAGCTGGTGCAACCTCTCTGGAAAACAGTATGGAGTGTCCTCAAACAGTTGAAAATAGAGCTACACTGTGACCCAGCAATTGCACTACTGGGTATTTACCCCAAAGATACAAATATAGGGATTCGAAGGGGTACGTGCACCCCAAAGTTTATAGCAGCAATGTCCACAATAACCAGACTGTGGAAAGAGCCAAGATGTCCATTGACAGATGAATGGATAAAGAAGAAGTGGTATATATATATATACGCAGTGGAATATTATGCAGCCATCAAAAGGAATGAGATCTTGCCATTTGCAATGACGTGGATGGAACTGGAAGGTACTATGCTGAGCAGAATAAGTCAGTCAGAGAAAGACATGTATCATATGACCTTACTGATATGAGGGATTCTTTTTTTTCCATTTTTTATTATTATGTTAATCATCATACATTATATCATTAGTTTTTGATGTAGTGTTCCATGATTCATTGTTTGTGCATAACACGCAGTGCTCCACGCAGAATGTGCCCTCTTTAATACCCATCACCAGGCTAACCCATCCCCTCACCCCCTCCCCTCTAGAACCCTCAGTTTGTTTTTCAGAGTCCATCGTATCTCATGGTTCGTCTCCCCCTCCGACTTACTCCCCTTCATTCTTCCCCTCCTGCTATTTTCTTCTTCTTCTTTTTTTAACATATATGGCATTATTTGTTTCAGAAGTACAGATCTGTAATTCAACAGTCTTGCACGATTCACAGCCCTCACCATAGCACATACTCTCCCCGATGTCTATCACCCAGACACCCAATCCCTCCCACGCCCCACCACTCCAGCACACTCAGTTTGTTTCCTGAGATTAAGAATTCCTCATATCAGTGAGGTCATATGATACATTTCTTTCTCTGATTGACTTATTTCACTCAGCATAACACCCCCCAGATCCATCCATGTCATTGCAAAAGGCGAGATCTCATTCCTTTTGATGGCTGCATAATATTTCATTGTGTATATATACCACTTCTTCTTTATCCATTCATCTGTCGATGGACATCTTGGCTCTTTCCACAGTTTGGCTATTGTGAACATTGCTGCTATAAACATTGGGGTGCACGTACCCCTTCGGGTCCTACATTTGTATCTTTGGGGTAAATACCCAGTAGTGCAATTGCTGGATCACAGGGTAGTTCTATTTTCAACTGTTTGAGGAAACTCCATACTGTTTTCCAGAGTGGTTGCACCAGCTTGCAGTCCCACCAACAGTGTAGGAGGGTTCCCCTTTCTCAGCATCCCCACCAACATCTGTGATTTCCTGACTTGTTAATTTTAGCCGTTTGAAGGGTGTGAGGTGATATCTCATTGAGGTTTTGATTTGGATTTCCCTGATGCCGAGGGATGTTGAGCACTTTTTCATGTGTCTGTTGGCCATTTGGATGTCTTTTTTGGAAAAATGTCTGCTCATGTCTTCTGCCCATTTTTGGATTGGATTATTTGTTCTTTGGGTGATGAGTTTGATAAGATCTTTATAGATTTTGGATACTAGCCCTTTTTCTGATATGTCATTTGCAAATATTTTCTCCCATTCTGTCGGTTGTCTTTTGGTTTTGTGGATTGTTTCTTTTGCTGTGCCAAAGATTTTTATCTTGATGAGATCCCAAGAGTTCATTTTTGCCCTTGCTTCCCTTCCCTTTGGGGATGTTTCTAGGAAGAAGTTGCTACAGCTGAGGTCAAAGAGGTTGCTGCCTGTGTTCTCCTTTAGGATTTTGATGGACTCCTGTCTCACGTTTAGGTCTTTCAACCATTTGGAGTCTATTTTTGTGTGTGGTGTAAGGAAATGGTCCAGTTTCATTCTTCTGCATGTGGCTGTGCAATTTTCCAAACACCACTTGTTGAAGAGACCGTCTTTTTTCCATTGGACATTCTTTCCTGCTTTGTCAAAGATAAGTAGACAATAGAGTTCAGGGTCCATTTCTGGGCTCTCTATTCTGTTCCATTGATCTATGTGTCTATTTTTGTGCCAATACCATACTGTCTTAATGATGACAGCTCTGTAATAGAGCTGGAAGTCCGGAATTGTGATGCCGCCAGCTTTGCTTTTCTTTTTCAAGATTCCTCTGGCTATTCAGGGTCTCTCCAGGTTCCATACAAACTTTTGCGTTATTTGTTCCATTTCTTTGAAAAAAGTGGATGGTATTTTGATGGGGATTGCATTAAATGTGTAGATTGCTCTAGGTAGCATTGACATCTTCACAATGTTTGTTCTTCCAATCCATGAGCATGGAATGTTTTTCCATTTCTTTGTGCCTTCTTCAATTTCTTTCATGAGTATTTTATACTTTTCTGAGTACGGATCCTTTGCCTCTTTGTTTAAATTTATTCCTAAGTATCTTATGGTTTGGGGAGCAATTGTAAATGGGATCGACTCCTTGATTTGTCTCTCTTCTGTCTTGTTGATGTATAGGAATGCCACTGATTTCTGTGCATTGATTTTATGTCCTGCTCCTTTACTGAATTCCTGTATGAGTTCTAGCAGTTTTGGGGTGGAGTCTTTTGGGTTTTCCACATACCGTATCATATCATCTGCAGAGAGTGAGAGTTTGACTTCCTCTTTGTTGATTTGGATGTCTTTGATTTCTTTTTGTTGTCTGATTGCTGTGGCTAGGACTTCTAATACTATGTTGAATAGCAGTGGTGAGAGTGGACATCCCTGCCATGTTCCTGACCTTAGGGGAAAAGCTCTCAGCTTTTCCCCATTGAGAATGATATTTGCTGTAGTTTTTTCATATATGGCTTTTATGATATTGAGGTATGTACCCTCTATCCCTACACTCTGAAGAGTTTTGATCAAGAAAGGATGCTGTACTTTGTCAAATGCTTTTTCTGCATCTATTGAGAGGATCATATGATTCTTGTTCTTTCTTTTGTTAATGTGTTGTATCACGTTGATTGATTTGCGGATATTGAACCAACCTTGCAGCCCAGGGATAAATCCCACTTGGTCATGGTGAATAATCCTTTTAATGTACTGTTGGATCCTGTTGGCTAGTATTTTGGTGAGAATTTTTACATCCATGTTCATCAAGGATATTGGTCTGTAATTCTCCTTTTTGATGGGGTCTTTGTCTGGTTTTGTGATCAAGGTAATGGTGGCCTCATAAAATGAGTTTGGAAGTATTCCTTCCATTTCTATTTTTTGGAAGAGTTTCAGGAGAATAGGTATTAATTCTTCTTTAAATGTTTGGTAGAATTCCCCTGGGAAGCCACCTGGCCCTGGGCTTTTGTTTTTTGGGAGATTTTTGATGACTGCTTCAATTTCCTTAGTGGTTATAAGTCTGTTCATGTTTTCTATTTCTTCAATGTTCAATTTTGGTAGTTGATACATCTCTAGGAATGCACCCATTTCTTCCAGGTTATTTTATTTGCTGACAGAGTTGCTCATAATATGTTCTTATAATTGTTTGTATTTCTTTGGTGTTGGTTGTGATCTCTCCTCTTTCATTGCTGATTTTGTTGATTTGGGTCCTTTCTCTTTTCTTTTTGATCAGTCTGGCCAGGGGTTTATCAATCTTGTTAATTCTTTCAAAGAACCAGCTCCTAGGTTCGTAGATCTGTTCTACTGTTCCTTTGGTTTCTATTTCATTGATTTCTGCTCTGATCTTTATTATTTCTCTTCTCCTGCTCTGGGTTTAGGCTTTATTTGCTGTTTTTTCTCTAGCTCCTTTAGGTTTTGGGTTAGGTTGTGTATTTGAGACCTTTCTTGTTTTTGAGAAAGGCTTGTATTGCTATATGCTTTCCGCTTAGGACTGCCTTTGCTGTATCCCAAAGATTTTGAACAGTTGTGTTTTTATTTTCATTAGTTTCCATGAAATTTTTTAATTCTTCTTTAATTTCCTGGTTGACCCATTCATTCTTTAGTAGGATGCTCTTTAGCCTCCATGTATTTGAGTTCTTTCCGACTTTTCCTTTTGTGATTGAGTTCTAGTTTCAAAGCATTGTGGTCTGAAAATATGCAGGGAATAATCCCAATGTTTTGGTAGTGGTTGAGACCTGATTTGTGACCTAGGATATGATCAATTCTGGAGAATGTTCCATGGGCACTAGAGAAGAATGTGTATTCTGTTGCTTTGCGATGGAATGTTCTGAATATGTCTGTGAAGTCCATTTGGTCCAGTGTGTCATTTAAAGTCTTTATTTCCTTGTTGATCTTTTGCTTAGATGATCTGTCCATTTCAGTGAGGGGGTTATTAAAGTACCCCACTATTATTGGATTGTTGTCAATGTGATTCTTTGCTTTTGTTATTAATTGCCTTATATAATTGGCTGCTCCCATGTTAGGGGCATAGATAGTTACAATTGTTAGATCTTCGTCTTGGATAGACCCTTTAAGTAGGATACAGTGTCCTTCTTCATCTCTTATTACAGTCTTTGGTTTAAAATCTAATTTGTCTGATATAAGGATTGCCATCCCAGCTTTCTTTTGGTGTCCATGAGCATGGTAAATCGTTTTCCACCCCCTCACTTTCAATGTGCCGGTGTCTTTGGGTCTAAAATGAGTCTCTTGTGGACAGCATATCGATGGGTCTTGTGTTTTAATACAATCTGATAGCCTGTGTCTTTTGATTGGGGCATTTTACCCAGTTACATTCAGGGTAACTATGGAAAGATATGAATTTAGTGCCATTGTATTGCCTATAAGGTGACTGTTAGTGTATATTGTCTGTGTTCCTTTTTGATCTATGCTGCTTTTAGGCCCTTTCTTTGCTTAGAGGACCCCTTTCCATATTTCTTGGAGGGCTGGTTTCATGTTTGCAAATTCCTTTAGTTTTTGTTTGTCCTGGAAGCTTTTTATCTCTCCTATTTTCAATGACAGCCTAGGTGGATATAGTATTCTTGGCTGCATGTTTTTCTCGTTTAGTGCTCTGAAGATATCATTCCAGTCCTTTCTGGTCTGCCAGGTCTCTGTGGATAGGTGTGTTGCCAATCTAATATTTCTACCATTGTAGGTTACATGTCTCTTCTCCTGAGCTGCTTTCAGGATTTTCTCTTTGTCTCTGAGATTCGTAAATTTTACTATTAGATGTCGGGGTGTTGACCTATTTTTATTGATTTTGAGATGGGTTCTCTGTGCCTCCTGGATTTTGATGCCTGTTTCCTTCCCCACATTAGGGGATTTCTCTGGTATAATTTGCTCCAATATACCTTCTGCTCCTCTCTCTCTTTCTTCTTCTTCTGGGATCCCAATTATTTTAATGTTGTTTCGTCTTATTGTATCGCTTGTCTCTCAAATTCTGCCCTCGTGGTCCTGTAGTTGTTTCTCTCTCTTTTTCTCAGCCTCTTTATTTTCCATCATTTGGTCTTCTATATCGCTGATTCTCTCTTCTGCCTCATTACCCTAGCAGGTAGTGCCCCCATTTTTGATTGCACCTCATTAATAGCCTTTTTGATTTCGAGTTGGTTAGATTTTAGTTCTTTTATTTCTCCAGAAAGAGTGTCTCTAATAACTTCCAGGCTTTTTTCAAGCCCAGCTAGTATCTTTAAATTCATGCTTCTGAACTCTATTGTCCAACATCGTACTAATGTCCATATTGAGTAGGTCCCTGGCAGACGGTACTACCTCTTGTTCTTTTGCTCAGGTGATTTTTTTGTCTTGTCATTTTGTCCAGAGGAGTATAGATGAATGAGAGAACAAAATGCTAACAGGTTAACAATGTCCCCAGGAAATATACTGTATACAAATCAGAAAAGACCTGAAACCAGGGGAAAAGAAAGTGAAAGAAAGAAAAAGAAAGAGAGAAAAAAAGAAAAAGATAAAAACAAACAAAAACAGCAAAACAAAAAAAAACAGAATATGATCAAATATGATCAGACTAGTGTATAGATCTGTGCTGCACACTAGATTTGGGCATATTTTGGTCTGTTAGAAGAAAGTACCTCCTAATATTTTAAAGGAAGAAAGATATATATGTACAAATAAGTGTTGATAAAATGAAGAGTTTGAAGATGAGTGTAAAGATGAAAATTATAAAGGATTTTATAAAAGGAATTGATAAGATAAGTTGTTTGAAAGAAGAAAGATTAAAAAACAAAGAAGAAAAAGAAAAAAGTAAAGGGAGAGAATGTGATCAGGCAGGAGACTAGAAGAAAACAATACTGTAGTGATTTAGGGTATATTTTGATCAGTTAGAAGAAACTGTGT